>NW_027507784.1:144658915-145213915 GCF_037356315.1 Lithobates pipiens
TATCTATCTATTTATGTATCTATCTACCTACCTATCTATCGATCTTTCTATCTATCTAATCATCAGCAGCCACAGTTCACCCAATCACAACATACAATAATTGCGACCAATCAGATAGCAACAATTCAATGTGAGTCTCAGACAATTATTTATATTTGTTGGGAGCCAGGAAGCCCAGTATTATTACCAATTCCTCTTTGTGGAGGGTGTGTGTAGCCAAAGGAGCTGGCATTTCATGTACACAATTGGGGCGCCCTACAGACTACAAGGTAGGACATTTTACATGATCTCTATAATTGCATGTTTCTAGGAGTGGCATGAACTTTACTTATTAGTGAGCTAATAAAGCTTATACTTTCAACTTAGTTAGGACTTTTATTGAAGTGTTCATTTTGTTTTCAATTGCACTTTAATAATATGTAACTGATAAAGAAGTCTGCCACATGTAATAATATATATATATATATATATATATATATATATATATATATATATATATATATATATATATATATATATATATGTGTGTGTGTGTGTGTGTGTGTGTGTAAAGACGTACCAGTTTTATTAACATATATATATATATATATATATATATATATATATATATACATATATATATATATAGTATATCTGATGTAAGTATGAATTTGACAGTGGTCATTTCAGCTGTAATACAATGGATGCTGCTTCTTTCACATGGTGCATGTATGTATGTAAACACATACTCCCTTATATTAAAAGGGAGTCACAGACTTACTTTACAGTATGGGTTTGGAACTCAAGCACAGCTATAACAGCAGCCTTTTTTTTTTTTTTTTTTAAGGAAACCCTGCAGATTTCGTTGCCAGTTTTTTTTTTTTATTTTTTTTTTATAGTAGGTAGCCCGATATTTAAAATCTTGCCCTGGTAGGTAGATAGAATCTTATGGCACCAATGCCAAAGCAAACCGTATGTACGTTTGTACGGGTGGCAGTAATCCCAAATATCGGTGACCCCGGTCCACCTTAAACAATGCCTCCTCCGCGGGACGGGGTGAACTGCTATGACGTCACTCAGGAGTTGCAGCTCTATAGACAGCATGCTGTGCAGTGAACCTATTCTACTGAGTGTACATTAGAACAACGTGCAGGCTGTAAATACATGCAGATAATTAATTACAGTTTTAATATGCTGTTACAACTATTGATCTTTAATTGTCGCAGGCTTGTACTGCCGTAACATACTGTAAGCCTTCAGTTATTAGAATATGAAAATGTACACATCATTATTTTATACATAGCCATCTATAATACTGCAGAATAAAAATACACAACCTAGGAACACAATAAAAAAAAAAAAACCTATATATTTTTTGTGACATTTTCTATAATTGGGTTTATGTAGTACACAAGCTCCAAGCAATCTTTACATGTAGGAGGGTGAGAAAAACATGGGACTTAAAAATACTGTACATATATTTAGACCATTTGAATGCAATGATATCAAGGAGGCAATCTGCTGTGACTTCCTGCTTGCAGGAATCATATCATGCAGCAGATGTTCAGACACCCAGGTACTGAGCACCTGCTGACAGGCTGCTGGGAATCACACAGGGTCCTCCAGGTTGGCTGCTTTCCAGCCCTACTGGGCTACTTTGTAAAACTGTGGCATATTTCCTTGTTTTAGAGCTAGCCCAAAAGGTTGTCTTCATAAGTCATATTATTAATACGTGTTCCTGGGGAAAATAAAGGCAAATCTTTATATATATATATATATATATATATATATATATATATATATATATATATATATATATATACTGCGATTCTACAAATAATCAATACCCCTTGATTTCGGCTACTTAAACCAGTGTTGGGTTAGTTGACCCCTGGCAACCCTAAAACCACATTAGTGTTATCTGAGCTACTGTGGAGCAGCCAAGTGCAATCATTAAGCCCTGACCAGGGTCAGCTAGAAGGAACACAGTACTGTATAATACTCTATATACAAAAGGAATCAGCTGATTACAGATGGGAAGAAACCTATAGCTTGTGGCAATCTGATATAGAAGATATGCATTGGCTAGTTTGTAAAGTTGTTGCTTCTTTTCTTTTTCTTTTTTTTTTTTTTTTGTTGTTTCCATAACCAATATTAATAAAAGCTCATGGGTAGGGAAAAACCCCTGAAATCTTTGCTTTATTTTGTGATTTTACAATTAGTCAATGCCCTTGTTTTTGGCTAGTTGACTCCTGGCTACCCTAGAACCACATTAGTGGCATCTGATCCACTGTGGAGCAGCCAGGTGCAAACATCAAGCCATGCAAGGGTCAGCCAGAAGAAGCAGAGTACTAGTACAATATGCATTACAAGTCAAATGATTACAGATAACATGAAACATACAGATTGTGGCAATCTGACATAAAAAAAGAATGCCATGGCTTGTTTGAAAAGCTGTGACCTTTTTCTTATTTTTTAGAGCTAGCCCAATAGGCTGTCTGCTTATGATATTATTAAACAACCTATCTACCTATTTTATGGCTAGTGTGAAAAGCTGTTGCCAGTTTCTTCTTTTGTGTTCTTATGATATTATTAAACTATATATATATATATATATATATATATATATATATATATATATATATATATATATATATATATAATAAAAGAGGGAAATAAACAAATTGTCTTTGCTATTGTACACATATATTCTGGCCCTTGATCATGGCTATCTTAATGAACTTCTGGCAACCCTATAGAACCACATCTGATCCACTGTGGAGCAGCCAGGTGCAATCATGGAATCATGACAAGGATCACAGTACTTTATAGTGCTATGTACAAAATAAGTCAAGTGATTACAGATGGAATAAATAGTACATTGTGGCAATCTCCCATTTAAAAAAATAAATAAAATGCCATGGCTAAGTTTTAAAGCTGAGGCCTATCTTCTTTTTTGGGGCTTGCCAAAAAAATAAAAAATTGTCTTCCAATAATATTTCTTAAAAATAAATAAGAAAAAAAAAAGAAAGAAAAAAGTATATATATATATATATATATATATATATATATATATATATATATACAGGCATGCCCCACTTTTAAGTACACAATGGGGTTTATTTACTAAAGCTGGAAAGTGCAAAATCAGGCTCACTTCTGCATAGAAACCAGTGAGCATCCAGGTTTTATTACCGAAGCTTAATTGAACAAGCTGGGGTCAGAAGCTCATTGGTTTATATGCAGAAGTGAGCCTGATTTTGCACTTTCCAGCTTTAGTAAATGAAACCCATTGTGTACTTAAAAGTGGGGCATGCATATATATATATATATATATATATATATATATATATATATATATATATATATATATATATATATATATATATTTGTATTATTATTATAAATAATAAACATTGCAGGAGAGGGAGGAATAAAAACAAAACAAACTTTTATTTTGTTGTTGCACACACATTTTCTGCCCCTTGATAATGGCTAACTCCAGTGGTCTTTTGTGAATGGCCACCCTATAGAGCCACAATCCTGGCAGCACAGCCAGTGTGGATCAGAGGGAGCAGCCAGGCGCACTTATTAAAGCAATACATGACTGTGAATAGTCCTGTATATCACACAATCACTTGTCTACAGTATAAAGCTGAATAAAACACATGCATTGCTGCAACCTCCTTAATAAATCATTGACAATAAGTAGACATCCCCACCGAATATTACCTTGGAACCGGCTGAAGTACAAGTACAAAACACAAGAAAAGTAACAGAGGGATAAGCTTTGCATGCAGATCACAACACAATAATGTCTCCTAACACAACACACACAATATCGCTCCAGCGCCGTCGCGTAGTCCGGACAGTCCAGTAAATGAAATAGGTCATGTGCTCTGCCATGGCAAACCTTGCCCGGTGATCGTGTCTGGAGAGGAATTTAAGGTGGCACAGACTGGCATCTCCTCTTCACCTCCACAGTCCCTGACACCCACTAGGATAAAAACAAAACAAAAAACTGAATAATCTTGTAATAAAGATCTTTCTCCGGGCAGCAAATCCAGATGAGGTTAGTCGTCCTTCCTCTGTGTGTGTCTCCCTCCTCCTGTAGATGTGTGTATGTGTGTGTGTGTGTGTGTGTTTTTTTTTTCCTTCCTGTGTCCTGATCCTCCCCTCCCCATATCTGAATCAGATCCTCTGTCTCTAGTCTTCTTCTTTTTAATAGCTGCATACATACTTGCATGAGATCAAGTCTGCATGGGGGTGTGTGGGAGAGAAAGACTGAAGAAAAAAAAAAAAAGCTGATATCAGGAAAGCAAGGACAGCCCCAACAGGACTTCACGTAACTAATAATCAGCGCTGTCTCTGTGTCTTGTGCCAGTCACTTTGTGTTTCTGGCAGACTAAGAGACATTGGGGCTGTCATCCTGATTTTTTTTTTTGTGTGTTGACCTTGTTCCTCGCTTGCAGCCATCAGAAGGGGTTCTCCAAGTGAATGGTGCCACTCTGCCACATCTTCAAGTGCCCCTGCATTGCTTCTTGGCCAAGAGTTGCTTGAAACAGTCCCAATAGAAGACAGATTGTGAGCTCTGCTGCCACCTCTCCACTCTGCTCAACACCTAGCCTCATCTACAAGGCAATAAGGAAGAGAATAGGACAGAGCATATCTACACAGCTGCCTGGGAGACAGAAAGGAGAGGAGAAAAAAGGGGAAAAAAAGGGAAGACAAACGTAACCAACCTGGAGTCTTTACTTATGATCCATGGGCAAGGCTTTAGCCCATCCCAGGCTACCTACAGACAGACATTAAGCAGTAAGTAGCTAACACAAAACTGCCTCATGACTCTTTTTAACTCTATTTTGTGACCTCTGTATTTCTTTAGAGTTGTAAAAGTGTGCACTGAGCATCCTAGCCCCCCTCCTTGAATGCAGTGTTATTGCTGTGTAATGAAGCAAGCTATGTGTGTATATATATAAATATACATACACTTATTTTTTTTTACTACTTGGAAGTTGCTCTTAAAGTTTATGGCAGTTTCTTTTCTATAACTTGTGAACAATTCTGGTCATTCTGCAGCATATCACTTCAGCCTTGCCCAGCTACAGGTTCTGGGGTCACTGCATGGACTTATATTCATATTGTCTGCCATAGGTAACTTATATAGACTTGTATAGACCTATTTACATTCAGTTGTTTTTTCAGATAATTCTGTAGATTAAGCATAGGCCTTAGCAATTAATATAAAGAACATGTTGGCATTGTGCAAAAGAAGGTTACTTTTTTAGGCCTAGGCAATCTATTAAGTTAATGTAAGATGTCCTGTATGAATCTGTATGTATATCTATTTATCTCTCTCTCTGTACATATATATATATATATATATATATATATATATATATATATATATATATATATATATATATATATATATATCTATCTATCTATATATATATACAGTTATATCTATATAGATATATAGACAGATAGATTTAAACAAAATATATTACGTTAATGTAAGATGCCCTGTATGAATGTGTATAATGTGTGTATATATATATATATATATATATATATATATATACATATATATATACATATATATATATATATATATATATATATATTTGTATATATATATATATATATATATATATATATACATATATATATATATATATATATATATATATATATATATATATATATATATATATATATATATTTGTATATATATATATATATATATATATATATATATATATATATATATATATTATTACTATATATATATATATATATATATATATATATATATTAAATTGTCCATATATATTTGCTGCATGGATAGCTAGGTAGATAGATATATAGGTCACAGCTAATTATAAGACAAAAGTGAGAAGCTTTAATTATTGTAATTATTTGAGTTTTGTATTATAGTCATTATTTCGCTGTGAAATCTTAAGAGTTGTTTATGGCTAGAAGTAGACACTTATTTTGCATTAGAGCTACATTTATTATCTACTTTGTATACCCAAAGGAATATATGAGCTCCAGCAAGCCCTCTCCATATGCTTCTACTTCTTTTCTAACTTTTCCATTTAGACCCCTACTACTGTGATCTGCCCGGACAAGCATTGTCCCCAAACCAGAACAGTATGGAGATGAGAAGCGATAGTCCCAGTCTAAGGGACAGTCCGGACCGTCGAAGCAACAGTCCAGATACTAAAAGTCCTCCTCCAATCAAAGTGGCCAGATTGGAACAGAACGGTAGTCCATTAGGAGCCAGAGGACGACCGAACGGCTTGCTTAGCAAATCCGTAGGAGGTAATATAACAGCGTTTTTAATGTATACACAACAAACTGGCAACAACAACACAATGACTTGGAGTGTCAGGGTTCATGTTGACTATGGATTTTCCTCTTTGGTGTTGCATTACAGGAAGTTAGTGTAAGTCTCATGTTCTTTTGTGGCAAGTGGAAGAGTGGGGTGACCCAAGGGTTGGCATGTTGTAGGCACCGTGCCACTATGAGTTGAGTTGTTGGCAGCTGTGTGTCACTGTGATCTAAATGTTTCTAGTTATTCCTAGACAGCTTGCAGCTAATTTCTTTTCCTGCTTTCACTTCTTGCCTATGTATTCTGTGAAATGTTCATGAAGTGCGGTTTTGGTAGCTATCATTAATCTACACTGAAGGTGACAATATCTGATTGTACTGATTGCCGTCTCTGTTTAAAGTCAACATACACAAGTTGCAGTTAATGTTTTTCATAAATTTGGAATTGTATTTTCAAGCTATGCAGTTGAATGGTTGTGGGTTATTGTATTGGATTTGCCATCATTGCCTATCGTTGCATGAATAAGCCCCCTAATTCTGTATGGTGAACTGTATGGAGAGCCCTATTAATATAATTATCAATTAAAATGATCTGAGACAATATAAGTATTCTTTTATTTAATACTTAATCAATAATTTGTGTATGAGTAAGGTATACTATGATTAAAAAAAAAAAAAAAATTGGGGCTATTTTTTTTTTATGTGCTCCAGTTTTACTACATCTAAGTTATACATTATCCATCTAAGAATACATTTCCAACTTACTCTGTGCTCTTAATGCTTAAAAAAGATGTAAGAAGCCTAATAAATTGGCATTTTCTATAAATACCTGCAATCATTTTTAGAACATAAAAACAGGTTAGTTGTGAATATTTAAGTATCAATAGACTGTTAATGAGTGGTAGCTAGTTAAAGACTTAGGCTGACTCTTTGAATTAAACATTCTAAACATTAAGGGTATTTAATTGATATATGTATATATGCTTGCATGCATTTACTATACAATCATACCGTTATATATTTATATGTATATAATTATATAATGGCATAACCTATTGGTGAACTAGATAAAGGTCAGAAAATCTTTTTTTATATATAAATTATACAGTATATAGTTAGTTTGACATTATAAGTACCTATTTATGTTCATTTAAATGACTGAGGTGAAATCAACTATTTATTATCCTCTGCATTATTAAATGTAAAAGCATAGTTATTAATAATATGATGTAGGTAGGTACGTACATACACCTTTTGCACCACAGAAAATACCTTTCTTAGTTTGTCAGTGTTAAACTGTGCAGTCAGTTTCACTTGTACATCCACACAGAGCTCAGTTTACATAGAGAACCCCAAATGCAGCCTTAAATTGAGGACGAGGCGTGTAAATAACCCTGGTGCCAGGAGACGTGATATTTAGGTTAATACTGCTCCGAGTCAGTCGTTTGCCCGCCTTGCAGACGTCCTGGATTGTGCCATGTGGCTCTGCTAATACGAATGACCCCTTGTGCTTGCTCTGACCGTTGCCCTTTAATCATTTGAAAATCATGTATAGATTCATCTGGCCGATAGTGTTTAGTTTTCTAATTAACGTCACAAATCTGCAGACAGACCACACTTTGTGCTTCTGTGATTGTGCAGCACTATGTGGTGACTTAAATTCTGCCGTGTGCTACTGATACTACAGCACAGGAACAGTTAATACAGACATTAGGCTCTGTCCAGAAAACAGTTTCTTTAAGAAGATCACTGAAAACAAGTAGAGATAAACTATTTTACTCTAAAACGCTTCTACGGTAAAAATTATGGTCAGGAAAATTGAAATATTTTTCTGTCTGTTCTAATATATAAAATATATACAACTAGGTTTCGCATTTTATGGCAACTATCTGTCTAGTGCTTTGCTGTTCCTGCCGATATCATTACCTTTTTTTTATTATTTACTTTTCTGTTTATTTTTTATTATATACACTTTAGGTATATAAAATATAGGAAGATATGCTAAAAAATATAATCTAAAACAGCATATATATTTTAAACAAAGTTATATGATGACTTAGTTATGATATTCTGTATATATATGATCATGTCTAGGGAGGACCCGCTGACCTTATGATATGAATGTCTCACGCTTTTTCCTTGGTTTACTATCCAATCATGGTTCATTTTTACTGTTTGTGCAATATCTATCTATCTATCTATCTATCTATCTATCTATCTATCTATCTATCTATATATATATATATATATATATATAGATATAGATATATAGATAGATATAGATATAGATATATGGACTACACATTTTATATTATTTTATGTAGATAGATGCAAATGAGCAAACTGAAGGATGTATGGCCTAGTCTGTTTTGTCAGTAACAAGTAATACGCAGATTTTTTTTTTTTATATATCTCTAGTCAACCTGTGTTTAGAGATTTACAATCCTATGACTACAGAGTCTCAGTCTTTCACTCTCTTGTTTCACCTATCATTCTTTACAACTATCATTACCTTTGATAAGTTTATTACACTTCGTACCGATCTACAGATATTGCAGTATGGATAAAATAGATGTGCGGATTTCACGTTATTTTAGTTGTTGCTCTTGTTTAGCAAGACTAATACCTTTACTCGTTAATTAGCACCGTCCATTTATGTGTGACTACTGATTTTTACATCTACACTGATAAGCAAGAGGGTAGCCTCACCCCCACTTTATGGCGTAAACACAAAGTTCCATTCAAGGAAGTTGACATGTTCACTATAGGATGGCGTTACATTTCTGACGCTGGATTAGGCCTCTGTGACTTTACACAACTCTTTCAAACATTAACCTGTATTTTTGAAGCTCCAGTAATGGCTGACACTTTAAGAAGCACACCTTATATTTTAATTTGGAGCACAACCTTAAAAGTTGAAATACATACTCTTGATTTTGAAAGAAGCATGTACTGTAGGAGGCAATGTTTTACCTATTATAAAATATGCAGCCTAACCTGTACTGCATGTTTCCATTCTGCTTTTCCGTTGGTTTTGAACTCACTCTTGAGGTATGTCTTTGGACAGAAATACATATTTAATTAAGTGAGAAGGATACTCAATTCTAAAGCAGTTAGGGGCGGACATCTTTGATAATTTAATGTTATTTGATAATTGATTTACTTGTTTGATTTCAGACCAGAAGCTTTTAGTGGAAACAGCCATTCAATTTAAAGGCTGTAATGATTATCAGTGGTCTATTTTGTGGAATCTAATTCAGTATCTTGTATACTTTTTTTTTTTGTATATAGCTATGGTGTAGGAGAAAAGCCTTTTTTTATACCCCTCTTAATTTTCTTTGTTCAAAAAATAAAAAGCCCTCTCTTGGGGCCTTTCAAAACCCAATTACACCAAATAAAATTAATTGGATTTGATCTTTTTTCAGTGTTTTTACTGTTTGGAAAATCCATATTTTTAAATTAAATATTTTTAAAATATCCTCGCTTTTGCCGAATAATTAACACTTTTTTAACCCTCGGGGAATCCCTTTTGCCAATAATAAAATTTTACAAAAATATTATAAAAATAATGTTGATGGAAGTTGTTTTATATACAGCATATATTGTTTTACTTTTGGTGTATGAAGCTGGACTGGCAAAATCGGCTGTGTTTGGTTTTTCGAAGGACAGTGTACAGACATGTAGTGACGCTAAACTGGTTGCCTAAACAAGTAGATGTTATACATTATGTACGATCAATGAAATGATTTGTCTTGCATCGGTGACTAGTATTAAGTTGCCATACCAGAGAAAGAAAAGGGAAACTTGACTTACAATAATAACAACACAAAAAAGTTTGCAATTTATTCATGAGCCTTGACAATGCAGCCATGTGTTAAAGTGGACTTTAACCCAGTTTACTAAGTGGTCTAGTGGTGAATGCAGATTTTTTTTTCCGATGAGATTTCAGCCACAACCTGGACATGATTATAACCACCAGACAGAGACAGACGGCTCAGTTAGGCACTGTGCCTACTGTATACAACTTGGGCTTCCAACCTAAAGCTGATGTATACCCTCTTTTCCCATCTTGTGTTTATAGTATAAGTATGGTGTGTCTAGGAAAACAGTACTGGTTAGCCAAACATAAATCTTTTGCTGAATTGAAAGGTACCTTCCTACAGTGTCAGTTTTAACTCATTTTTAAGACAAGTTGACGGCCAATTGGGAAGAGATGAAGGATATATATATATATTTTTTTTAAGACAGCTGATGATTTTTTTTACGTTTATCACCAAACCTTTATTGGACTCTAGCACTCAAATTAGGCATTGACAGTCTTTATATTGTATGCTCGATAATTTCTATGGATTGCTTTACTTAGCTGCATGAATTAATAATTTATATAGAACTGGGAGGTCCAAATAAAGATTAGATGTTCTCAGCATGAGAAATCACAAAAACCTTATTATACTTAGGTCAACAGTCATGTTAGAACATGCTTATTTAAATATGCGTGTTAGTAGTTACACAAAGGTAGCGGGTAATTAGCATTTTTCTATAAAACATATATCAGAGATGAAAGTTGTTTTTTACATTATTAATATTATTATTATTATACAGGATTTATATAGCGCCAACGGTTTGCACAGCTCTTTACAACATGAGGGCAGACAGTACAGTTACAATACAATTCAATACATAAAACATTTATAAAAAGTATAAAAAAAATATAAAAATAAGCTTAATGTGCATTTAATAGACAGATACAAATCTAGGGCAATACATACAAAAATATATATATTTTTTATTATTCCCATATAATAAACCCAGCACTTTTGTAATATGTGTTTTGGTGCTTACATTTCACTATGTCTATATGACCAACCTGCATATAGGCTGAACTGGTCTTTGAAGGATTAGTCAATGACTGAAAACACCTGCAGTCAGTGCAAAAGGTTGCACCTGGAGGACGGCTGGGACCAAGAGTGATTTGTAAAGTGTGCTTGGAGTATGAATTCAGTCATATACTGAAGGGATGACTGTGGGAATGCAGGGACAAAATTGTAAAGCATTATAGGGACAAAACTGTTAAAGCGTTCACCAGATGGACGAGTCGCTATATAGTTTGAAAATGTACCTGTTGATAAGAATGCTAAGTCATGCAGTACCTAACTAATTAGAGAAACAGCTTTATGCAATAAAGAGGCCTCATTCTTAAGTATTAATTCTCCATTGTAGTAACCCATAGTAGTAAATCAGACTTTATCTTGTTTTGGGCTGATTTTAGCAAAGTGAATTCTGATTAGTTGTTATCAGCTATTAGCTGTGAAGAATAAAAACTCTTCATAGAACTATATATATATATATATATATATATATATATATATATATATATATATATATAGATTTATAGAAGACTCAAAGTAACACATTTTTTTACAAATTTTCTGGGGTCAGAATTCTGGGGTCACAGTGTAATAAGCATTCCACTTCAGGTGAAATCATGTTGAATAGGTTTTGTACATCGTAAGCACAGAGCAGTGCCAAGTGCTCAGCTCATAAGGACTTCTATGCTGCCGATAGATGACTCTTTGATCTTGACTGCTGATCACCCAGCAATTCAATTATTGCACTGAAAAAATAAAAGCAGATTTTACAGTCAGACTGGGGATATTACATATACAGATTCTTGGGCTCTTTAAAAAAAAAATTCTTGCTAACCTGGATAAAAAACTATGTTTAGAACATCATCCCAGTGTGACTGGAAAACATAGGGAAAAAAATGATAACATTTATTATATTATTTACGGATAGGTTTTGTGGATTGTGTTTTGGGGATTTTGTATAATTTTTCTGTTCAGAAATACAACTTCATAGTACTAATGCACGCAGCAATGACACAGGAGGACATTGAATGGCCTACATACTAATGCAGTTTACCATACTGGCCTACCCAAAGGGGATATTTTCTAATATGGTATAGCAAACCTATACTCTTATGTCGTATATTGATTAATTTATGAATATATATTCTTCAGACAAAAATAAAAATGATAGATTTAATAAATAGCCTCTTGAAAGTTATATAACCTCTTCCACATATGCTAGTATTAACAATATTTTAAGCTCTACTGCCCCATAAGTTCCAAATAAAGGTACTCATAAAGAATGGGAGCTACCTAGCTCTGTTTTGCACATTCAAACATCAGAAATATATAAGGTTTTTATTATAAGCATATATATTGTTCTGTGTTTATACCTTTTTAGTCTACATACATTGCATTGAAATATTTTCATTTGCTCAAACAGATAGCAAAGGTCAGTCCCTTAGGTCATCCTTCTGCATTTATCATATTTCTTTATTAGGGCATATGTGCTTTAACTATATCTACTTAATATGTCTTGTATCTGTGTTATCCCTTGGTACTATACTTTTTAATTGTGTAGTTTTGTAGAATTCCATTTATATATATGTATTTATTGTTCCTATGGTAATTATTACCTCCATTCAAGTTTACCTGAAGTGACAAAGTATAGAATTAAAAAATGTTGCACACTTTTTTTAAGCAAAATTATCAATGTTTTGTCATTGATTGTTAGCCTATATAGCGATTGTACATATCAAAACTTATATGAGGGCCATTTAATCTTTTTTTTTTTTTTTGAAGAGCACAATTGTATAGATAGGTAGATAGATAGACCTGTATATGATATATTGTCAGTTGTATGTAGGTGTTGCTATATTTAGTAGATTCATATGCCCACATGATATTTTGTGTGTGCTCTAATTGATAGCCAACAATAATGAATGAGGCATCTCTGAAAATGACTGGAATTTACAAAAATACAATAAACTTAGTAAAAAAGGTAAAGCTTTGTCCTCTAATGTGCGAGGACAATATAACAAAGATATTTCCCTGTACAGAATTGGATGACAGAAGTGAACACTGCATCACCTTATTTACTAAACTAAGAGTGCATTCTCTTTCAAAGTGAACAATCTTCACTAGATTAACCTCATGATGTGTTGACAACCAATTCTGGTTAAGATGGGTTACTGTATACCATATACTATGTTTTGCAGGGAAAAGGTGATGCTCCACTGGTAATATGTTTTGTAGATTGTGTCCACAGAAAGAGTTGAAAGCTGTGCCAGTTAACTCCATTTTCACCCATCCCTAAAGACTTCTTGTTGGAATATCACATGTGCCTATTATATGCGTGTCCAATGTAATTGTGGCACATAACTGGTTGCAAGTAGAGGGAATTAGAAACTCAGATTAGAATTTCTAACCATGGTTCCTGTACACACTTTAACTAGCTAGACCATATCTCATACATGTGTGTTTTTTTCTATAAAATTTTTATATTAATGGTCCTTCCTATAGTTGAAAACATATGGTATAGTTATGTTAGGAATCCATCTATATTGGAATATACAAATGATGCTTAATGTAACGTGTCTTATAATAAAGGTACCTAAAATTACATTTTAAGTTTCGTCTAGGTAAAAAATACCATCATCTTAATTAGTTTTTGTGAATTTCTTGACAGATTTTAGAATACATTTTTTTCTAAGCTTTTGAACAAATACAATTTCCCATTGGCTAACATGGACAAATATTTAAAGAAAAACCTGTGAAGAAAAAAGCGCAATGAGTAATACATCTACATGTTTGTCTTTAAGGATTATAACGTAAAGTTAGGTCATTCCCAGGGCGAACTAAAACATTTTTACTTTTTGTAAAACACTTTCGTGAGGGTGTACTTTGGAAGTAAAATGTGTTTATCATAACAGAATTTACCAATTATTCTTAACATTTAACGAGCCCCAGTTTAAAAATGGGTCAGTGTAAGTTGGGCTTTGATATATTTGCACACTGTGTGTGTATATGTTTATGTAGACCCATCCGCACGTCATTTAGAAAAGCTCCTAGATGGTCTGGAAAACTCAATGCAACTTTATATGATATTCAGCCTTCCAAATAAATGTCAGTGGCTTTTATGAATAAAGTACTTATCTGCTATAAAAGCTTAATCTATGTACATTTGCATCTTTTTATTCTAAAATTTTCAATGTGTAGCAGACCAGTGGCATCCTCTTTTCTTCATGACAATCCATGCTGTTATTATACAAAGTGTCACTTACATTTATAACCCAGTTGTTATAATGTGGGTCCAAAATGGCACCCTTGGCAATTTTGTACTATAAGCAAGTTTGAGCAATAATAAGGAAATGGGGATCAAATGTGTAAATGTTAATAATTCACGTGTATAACTGCTTATTCCAAGGTTATTACAGGCCAAAAATATAATGAAAAGTGGTTAATCTGTCGTAGATCCGATCATTTCAAAGAATCTTTTGCTCAAACACAATTATTTACCGCAACAGTTAAAAGATCAATTTGGTCCAATTTGACTAGAATTTTTGTACCAGGGCCATTAATCCCTTTTTGATGAAACAAATCATTCATTGATTGATTGAAATGACCATTTAGTGAAATAGATTTCTGAAAGACATGATTCTTTAACCACTTCACACTCGGAAGGATTTACCCTCTTAATGACAAGGCCATTTTTCTTTACACGGCACTGCGTTACTTTAACTGACAACTGAAAGGGTCGTGCGATGTTGTACCCAAACAAAATTAATGTCCCCCCACAAATAGATCTTTTTTTTGTAGTATTTGATCATCTCTCTCGGTTTTATTTTTTTGCGCTATAAACAAAAAAGGCCGTCATTTTTGAAAAAAAAACAATATTTTTTACTTTCTACTATAATACATAAAAAAAAATATATATATATATATATATATATATATATATACATATACATATATATATATATATATATATATATATATATATATAACAAATTCATTCATCTGTTTATGTCAATATGTATTCTTCTACATATTTTTGGTAAAAAAAAAACAATAAGCGTATATTGATTGGTTTGCATAAAAGTTATAGCGTTTACAAAATAGGAGATAGATTTATGACATTTTTATTCTTTTTTAATTTTTTTTTATACTAGTAATGGCAGCGATCAGCGATTTTTAGTGGAACTGCAATCAGATACCTAACTGACCTTTTTGACACTTTTTTGTGAACCAGTGACATTAATACATCAGTGCTAAAAATATGCACTGACATTGTACTAATGACACTGGCAGGGAAGGGGTTAACATCAGGGGAGAGCAAGGGGTTAAATGTGTTCCCTGTTTGTGATTACTGACTGTATGGGGGACTGTGTGAATGGGGAAACACACAGATCCGTCTTAGCAGGAAGACAGATACCAGTGTTATCCTCTGACAGAACAGAGATCTGCCTTGTTACTTTGGCAGATCCCCGTTCTGTCTCCGTGGGGAACAATCGCAGGTGCCAGCAGACATTGAGTCCACCAGACCCGCTGATTGGCTTCCCCGCTGGCCAATGGGAATGCTAATGCACGAATCGCCATACCGGTATGGCAATTTTCGCAGCCGAGCCACCTTGCCGCAGTACATCTGTTGTGGGTGGTTGCCAAGTAGTTAATACAAAATGTTGCAATAAAAGATTGTATCATTAAAAGTATTTTTTTTTGTGCTGCATAATTTAAAGATTCCTGCAATTTAAAAGTTGTTTTCTGAGTTTTTCTAATTGATGATTCTTGAACTTATAGGGTAGACCTTATTCAACATATGAAGTTAGTTATATTCTAATTCTAGTTTATTCTTTTTTGTAAGTGATGATGAAAGATTATATATCATATCTTTGCAATAGATACCCAGGGTCTATGGTCTATTAGGGATGCAAGTTTTAATCCCAGCTTTTTCGTGTATCGAACCTGATGAGTAATATAAATTAGTCCTGTAACTTTTTCATCATGCTGGTAGATATATGCAAAAAATGCTAAGGTTTGTTTACATTTTTTTTTTAATTAATAAATAATAATAGTAATAATAGTAAATAATAATAATTAATAAACCTTAGCAAAAAATGCTAAGGTTTGTTTTAATTTTTTTTTAATTTGGTACCCTTCATTGGTTTACACTCTCCTTACCTGATTATTGTGTTACAGATAGTGTAGCAGATAGTTGGTGAAGGTTTACCCCCATCTTTGTAAAGTTGTCTTTGCTTCAAGAATATGTGTATTGGTGTTCCCAGGCTCCTTCTGCTATGTTGATCCTCCAACTTCACTACATAGTAAGTTACTGACCCAGAACCAATGTGCAGGGTGGGAGTTCCAATATCACAGGGTGTGTAGCTGCTCTAGATCTGCACCATACTAAATACTGATGGCAAAGAGCAACATGACAGCCTGATTGTGACCCAAAAATGGCAGCAGAAGCATTTCTCTTACGACAGTTCCCCTTGAAATCACTGTCTAATTGCAGCCTGAAACTTTCTTATATTATAAGAAATGTGTATCGAATCATTGTAATCACTGATCAGTTAAATGATTTGCATGTGACATACAAGTTAATGTTAAATAATTAAATTAGAGAACCTCGTGATAGTATTTTTGTGTCAATATAAGTAGCCTCATTGGCTAAGTTGCATGTTAATGTGCACGGTGCTCAGTCATGCTTAAATATAATGCCAAAATCTCCAAGTACGCCAGCCAGTATTTTAGTTTTTATGCATTATGATTATGATTAACATTTGAGTTACTCCATAAACTTACAAATATGGGTCAGCAACACAAATTACAAGATCATCCAACAATTTCTAAATTCTATAACTTCATCTATTTAGTGACTTCCCGACAACAGCTCTGTTGGCAAAAAAGAAATGGTTATTGGTTTTGACTAGTGCCGCCAAAAAGCTTAGTCTTAAATGGAACCTTCTTTTTAAGTGTGCTGTAAAGAAATATACTAAGTGTATTCTTTATGGACCAATGTAATCCTCTTATTCTTTCTATACAAGAAAATAAAGCGTGATTTACTAAATACCGCAAGTTTTATAGAAGCCTTGTGACTATGCATAACAATCAAACAGGCCAAAAAGTAAATGTATATTTTGTATGTTCCCCTAAAGCTAGACATACATGCACCATCTTGATTAGTTGTTCTGAAGGCTGAACTAGAGTAATCAGTTGATTTCCCTGTCCAAGCTAAACACTGTGGATGGAGGAATCGCTACCTGATGGTTATTGTATGCAGACATTTACAGCACTGCCAGCTGTTTGAATACCTGAACAGTGACTGTATCTATTTGGATGCAGTCTCTATTAGGCCAACAATTTTGAAATTGACTTTTGTCGAGCTTGGCAGTGCTGATAGGGCCATCAGTGGCTTTAATTTCAGCCAATTCTGTAGGAATAAACTGACATTCGAGTCATTAAAGGCCAGGCTAACTGTCATAAGAATTATACAGGGCTGGGGGTTTAACTAGGCACCATATCCCACCAAGCTATAATATTGAAACAATCAATTCTTACATATTTATAGAACTTTTTAGGTGCTAAGTTAACATATGAATATCATAGATTGTAACATACCTAAACCTTTTTTATTACTCTTAAGACTTAACATCATTTAAAAGAAAAAGTCCATGCAATTATGTGTATCATATGTTTCAATATATCACATATAATCTCAAAGACCCACTGCCCAACTAAAATATCAATACAATCATGTACAAATGTGCTTTAACACTCAAGGATAACACTCACTGTGTTTCCCAATTCATACATCTTCTCCATTAGGAGATATTGGATGTGTATTTACAATAATATATTAAAAATGACTATAATAACATATATTGATTACTTTCAGGTTAAGACATACCATGCGTCACAAAACATTCAACCAGCCATGTAATGTACCAAGGACTCACTTCTATACAGGAAGAGGCTGTAGGGAACTTAAAAGAACTGTAAAACGACTGGTGTCTCTGGTCTGGCAGGAACATTATGACCTTTAGTAAATTGTCCCAAAATGCTATTCCTAATGTCACGTTAATCTGACAGGGCTGTACTGAACAATTGATTTTGGATGCATCTTGGAGATGAGCTGTTTTATTAAAAAAATGTTTTTAACTCTTCTGGCTAATGGGGATTTTAAGGTAATCATAGACAATAACATAGCATAACATTGCATAGGTTACCAAGGATTACCTACAGATATTTTCGGAACCCAGGCTGGTCCCTTACTTTCATAGTCACTGCACAGTATTGTAATGTCTATAGAATGTTTGCCCAATCTTGCCTTTTTACAAATAGATAAGAAACTGTTTAATTATCTCTAGGTGCTAACTGATCATAGTAAATGTCTCCTACCCATGTTTTCTTGGGGTGGGGGCAAGAAAGTAGATTGACTAGCCTAGAATTTTCTACATGGATTGTTATTGTTTTCTTAGTGAGAGCCATGTGATAGAATTCTGCTAAGTGTTCTTCCCTCCTTCTCCATGGGCTTGAATAAGCACATTTGTCCACTGTGAACATTTGTGCATGTAGTACAGTCCTTCAATTGAAAGATTATATGGATACTGCATCTCTCATGTTTCAGCAATTGAATCATTAATGTCTGTAGATATCCTACATATACAATTATACTTTTGTATGTTAATTTTGGGGAAAAAGATTATTTGGTAATTGGAACCTATGCTAACATCCAAATATCATTTCATACCAAAGGGTACCTTTTGAATTTTCCTAGTTTTATGTACCAGGGTTTTGGTCTCATGTCCAATTCTTGCTCTTCTTTCCTGTTTGACAAAGTGTTTGAAGGGAGCATAGATTTTCAAAACTAAAGCTCCCATTGATATTTCTTATTAAATCACACTCTTAGTGCATTTCTTTTGCAAGACAAAAAATCCTAAAAATTTCAGCAGAACAGAAGGTGAAGATAAATCTTCCAATGGAGACACCTGTTTTGGTAACAACTCTCTAAAACCTGGCCATACATTGCTCTGATTTTTTCATTCAGCCAGTGGTGGATCCCTGGTCCTTGCTATGTAATTGTATTCTGACAGTGGGATTTTCCTGCATGCATGCGCTGTTCAAATGAAAATACACCAACAACCCCTTTCATGAAAAGTCGATCAATAGATCGACCCCTCATGAACGGGAATGGCCACACCTGGATCAAAATTCAAATGGCTGAATTTTGATCCATGTATGGCCAGCATTAGAAAGGGACCGCCCCTTTCCTTTTGTTTCTGTGGTGCAGGAATTGAAGAAAAATCTCCCCAACAGTACACAGGAAAAAAAAAAAAACTGATGGCAGGTTAAACTCCTTCCTACTGTATTAAAAAAAAATGATTGGCTATACTAATCAGCAAAGTACAGTGACTAATAGCAAGCAATCCTATTTTTTAGTATAATAACGTAAATTGATGCTTATTGGCTGTTGTGGACTATTGGACTTTGCACATAATTATTTGCCTTTAAAATATACCATTTTAAATATAAGAAAGATATGGAGAGGTGATCATATTGCTAATATATCTTTATATTTTTTAAATCTGGTAAATGGACCAGAATCATTTGCTGTTGAAAATTGTCTGGCAACTGCAATAGCAAGGAATTAGGCAGCCTCCTGGCAGTGGACAGGTTAAATTGTCCTAATAACCAGGCAGTATTTAGTAAAATCAAAAGTGCTTTGGTGCTGACAGCTTTATATCCCTACTGGGTAATATTCGCTTACTTGAATTGGCAAGGTCTTTCTGCTAGTAATTTACTCCATAAGAATTCAGCATAAAGGCAGATGATTGATGACTGCAAATGCCTATTTATGAAATTGTTGATTAGAACTTGTAAATCCACAGGGAGTAATTGTAGTTTTTTTTTTATCCTTTGCTCTGACTATTGTAAATAGAAAGCTT
Source organism: Lithobates pipiens (assembly GCF_037356315.1). Classification (NCBI taxonomy): domain Eukaryota; kingdom Metazoa; phylum Chordata; class Amphibia; order Anura; family Ranidae; genus Lithobates; species Lithobates pipiens. Next base: position 144,679,026 of record NW_027507784.1, read on the forward strand.
TCACAGATCTTGTGATTTTTGTTTTGTGCGCTATAGGACTGGTATACAGGCTTGCGTTGTTTTAGCTGTTTCTTTATGCTACTGTATCTGGGCTTCAGAAAAATGTAAAACCTGTTAAACATTTGCTGGCTGTGAAAATATTTGTACAGGATATTCACAGAACAACATTGTTTTCATACATATAATTTTGGCTGTTTTTATTAGAAATAACAAAAAAAATGATTGTGTTAATGAAAGTGAGATGTGCTCCAGGGGATGTGCACATAGTTTCTGTAAGTAAATGTTAAATTGACAGCAGACTGACAGTTCTCCATAAACTACTGCAGAACAACACAGAGCAGTATGGGGTGATTTATTTAAACCCACATTTTTTACCCCGTGAACCTGCATTGACTTTCAACATGCAATTATGTGCAAAGAAATTTAAAAAAACAAAAGGACATTATTGGATGATAGAAGTAAATACAGCTTCATTGAACTTATTTAATGACAACAGTGGGGAATGCCTGCATGTGATGTGTTGAAATGGCTACTTGCTGTCTTCATTGGAAGCACATATGACAGAGTGGCAATGCATGTTGGTACCCTATATCAGATAGTACCAGTGCATGGCAGGATCACCATCCATTGTTTTAATGAAAACATTAAAAGTTAACTTTGAAAATGCAATAACTTGTTAGGCTTTATATATATATATATATATATATATATATATATATATGTGTGTGTGTATATATATATATATATATATATATATATATATATATATATATATATGTATATATATATATATATATATATATATATTTTTTTTTTTTTTTTGATGCTTAGATGAAAGTTACCACAGACATCAAATTGTGGTTGGATGTGTAAGCGCGATCCGACTTCTGAAAAATCTTTCTGCCAAAAAGATTTTTCCATAATAATAACCCACGTTGGGCTGGGCAAAGATCATCTCTGTAGGCCCTAAGTAAGTCCATAAATAATTTGATGTCTCTCCTCTTGGGTATTTGAACATGAGCAGTATTTGATATCCTGTTTATCCCCTTGGTTGATTGTGGGTTCTCCTAATGCAGATTTATAATCAGTCTGTCACAGCAGATAAAAGTTTTTAGCATTTATTTTGGACAGATTTTTATAAAATTCTCAAACCATATGCTTCTGCTGTTTTAACATTGTTATACAAAGCACTTATTAAACCCAAGTATTTCTAGAATTGTCTGTTTTCAAAGTTAAAGTGTATGTCAAGGCAAAACAATATTTATTTTTCCTACATATCTGTAATATGTGTAAATTTCCCCTTGACACACTCTACAAGTACAGAAAAATAATTGGCGATGTTCCAGGAATGTAGTGTGTTCCTATCTTCCTCTTTGATGTGACAACTGATAGGGTTTGATTTACTAAAACTGGAAAGTGCAAAATCTGGTGCAGCTGTGCATGATAGCCAATCAGCTTCTAACTTCAACTTGTTCAATTAAGCTTTGGCAATAAAACCTGGAAGCTGATTGGTATCGATGCAGAGCTGCACCAGATTTGAACTTTTAGTAAATAAACCCCAGTGTATTTGTAGCTCCTAATTTCTGAGCTGGTGTTGTCAGCCCTGCTTACTTCAATACCAATGGATTACGAAGAACACCGACCTATTTTCATCTCCTCCCATGCTCATCTCCATACCTCCTCTTTGCGCACAGACAGAGAGCACAGGAAGTTATAAGCTCACAAGATATTGGCAAAATCAACACATTTTTTACACTTATCAAAGATCTATAACAAAACACTTACAATTGTATATTTGACAAATCAAAAGGGAATAAATAAGAGAAGTTCATTGTTGGGGTTTACATACACTTCAAGTATTATGCTTTTTTTCCTTCTTTATACTTTGAAATAACTTCAGAAACATTAGTGATTTACCATGCTCTATGCTGGAAAAAATGAACTGTGATATTCAATAAAGAATATTTAAAATTATGAGTTATTTAGCATTTTATGTATAATAACACGTTTTATGTATTTTTGACTATACCTATTGTTGGTTGACAGATTTATTGTTGTGCCTCAATATTATAGAAAGCAAAGTGTCTGACCTTCTAAATGTATTATGCCCGGACATAAAAAACTATTTACTAAACTTTAGATTGTTCCAAAACTATTTTAAATCTCAAGTACTCTAAAGAGTGGAAGCATTGCAGTGAGAATCTGTACTCATGGATGTCTGGCTCTAGATTGACTATATGCTTACATTCTGAGTAAACCCAGGCAGGGTGTGTGATAGGTCTTCTACAGTGACAGTTATTCTTTATGGTGTCTACAGACCAATATAAAAGAAAAGTTCTGTCCAATACTGATAAAAATATTGGTATTGTCCCCTTTTAGCGAGAAAATGTGAAAAAAAGAGTTCACCCTGTGCTGGTTTAAAACATTGCATCATAGGGATCTGCCTTGACATTTCTTTTGACTAATGCCCCGTACACGCGATCGTACTTTCCGCCAAAAAAAACATGGTTTTTATTCAGAAGGATGTTGGCTCAAACTTGTCTTGCATACACACAGTCACACAAATGTTGGCCCAAAATTTTGAATGTGAGAACGCGGTGACGTACAACTTGTACGACGAGCCGAGAAAAAGGAAGTTCAATAGCCAGTGCAGATCCTTCTGCTTGATTCAGAGCATGCGTGGACTTTTGTGTGAAGGACTTGTGTACACATGATCAGACTTTCTGACAACAAGTTTTGTTGGTGGAAAATTTGAGAACCTGCTCTCAAACATTTGTGTGCGGAAATTCTGACAGTAAATGTTCGATATAGCATACACACGGTCGGAGGCCAAAATTATGTCATAAATTTCAGGAGTCTTCATGGACATTTTTTTATTTTATCTGGAAGAAGTGCGTTCTCAGCTAAGCACAACCCTCCTGCTCACATGCCTGAGCTAAGGGCAGATTGATTCAAGCCAGCAAATGCTAAATTAATTATCTGCCCTTACTTAAATAGGAGCTCCTGGCCCCGTCAGAAAAAAAATTAAAAGTCAGCAGCTGCAAATACTGTAGCTGCTGACTTTTAATTTTAGGACATTTACCTGTCCACAAATCCAGTCTTCACCCGGGCCGATTTTTCAGTTGGCTCTGGGGTGCTGCTGCCACCATTTCAGGTAAGGGAAACTGGCAATTAAGCCTTGCGGGTTCACAGCTGGTTCCTTACTGCGCATTTGTGTGAAGCGAGCTGCGCTTTGTGAATGGCCCTGGGATGGGGGAAGGAGGAGAGGGGCTGAACTTCCAGATGACTTACCTGCAGCAAAGTCACCCGGAAATGGGAGCTGGTATCTGTCAAAACCAGGTACCCGCTCCCCCCGAAAGGGGCCAAATGTGACAGCGGAGGGGAGGGGAGGCAAATAAGTGGAATAGACATAAGACAAGTATTTGGCGCAAATCAAAGATATTAGGTTCCCACTTGAAAAAAAGGAGTCTATAAGGTTACATATGGTGAGTGCAGGGAATGCACTACTTTGTCCAGACCAAAAAAAGGAGGGAATAAATGTTCTTTAGTTCATGGAGAGGGGGAGGGGAAAAGGGATGGGGAGGGGGGGATGGATCCGCATGCAGGGCTGCCACCTTAAAAGAGCTGAAACTTGAGCTCCTGGATTGCTGTAGATAAAGGAGAAAAAGGAGAGAAAGGGGCGCCTCTGGGTGCAGATTTTTTTAAAAGGTTTTATTTTCAGTGTAAAAAACATAAAATTTTGCACTCACATTTAGTAGGCAAAAAGTAAGCATTAAACACCAGGGGTCTTCTGGTATATCTGATTTTTGGGATGTCAGCCAGTGGTCCGGTCCACATCTGTCATCTCATCGCGTTGTTCCTGTTCCTCTCACATGCTGTCCACTGCAGGTGTTTTGTATGAAGCAGCCGGCTTGTGGTGGACACGAGATGTGCGGTCTTCAAAACGAAGACCGCACTCTCCTTTTTCTCCTTTATCTACAGGCAAATAAGTGGAGCTTGCCCTTTTGGGTGGAGTGCCACTTTAAGATGGCTAGAAATGCAAGGGGGTTTTCAAAGTGATTTCTCCACAAAATAAAGTATAGATAAATGGATAAATAAATGGTTTGCTTTGAATTATAAAAACATTAATCAAATAGTTTTTTTCAGTTTGTGGTGTTTCAACAAAATTTAGTTCTGCTTTAAACTACATCAGAGTCCTGAAAGGATCCATATTACATATGGAATACAAATTAGTATGCTTTGGGGAAAAGCAGCGGGCCAGACCGAAATATGTTTATGTTTCATTATTTCCTATATAATTGCAACCCCAACACTTTTTGTTAGATTGGAATAGTTGGAAAGGGTTAGAACTGCTGTCTATGACTCCATTGGGTATATTTCTCTTCACTACTCAGATAGAAAAGATAACTTGGCACAAATTTGTGGCAGTGTTGAATTGTAAGTCTGTTAACTTGCTGCACATTTTTTCACTGGCAAGTTGTACATTTGCAGAGCACAAGTTCTGGTTGCCACTTTTCCAATTTTTTAGCAAATTTGCAAGAAGGCAAGTCTCTAGCAAATGTTGCAGTGGTGGATCTACAAGTCTACAGCATGAAAATTCAGCCACAGTGACCCCTGTGGTGGGATGACTATTGCACAACATAATTAAACCAGAACTTGCAGCAGACTTGCAGAAGGTTTGCATAGAAAGTTAATCTGGAGTCATGCAATGCGGGCTTTGTATAACAAAATTGTGAAGCCTGGCAAGTCCAGAAATAACTTAGCAAGTCATTGCTATGTGGGTTGCTGTGGGTATTTATACCTCGGACACCAAGACAAGAATTGGGGGAACAGGGGCTCAACAGGACAGGAAGACACAACAAATAAAACCTGACAGAAGTTTAGATCTTTTCTTTTTCGTTTCTAATTTAAAAAGTTATAATTAGAAGCCGCCCTTACTATCGACACCTATGACATTCTTAGGAGGAGTGGCTCCTGATCTTTGAAACCTTCCACAAGTATATGGGGTTTAGTGTCATGGAAATCCAATAGATTGTATATACCGGATGTAGTTTTCTTCAGAAGTTTTATAAAAAGGTTATGTTATGTTACAAGCTAAGATGTGAATAGCTCTTGGTTCGTCTTTAGCAAACACTCATAAAGCAATTATGGATTAGCTTGGTATGTACCACCCATTTTTGTATGATTTATCCTGCTATTTCATTTGCATTATTAAATATTGACTTTTCATTTATTACTAATGATTGTTCTATAAAAGCACGTTACTACATACTGGTGTAAATTAGCAGGTTTACGTCTATTCATTTTTGCCTCCCCTTGTCTTCGAATTCAGATGAGGCCATGGGTAGGACTATTCATGACTGTACATTTTGAAGCTGATCTTTGCTGACGTTATCTTTTTCTCGGCTCTTCATGCCAAGATCATCAAAAATAGGGAAGCCCTTGCAAAGTACCGGTATGTACTAGATAAGGGAGTTCATTTTACTCTTGGCCTTGTGAACTATGAAACGTTAAACACAAAATTAAGGAGTCGTTTAAAAAAACTTCCCCTCATCTTAACATGAAGCAAAGGAACATCTTTATCAAGCCAGCTCTAGTGTTTTTTTTTATATATACGGGTGACTCCTTGCATGATTTTAAACCATGCAATGATACATTGTTCATTATTGCATGACATATATGATAATGTTCTACTTCTACTGTTCTACTGTTCAAAGATATTTTATGAGGAACTGCCAGGTTTAATAACCTAACAAAGGGTTCTGAATTTTATTTTAGTTATTTACAGTGGAAGACCTGTCTGTATAGCACAGCAAAAGACATATTTACACTAATACCGGAGACAGACTAAAACTGGCCATAGATGGATAGAAAATTTGTACAAAAAAAGTCTCAGAACATTCAAATGTCATATGAAAGATTTTGTTTGCTTTCAACATTTGATTTTAGAAAGAATGGACTTTGTCCCCGAGAATCACTATCACTGTTAGAAATGTATTCATTCAAGAAAAAAACTTTTTTTTTTTCTTTTCTACTCCTTCAAATTTTCTTGTCACTGCTGTAAAAAAACAAATGTCAATTTGACCCACTAATGGTTAGAAAATTGAACAAACTTTCCTACAACATTGTTTTCCTTAAGAATTTTCATTCAAAATTCTATCCATCTATGGCCAGCTTGAGGGCCCATTTATATCTGCCTTGTCTTTTGATGTGCATTAAAGGCATGCTCATTAACACATGTTGTTTCGGGTTAATGTGCATTGTGTTAGGGCAATCCATTTATTTGAATAGGCTGCCGAATGCACCAAATATTGCTCCACCCAATACACCAAAAATCTTGCCACACAGACCAAAAATCAGGCATGCTGCATTTTTGGCAGCACACCACAATGCAAGGCATTTACATTGTTGCTCTGCATATCAAGCATGTCTGTCCGTTAAAAAGGTGCGATTGGGTGCCAATCAGAGTAAATGGCACCACATCCCACCAGTGTATGTAACAGAACTGATGAATACAGACTAAAAGGGATGGGTGCAAACTAATAGATACCAACAGACTCAGAGGGGTTGATTTACGAAAAGCAAACAGACTGTGCACTTTGCAATGTGCAGTGACTGGGTATTGATGAAACAGAGAGGAAATGTTAACAGGCCTAGGTGTCTGTTTTTCAGTATTTTCACCCAAGATTAAAATAACTTTTAAGCAGGAATCATACACTTTTTGAACTGAAAAATGTATGAATCTTGGGTGAAAGCTATGTGAATAGTGGGTGAAAACATTAATAAATTTACTCCTATAGACTAGGAATAATGGGTACAGAATGAGATACATTAAAACATTTGTTAACCCCCCCAAAAAATGGATCCTGCTCCTTTAAAGTATGTTATATGACACAGTGTTTGTCCTGTGTCATTTGGCCCCCTGTAACACCTACAAAACCTGTCTGATCCTGCCGGTTTCAGCCCTCCCCTCTGTAAACTGACCACAGTGTATTATGGCTGCTGAGCTCTGACACCATGATCAGTTTACGTGCCTCTGTCATTGGCAGCTTTCTATCTGCAGCTCCCCTCTCTGCTCCTGTGTCCTCCTCCCCCCTCCCCTCTCAACACTAACCTGTATACACCAACAGCACTTCCTCCCATTGCAGTTTCCCCTTTTGTGAATTATTTATAAATATAAATGCTGTAAATCCCTAATTTAAGAGTCAAGATTGCGATCACATGACCAGCCAGCTCTCTGCCCCTCTCCTGCTTCCCTCTCCTCCCCTCCAGACTGACATCAGCAGAGGAATCTCAGCCTTGCCTGTTGCATCTCTCGGAGGAGGAAAAGAGGCAGCTGGCTGGCCATGTGATCACAATCTCTGCAGTGAAATTAGGTATTTGCAGCATTTATTTTTATAAATCACACACAGAGGGGAATACTACAATAGGAGGCAGTGCTGAAGGTGTATACCGTTTAGAGTGTCTTAACAACCACTTTAACGGATCTTGATTAAATACTAAAGAGTCTATGAATACTCGTTTAATGACTTACCTGTTTAACGACCACTCAAACTTACAACCAGCTCTCCCCACCCGCATTATGCGCTATACATCACTGTATTGTACAGTACAGTACAGAATTTTCGTTTGTATTCTGTACGTATGCAAATTACAACAATGTTATTGCTGGAGTGGTGTGTTTAGACCTTTTTTTCACAATATAGTACAGTACAATTGTTAAGAATGCTTAAACTATTGATTACTTGTGACTCCTCATTTAACAGCCAATTCATTTAACGACCTGGTCGTTGGAACAGAACCTAGTCGTTAAGTGAGAAGTACCTGTATTTATAATTTTTTTTAAAGGAGATTCAAACGACTTTCACCCATGATTCACCGGTTTTCTAATTGTCTGATTAGAAGTGAGTGAATCTAGGGAGAATTTGTGTAAATCTTGTGTAAACACATTTATAAACACACTCCAAAGTGAGGTAAAAATTTTAATTGGTACAAAACTATACATCTACTATACATCCACACTCTGGTAACATTTTAGCAAATGAAAAAATGAAAAGGATATAGTACTTTGATCTAAGTGGGTGGAGGTGTATGTATTTTTTTTTTACTTTTCTAAAGTGTCAGTCCAACCAAAGTGATATTTTGGTTATATGTGGGATTTCGTGGGCATAGCCTCCCAATCTATTTTATATTTCAGGATGTTAAAGTTATGACATGTCACTATCATAGCTTACCCATCTTGTCGATTTGGGTAGTTACACTCATTTTCAAGTGTTCACACTTCTATTGAATTCTCTTTAATATAAATAAATTAAAAATCAAGCACAGAACATGGGAGGTCTATTACCTGAAATGTAGCATTCTTAGGGCCAGAGTCCCTGAGTTACAGTATGTAAGAGGTTGTTAAGTAGTCTAATTCTCCACCATATACCATGATGTTTAAAACATTTTTTTTCCTGTAAGTGTGGATTAATTTTTAAAGGGACTAGGGCTTCCTGTCGTTTTTTTTTCATGAAATCTAGCAAGCTGTGGCAGTGGATTACACTGCAGATATTTATAGGTGTATACACACACACTGTAGTTTTATTTTCAAAGTGGCTAATAACACCCAAAAGTGCAGCTGGCTACTAACCCTTGTACAGTTACTCCGTGACCCTCCCTCTCACATTCTTGTAGACTTCCTATTAGCGTTGAAGCTACCTGTGATACTTAGTGGCCACCAGTGGGGAGGCTAGAAGTAATGTGTGCTTTTTTTCCATGACTCCCATGGCTGGGCACTGCCTTGGAGTTCTGCTCTGTTGACCCACTATCCTCATGTCTCATTGGAATGTCCTAATTGACCATTGAGGTTCCACTCACTGAAAGGATAACACAGGGAGATGCAGAAGAGGCTTAACTAGTGCCTTGTTTCTACTAGTAAACTGACCCGCCCCATTTGCCTCCCTGTGTTATTCGTAGCTCTGGTACAGATCTCAGATCATCAAGCTATTAGACCAGGACCATGGCCTACACCAAGAGTTCAAGAGACTCCAAATTTTCATCTAGCCATATTGACAACAAAAGAAAAATGTCTCTCTTAGGGCTTTGAAAATAAATAACTGTTCCATTAGTGCCTTTGGAGAAAATGTGGCATGGTACTGTGCATGCCAACATGCTTAGAAGAGGATGGGAGCAGTGCCTGTCCCAAAACTGACCATGGTTCCTAATTCAAGTCATCAGCTGATTTAAGGTCTATACTGGGAGTTATTTAGAGACTGCGCTTTGTTCTTTGAATAATTATAAGTTTGCACAAACTTGCTTTGAAAAAAGGGAGCAGTAAAGCACAATCAATATGGTTTTCTGTAAATATCAAAGTAATACTCGACTATAGATTGAAACCATTTTTAAATATTAGAGCACATTGGTAAGGCTTTTTTACATTTGAGGTTGACCATGGTAAAATAGGAAATTCTGGCTAAAGCGAATTTATCTTGATGACGGCTAACCAACCAATATGGCTTTAGGTTGTGGAAAAACTCTGCAAACACTGGTTGTACATACATTCCCAATGCAGACAATGGGATTTATTTCCTTAAGAACAGAGATTGTTCATTTTGCAAAGTCAATTTTTCCTTAATAAAAAAAGATGAAGCTGCATTCTCTTAAAGTGGTTGTTAAGCCACTTAGTAAATTACACGCAATCCCCTCTGTTAGAACACATCCTATTCTCCAGTGTCAGTAGGCAAGAGGGGAGAAGAGGAAAGAGCCAAGATGTCAGCCAGGGAGGGGGGGGGGGGAGCAGCGAGGAATCACGCGAGCGGCGAGCTGCAGTGTGAAATAAGCTAGTAATAGGCATATTTTTTACAAAGCACAGACACTGGGGCATAGGGCGCTTTCTAACAAAGGGGATTGTGTGTAATTTACACAGTAATTTAAGCAGCAGGAGGGGAGGGGGCAGGCACTGTCACTAGCTGACAGGCAGGGAGGGAGGGAGAGGGGGGAAGAGGAGAGCTGCGGATGACGGAGGCACGTAAACTGACCACGGTGTCAGGGCTCAGCAGCCATGACTGGTCAGTTTACGGGGGGGGGGGGGGGGCAGAACCAGGCAGGATCAGCCAGGTATTTCAGGCAATGAGACAGGGGGCCAAATTACACAGCACAAGCACTGAGCTGTATAGCATGCTTTAAAGTACCAGGATCCAATTTTTTTTTCTTATGGTTACAAACATTTTAAGTAAAAAAAAATCACACAGCATTTTTTTGTTATTGCATTTCAATTACAAACAAATGTATATTCGATGTGACCACAGTTTTTCCTTATTTATTAATATTTACTTTTTAAAGAAAACAACACCTACTCCTTTAGTAAACCTCAGGTCTAAAATGAGAATTGACCACTCAGCCACTATGATACCCCAAAAAAGTCTAGACTCTCTTAAAATCAACTAAATTAAAACATGTGTAATTTATTTTAATGCTATATGCAAAAATGAAAATGTGCAACGATTGCTAATTCCATATATATTTGAGATCTTTTTTTTGCCCATTTCTTAAAATACAGCTCAATGCTTAGTAGGTGGGCTTCTCTCAGAGCTATTGAATGTAGAAACCTTTCATGCTAAAGGAAAATATGCTTATGTCTTTTTCAGAGCATTTTTTTAAACTTGCAAGACTGGCCTGTTATTAACATAACAACATATTTGGTTACCAAAGAAATACATATTACCAAATAAGATGTTTGCTTTAAGTGAAATCAGTGGAACACTCCCATTCAGTATGCACTGCAGATATAAAACTCTGAGTTTAACCCATAGGCATCCAGTTCAGGGAATTTGACAGTGGTTTGTCAGAAAACTATTTTTTGTGTATGGGCTGGATAAAACTCCTTTTATTTATAGAGTGGAAGTCCTATTTATGATTTCCATGAACGCACTTAAAGAGAAATGTACACTTCAGACCAAGCCATATAAAACTGTTTGCATACTCTACAAAACACCTGCCACCATTAAAACTAAACTCCAGGAAGATATAAAGGACACATATTAATACAGCTCTGTACTCATTAACACATCCCTAAATATATTTTTTTAAATGCGAGCAGTGTAAGTACCTGAATTTGGTTTGGTGTCAGCCGCCTTCAGGCACTGTGCAGCAGAGCTCAGATATGAACGGGGCCTAAGGCTGCATTCACACCACAGCATTTTGAATCTTGGGCAGATTAGCCGCAATTTTGCCCGAGATTTTAAATCGCTGAGGTGTGAATGGCAAATCGCAGAACTCACGTTTGAGATGCAATTCATTTGAACAGCACCTAAAATCGCGGAGCAATAAATCGCACTGCAATCATGGCAATCTGCCCAAAAGTAGCTCCTGAACTGTTTTTGGCCATCAAGCTTCACGCAATGCAGGATGCCACGAAAGCAGCGCAATTTACCGCACACGACAATGGCGGCAGAACCAAACTGCAATTTTAGGTGCCATTCAAGTGAATGGCATCTCAAATGTGCATTCTGCAATTTGTCTTTCACACCTTGGCACTTTGAAATTGCTGGCAGAATCACAACAAATCTGCCCGCGATTCAAAACGCTAAGGTGTGAAATCAGCCTTAAGCCTCATACACACTATCAGTTTTTCTGCTGAGTTTTTCCTTCAGGTTTACCAAAACCATGTAGTGCAAGGGCTGGCCTAATTGCATCCAAATTGAAACTCCTAAGGTTTGACCTCATATTATATGGTTTTGGTAAATCTGAAGGAAAAACTCAGCAGAAAAACTGATAGTGTGTACAGGGCTTTAATGTTACTTAGTATTTAAGTTTGGGTGTCATGTATTGCATAGAGTGGCTATGGGCTTTACTTATACCAACATGCATTACATTGCCTTACAGACCACTTATGAGATGTGAATTTTTCAATGTAAATTGTAAAAATGTATGTCCTAAGTCAGGGGTGCCCAACCTTTTGAAGAGCTAGGGCAACTTAAGCGACTTGGTAACCGGTCGTGGGCCACAATGAGCAGAGCAGGCGGGTGACAGGTCCATGCAGAGTGGACACAGCCCACTCTACTCTATGGGTCCTGCGATCCACCCTGACGGAAGCGTATTGATCCCCTTCTGTTTTTTTTTTTTTTTTTTAGCGTATCAGATTGGAGGTAGGCGGGTGTAAAAGGACACAAATCTGTTTACATTTGCCGTTTCATAGAGGTGAATGGAGGGTCCGATCGAGTTGTACTGATTGTGTGAAAGGGGCCTTTCACACTAATGCAGCACAGTGCACCTGTGTCTTACCTGTGGGTTAGCTACACTTTGCCATAGACTTCTGTTATAGCCTGCAGGTGTGGTGCACTTTCTGAAAGCTCACCAAACCCGCAGATAATAACAGAAGTCTTTGCCTCAGTGCAGGTAACCTGAAGGTGCACTGCACCCGCGGATCAGTTTGAAAGCAGCCCAGTAACCACTGTGCAGATTTGCCCATATATACACTGAAATTTTAGTAATAAACTGACCTTTAATAACAGTTTTCCATTCAGGTATCACCTGCTGTTGCTGTCCCTGGCAGAGTGCATTTGGTATCACTTTGCCTGTTGCAAGAGGCGGCACTATACAGAAAGCATCAGCCTTTACAGCTCTGCTCCACAGCTGCTTGCTTTGCCAGCTTCATCAACAACACAGATGCTCTGTTGATGGTGGGTCTGCAACCCATGATCTGGGCTTGCCAATCTGCCATGCCACAGAAGGAGGTCGCGGGCCACATCAGAGGGCTCCACGGGCCACATGTTTTCCCCGGGCCACTGGTTGGGCACCCCTGTCCTAAGTGAACCATGGAATAGGAATGTGTTCTATGTGACTTGCCTAAGGCAAAATAAATGGCTACTTACGTTTCTGATATTTCAGGATGTAAATTTTAGCTACATGCAGCATAAGGGCGGATTTACTAAAACTGGCGAGAGAAAAATCTGGTGCAACTGTGCATGGTAAGCAGTCAACTAACTTCAACTTGTTCAATTAAGCTATGGCAAAAAAAACTGGAAGCTGCAGAATTTGCACTCTCCAGTTTTAGTAAATCAACTCCACAGTGCCTTCGGTTATTTAACCCCTTCAAAAATGCATGGGAACCAAGGGGGAATTATAGGAGGGTTTAGTAAAGGGGGTGAGAATGTTTGTTTAGCAAAGAGAAGGTGTTCCTACTTTAGTCACCCAATCATGTACAAGACAAAGTCCATTTTTTAGAACTCCCTTGCACATGATTGGGTAATTAAAATGAACACAGCTTTAGCTTGTTTGGTGAACATGTAAGGCCTCCTCCACATGACATTTTACATGCAGAGTCCCATGGCAAGACTGAGCAGTAGCTCCAGGCTTCCCCCAAAAAATTCAATTCATCAGCTACAATTACTGTAGGTGCTGACTTTTAATATAAGGACACTTACCTGTCTAGGGATCCACGATGTCCTCACTCAAACATATTCTTCAATTGGCTTCAGGTGCAGGCTCTGGCATGGACAGCCTATTTCCTACTGCACATGCGTGAATTGCTCTGTGCCTTGTGAATGCTCCTGTAGTCTTCTGGGACCTGTGATGTTTAAAGCAAAGCTTCCCCTTTTGGGTGGAGCTCTGCTTTAAACTAATAATAGGCTGACAACCACCACTATTGTTCGCCTGTAACTGAACATCAAACAGTTAGCTGCGGTTAGGGACAGATGTCTGAGCCTGTACCATGGATTCTTGCCGCTGGAATCTGGTGGCTGCATGTAAACGGCCGTGTGAATGTGTTTCAGTACTCTTTTAGTAAGCCAGTTCTACAGCATTTGCCCTAAAGGATAACATGGGTTTGATTTACATAAGTGTGGAGTGCAAAGAAATGAGAAGAAACGCAGTAAAGTGTAATGATTCTAGGCCAGAGAAAAAGTCAAAAGTAAGGCCCGCTCAACTGCATGGGGACTTGAAAAAAAAATAGAGTTGTTTCTTCTTCATGTGATGGGATGTTTGGAGTGCACACAAAGTCACTACAGCTGACATTACACTTTTGTAAAGCTGGCCCAGGATCACTTCACCTCTCTTCAGGGCCTTTCACATGTTAGTAAATCAGGCCCCAAGGTTTGTGTTGGGATTCAGAAACTGGCTGTAGTCTTGTCGCTCAAAGATTTAAAGAGCCTGTCCTCCTAAACTAGGTGGTCCGTCTCTGTGTAATATCTAGCAGCCCATTCAACACACCCACTTCCTTTCTGTATTGAAGGCATTCGCATGGATCTGCTTCTTCTCAAGTTTTTTTTTTTTTAAAGGTATCCAACCACATTAGCTGATCATATATTGACTGACTAGTTTAGCTGCAACAAAATGAGTTCACTGGCAGACGTATATATACTTCTTTGTTCATTTGATTCAGGAGATCAGAACATTTTCTTTTAGTTTTTTCTAAGATTTATTATTTATATGATTATTCCTTTTAAATACCAATTTTTTAATACTTTTTGCACATGGATGTATATCCTAACTGTGGGGCCTAGTCACACTAGGTTGCAATGGGCAATGTAACCCAATGCATACCCAAGGCTCTATTAGTTCAGTCCACACCAACTTACTGTGTTGGTGTGAGCAAATAAAAAGCAGGAAAATTATGTTTGTTTTTACGCAGCACAATAAGTTGAATATATATATAATGCTATTCTGTGACATTTCAATAAAGTTTAAAAAAATTAAAGGAGAGGTAAACAGTGCGATGTGTTGTGACAACACACTGCACCACCCCTACACAGCATACACCAGAGGCACACATTATACAGATCATATTGTGCACCAACTGATGTGAATGGGTCATGAATGACATTTTATTTGCTAAAGAACTGTGTATAATAAGCACTTACCCTGCTTTTTAAATACTTGTTTCCCTTTTTTGAATCCTTTATTGCATCTTATTGATGCTGATTTGAATCTATTTTCACATACTTACTGTAAATATGCATACACTTTATTAATGGCTTCACTGCATTTCTCAGGGCAGGTTTTCCTCAGCTCTGCCACAACTTAAGGAAAGGAAAGCCAATAACTATGCAGCAGTGTCAATCAGTGACCTTCAGTGCAGTCTCATCAGTGCCTACTTAATACTCAGTATCTATAGGTAGGTTAATTGGGTCCTGTCTAAATTGGCCCTAGTATATGTATGAATGTGAGTTAGGAACCTTAGATTGTAAGCTCCTTTAAGGTAGGGACTGATGTGAATGTGTAATACTGTACAAATGTAAAAGCGCTGCATAAATTAATGGCGCTATATAAGTACCTATAATAAATAATTTAAAAAATAAATATATCCTGTCTAAATTGGCCCTACTATATGTATGTATGAATGTAAGTTAGGGACCTTAGATTGTAAGCTCTTTGAGGGCAGGGATTGATGTGGATGTACAACATAAATGGAAAGAGCTGCATAAATTGATGGCACTATATAAGTACCTGTACAAAATTAATAATAAATAAATAAATATACAACCAGTGAGATGCCCTTCTAGTACACAGAGCTCTATAGCCAGTTTTACATCAGCAGAGTATGAGCATTAACCCAACCATGACCATTCTGCAGTGTTTGTGTGCGTGTATTAAGGCATCAGTGACCGGTCTGCAGTGTATGTGCATCAACCCCTCAGTGATTGGCCCCCACAGTCTCCTAGCTTATAAATTAACGCTGCAGTGACCTGTCAGCAGTGTATGTGGTCTGCTTCAGGAGCATGTGCATCAACCCTGTAGTGATGAATATTCAGCATGGGTGTGCATTAACCTGACAGTGATAACTATTAAATGTGCATGCTTTAACCCCTTAGTAAACTGTTGTCATCATATAAGCATTAACTACATAGTGCCCAGCCCTATCTTAGGTGTGTTAACCCCTCAGTGCTTATTCCTCTGTGCATATATATGATAACCCCTCAATGTCCAGTCCTTAGCATGTGATCATTATCTCCTCTTCCCCTGCATATATTGCCTCTACACTCTTCTGCACATATTTTCTCCCATTATACAATCCATCAGTATCTTCTGTCCATTTTGCCCACTGTCATACCCTCTGTACTACTTGAATACACATACTGTCTGCTGTCATACCCTTCACACTACTCTAGGTATTGCCCCCTAGTGTACCCTCCACACTCCTCTCCTGCACATATTGACCCCTGTAATGCCCCCATCACTCCTCTCCTGCACATACTGCCCCCTGACATGTGCTCTGCACATAGTGCCTAGTTTTATACTCTCCATACTATCATTCTGCACATACTGCCCACAGTCACACTCTCTGCAATCCTATCCTGCATATACTGGCCTCTAAGATACTTCCTTAGCATTGTTTGTTATATTCCCCAACCTTTCCCAGGAAAACTTTTGCTAGGATACCTTTGAAAAGCTTTCATGCTTTTACCTGCTTAGTGTGAAAAGAAAAAGAGATGGATTTCCCCCAAACTCAAGTGCCAAGAACATTGGATACCTATATCCCCATTTATTTGATGCAGCTGAGCAGGATGGAGAATTGCAGCAGTTTCTATAAAGCTCTGTAAGTACAGTTGCCCATCTAAAAACTCTCAAGGACTTGAAGGATGAGATAACTGGCAATCCACCCAAATATGAAGGTTCCATTACAGCTGGTGTTTGATGGGTTGAGTAATTTTTTGGCTTCTTCTTTCTCTTTTGGCCTTCAGCTGCAATATGTCCTTGCAGTCATTTTTTCATCCCTATTTCCTGTCAACCATGGAGATTCGTCTGTTTTACCAACCTAGGGTGTTCCACTACCCCAGTTGTGTTATTCATTATATGAAATACATTTAAAATCCAATGGAGGACCCATATTGGCAGCAGACCTTAGAATACAAACACAAAATGCCTTAAAGTGATTGTAAAGTTTATTTTTTAAAATAACATATATACTTATCTGCTCTGTGCAAGAAAATTGCACAGAGTGCCCCCGAGGCTCCCCAGGTCCCCAGGCAGTGTTCCTAGCTCTTCGTTTTCTCAATGTGCCACCATAGTAAGCCATTTTCCTATTGTGGCACACCTGGGGCTAAAACCTGAGCTGTGCTGTCTGCATCCATAGACAAAAACATTGAGGTTTGGCCCCGCTCCTTCATCACAAGATTTGACTGACAGCAGCCAGTAGGTGCCAGTAGCTCCTGGAGCCACTACAGACAGGCATACCCCGCTCGATCACCCTTTGGCCTGGCAAACACTGTTGTCTACTTTGTGCGAACTGCAATAAGTGAATACCTAATGTCTAATAGAAGGAAATAAGTCCCAGTTCCATGGAATGGGTTGAATGGTATTGTCTCCTGTGGACACTTACACTGTCCCCGGGAAAGGAAATGACTTAGTGCATTCAATGAATAAATGGTTGGATCATCTTTGGAAGTTATATGCAAGTCTATCTGGAAGGTCATTGTTATAGTGAGATTCAGATCACTATGCAAATTCCCTGCTTAGGATGTTTACAGAATATTGATCGGTACATGTATGCTGATCAGTAGAGTCATCGCTCACAGCGCCAATACTTCGATCCATTGGTAGGCAGATTTTTTATGCTTAGGCTCTAAATTTTATTAATGAGTGGTTGTGTGTTTTCATGTATATTTATGGTTAACTGTTGCATGCATGTGCATATTATATTTCCTTTATATGCTCAGATGGTATAATAAAGCTATACATTATCCCCAGTCTTAACTTAACTACTTCAATACTGGGCACTTTCAACCTCTTCCTGCCAAGGCCAATTTTCAGCTTTCAGTGCTGTTGCACTTTGAATGACAATTGCGCGGCCATGCAACACTGTACCCAAATTCATTTTTTATCATTTTCTTCACACAAATAGAGATTTATTTTGGTGGTATTTATTCACCACCTAGCTTTTTTTATTTTTTGTTGAAAAATGAAAAAAGACCAACAAGTTTGAAAAAAAAGGTTTTTCTTTGTTTCTGTAAGCAAATTTGTAATTTTTCTCCTGCACTGATGTGCACTGATGAGGTTGCACTGATGAGCACTGATGAGATGGCACTGATAAGGAGGCAATAATATGCAACACTTATGGGCACTAATAGGTGGCGCTGATAAAGGGAACTGATGAGCACTGATAGGTGGCACTGATGGGCACTAATAGGCATCACTGATGGGCACTGATAGGTGCCACTGATGGGCACTGTTAGGCGGCACATATGGGCAATGATAGGTAGAACTGATGGGCGGCACTGTTGGGCAGGCAATGATGTCCACTAAAAGGTAGACATAACAGATGGGCACAGATCGATCTCACTGATGGGCACAGACTGGTGTCACTGATGGCCACTGTTGGGGCTGCATTTAATCAGGGCACTGATGATTGGTGACACGGCCAATCACATGGGTAAAGAGCCGTGGCCGCGATCGGGGTCACATCATGTCCTAGGAACACGGTGCACCTGCAATTGCAGCAAGCCCTCGGGGGCACATGATTGAGGTTAAACAGGGCGCTGTCATGTGATGTCATCCCAGAATGAGTGCCATTGGCTGAGAGCACTGGTCAGGAGCCGGTTGGCATACCTTTTTTGGTCATTACCCTTAGACAGAAGCTGGCCAAAAGGCCAGTTTCTTTCAAAACAACTGGCATTACACGGGTCGAATGTTGAGTGGTTTCTATTGAGCCGGCTGATGCCACCCAACATTCAGCCCCTGTGTAAATAGGCTTATATCTACCCTGTAGATTGGCTCGCAGAGCTGCAGTGACATCAGTGCAAGCAGAGTTGTCACCTTGTACAGGAGGTGGAAAAAATATGGATCTACTGGCTGGACCAACAGGCAATAAAGCTTAGTTACTAGGGAGACTCAGAAAAACAAAAGCTGGTGTGTGAATGCTGACAGGCTGCATCAAATATGTCATTATTTATTTTCCACTTTAACAACAGGCCAGGTCATTTGCAACCACCACCAGACGAGCCCAACTATCATTTGGTTCATTAGGTTTTTCCTCTAGTTCTTCAATATCATTATGATCATGGTGGGCTGTGTTCCAGAAAGGGGGAGAGGTCAGCATTGCCTAACTTTGTTCTTCTTTTATATGTTATTATCTTTCTTATGACTAGGAAAGAAAGACATTTTTTTACTCATCAGATCTTTTCCTCAGCATTGTAACTGAGCAATACCCAAGGCCTGCAACATTTTACAGCTTTCCACTGAGTAAATTATGCAATTATTTAGTGAGAATAAACTTCTAGGAAGAAAAGAGTTCTTTTAAAATATGCAGCCAAACACAGTCCATATGTGCTACTGACGCAAGCAACACAATTGCTGCGTGCAGGTACCAATTCATGCTCTTTTTCTGAGTTAGCTGACATCTTTTAAGTGGAAAACTACAATGACTCTTGAAAATGTCTTCAAATGATGGCTGATGCCATAGTTCAAAGCCCAGCTCCAGGAAAACTCAGATTTTTTAAGATAAAGTGGACAGGGTAAGACGCTCTGTCAGGTTCTTTTTGTTGCCAGTGTCCCTGTTGGCAAATTCCGACTTCCTTCCCCTCCTCCTGTTAGTAGGACAAGAAACCTTTCATCATACATGTTACAATCTCCTTCAGAATGGGCATACACCTTGCAATCTGAGTCTACCTTTTCTTTGAGAGCTATCAACAAGGATGTAATACCAGGTTCTACCTGCCCAGATAGCAAGCAATTGTGCTGCAAGGTTGAAAAAGATGTGCTAGGCTATTGCTAGACGTGCCAGGCTTCACAATTTGTTGTACAATTGCAGCAAGTCCGCATTGCATGACTCCAGATCAACTTTCTTTGTAAACATTCTGCAAGTCTGTTGCAAGTTGTGGTTCAGTTATGTGGTGCAACAATCATCCCACCACAGGAGTCCCTGTGGCTGAATTTTCATTCTGCAGACTTGCAGAACTCTTGCTGTAAACTCACCACCAGTGGGGCTGGTGCTAATTTTTTTTTGGAGGGGGGGGGGGAAACAAGCCTGGCCCCCTACCCCCCAATTAACCTACTAGCATGTCTTTGGAGTGTGGAAGAAAACCCACGCAGTCACAGGGAGAACATGCAAACTCTAGGCAGGTAGTGTCATGGTTGGGATTTGAACTGACGACCCTAGTGTTACTAGCTGGAAGTGCTAACCACTTAGCCACTGTGCTGCCCTTAACTACCTACAATATGTTCAAATATGTTTTGACAATACAACCTGAACACTGATTGGTTT
Organism: Lithobates pipiens; assembly: GCF_037356315.1. Lineage (NCBI taxonomy): Eukaryota > Metazoa > Chordata > Amphibia > Anura > Ranidae > Lithobates > Lithobates pipiens. Next base: position 144,699,205 of record NW_027507784.1, read on the forward strand.
CTATGCAGAGCTGCACCAGATTTTGCACCCACCAGTTTTAGTAAATTTCCCCATCTGTGTCATATATGTAAATTTTTATTGTTCTCATAGTTTCGCTTTAACTATCCAATAAACAAGCCCTTTCACTACATACATTTTGGTAGATCTAAAATGGATTGTACAGTCGGATTATAGGCTAAGGATTATAGTCGGATTATAGGCTCCTCTCACACAGGCTTTCCGATCAGGTCTGTCTGTCTGTTTTTTAGGGCGGGCCTGATCGGACACTCCATTCACCTCTATGAAGCGGCAGATGTCAGCGGTGACATGTCCGCTGACACCCGCTGCTATCTGATCTGATCCTGTCCATGAAATCCAAAAGGATGGTGACCCTAGTTTCCATCCGTCTGGAGGATCGGATGAAAACAGACGGGCAGTCCGTTTTCATCCGATCTCCCCATAGAGGAGGGAGGGGCTCTGACAGGTCCATCTCTGCACAGTGAGCGGAGAGGGACCTGTCATCTGCCTGTTTAGTGGGGTTCAGCGGATCGATCGCCCATGTGAAAGAGCCCTAAGGCTAACCATACACAAATAGATTTGTTGATTCACACTAAACATTATGGATAGAGGAACTTCCCTACCAACTATTGTATTCAGACAGCTCGCAAGCCGTGGCTGTTTGAATACCCGAATAGTGGCTGCATCTGATTGGAAGCAATAAGTGCTTGGTTGACAAAATTCCACCTGGCTTTTTTGATTTTCCAATCAAATTTTATCAAGTCAAATGGTACACACAGGGCAACCTATGAGTAGAATTTTGGTCAATTCAACAGGTATTGGCTGAACTTTGAGCCATGATCATATCCTAATTGTGAAGATTTACTCTTAAGTTAGCCATAGATAGGAGAAGTCAGGTATGACAATTCTCGGAACATTCATTCTTTATTTAGAAAGATTTTGGTTGTTTTTAACATTTGATTTTGGAATAAATGGACTTTACTGAATGAAACCACATACACTATTAAAAAATGTGTTCATTTGAGAAAACTTTTTCAACTCACTCCTTCACTTGGGTCGAAAACAAACGTTTGATTTTACCCACCAATGATTAAAAACAACAAACAAACTTTCTTAGATCCTTCTTTTCCCAAAAATGTTTGCTCGAAAGGGTGTTACCAGGACAGGATATGGAAGGGAAAGTTCAGTGACGACAAAGGCAGCAATAAAAATCCAACCAAGGTTCTAAGTATTCTTCACTGTAGTCAACTCAATACCACCAAAAGGTTTGGCACTTGCTTGGGAGCTTTTATGTATCTTAAAGTGGTTGTAAACCCTTACAAACCACTTTGACCTACAGGTAAGCCTAGAATAAGGCTTACCTGTAGGTCCAAGAAATATCTCCTAAACCTATATGGTTTAGGAGATATTTACAAAAAGACAGCCACCGCTGTCTACGGCGCATGCGCCGTAGACAGCGGCGCGCAGGCGCACTGGGCAGGCCGCAGATTGCGGCGATATGCCGCGAGTGTTGGCTCCCGTGCGCATGCGTGGGAGTGATGTCATCGCTGCTCTGGCGAATCACAGCGCCGGAGCAGCGAGACCCGGAAGTCACTCCGGGATCCATGGCAGCGGCGGACATGAAGAAGGAGGACTGCTTCGGGGGCTTCGTTCACAGGTAAGTTTATCATAATGAGCTAGTATGCTATGCATACTAGCCCATTATGCCTTTGCCTTGCAGGTTGCTTTTTTTTTTTTTTCCATGGGTTTACAACCACTTTAAATACTCATATGATAGTATTACATTCCTATTCATTTTCTAGCTTTGGATCCATAGTATAATAAAGCTGGCAATAGCTGGGTAGAATTTAGAACAGAAATTCTTGGGAATAGAAAGTTCTAAAGAAAGTTGGTTTATTTTTCTAATCATTTGTGGGTCAAATTGACGTTCATTTTTGATCACAGTGACCAGGAAATTTGAAGGTGTGGGTTGTAAAATTCTTCTGTAATGAACACATTTCTAACAGTGTATGTGCTTTTCGTTCAGTGAATTCCATTCATTCCAAAATCAAATGTTAAATGTGAACAACATTTTTCGAACAATAAATAATGTTCTCACAATTTCCTAAGAATCTTTCTTTGAAACTCTATCCATCTATGGCCAGCTTAACAGATAATGCTGTATCTAACTAAAGTGCAACAGAAACAAGCAGCACTATACCACACTAAATAAAATATGTAACTCTACCACTGCTAGAATGGAATGGCAAAAAATATACCTCTGATGCAGCCGGAGCAGCTGGCGAAACCAGTCAGGTTTTTTTTTATCTCCCCCTATTTCCAGTACTTTGGGGTCCCCCCCCACCTTTATGTTCCTTTTCGTACAAGATGGATCAGACCACCTACTGTATATATTATAGATAGACCAGACCATACATGCTTTACCAGGAGGACTAAACCACATGGAATCACGTATGCCTCATATGGATGGACTAGGCCATAGTTGCCCTACAGTGATTAAATTATGCGCGTCCTATGTATTCTCTTTCATTACTAAGGAATATGTGGCCATTTGGACTGTGTATAAGCTGGTGTCTCCCTTATTGTGCAACAACAGTTTGTGTTACATGGAGCGTAACTCTGTGACTCATGGTGACCCAGGTGAGGGGGCTATGGTTGCCTTCCCTTTGAGTCTTCCAGCACTGCCTACTATATGGAGGAAACACTTTATGATACAGTATATGTCCAAATTTGAGGCTGAAGTCTGGGACTTGTCTTAAAAAAATACTCAAATGCAGCATTTGAATGAAGATATTTGCAGCAATTGAAATGTGGTCAGTTCATATTTTAACATAGGATTCGTCTTGATACACTATACATGAAGCCTTCAATTTCACCTCATTTTGCTACAGAAAATAATTTTCGTGGCCGGAAATCTTCTTTTCTTTCCAGGTCACAGCTTATGCACATTACTTTTTCAATTATATTTCTTGCACGGTTCTCCCATCATTGATTAGAAATTCCTTAGTTTTTCCAAAAATTTCCAACATGCCCAATCATTTAAATTCGATGGCCGCATGAAAATCAGCTGCAGCCCACTAATGGTGGGAAATTCGAAAGAATTCTTTCGGAAATCGACCCATGTATGGCCTGCTTTAGTCAGGTTTTTATTTATGTACAAAAAATATAGCTTGATATAATTTTGAACCAGGTTGTGGCTTTAGCCTGATAAAATACTAAAAATAGCTGTACATTGTAGTTCAAGGAAATTTGCTCATGCATACACTTTAGATGTTCTTCTGTCTATAACGAAAGATATGTCAAATAAATAAATATATATATATAGTCATAATTCTAGCTCTAGTCAGTAGTTCTTAAAGGCCTTTCTGCCTGGCGCCACACAGCCCCACCATGTATTTTCCTTAGTGTGCATGCTACATCTCTATTCTACCCATATTGTAAAAGCAAAACGTTTTTTTACATCTGTTGGCAAATTCAGATGAAATAAACATTACTCTCTCAATCTACATTATTTATAATCCTTATGCTGTTAGTATTAGTAAATAAATAAGAAAGTATATCATATTTATCTGTTTTAAAGGATAAGTTCACTTTAAAAAAATAAATAAAAATAAATGCACATTTTATTGCAGGTTAAAAAAAAGTGCATACAGTATACTATTTTTGTTAGTAGTCTGGAAAGCATTGCACCAACGGTCAGAAGATTGCTGATGCCATGCAGGCCTCTTGCAGACTGTCGGTGTAAGCTGTCGGCCCCGTACATCGTACATCGTATGGCCAGACAGTTTCACACTGACAAAAAGACTCAATGAACTACCACAGTGTTCCACAGTGCAAAGGATGTCGGGGCTTGAAGTTCATTGACACACAGAGCTGTGTGAATGAACGACGTGGCCATGTGGACAGAGCCCTGCACAGCCGCACTGTGACAGTACAGGGAACTTCTTCCTGTACTTCTGTCACAGGGAGAGGAGGGAACGGCGAGTGGTTGCAGCAGTGGGAACATGTTATATGTTCCACCCTAAAAGTGAACTTATCTTTTACATTTATTTTACATGTCTTCATTTACTTCCTGGTTTTCAGGCCTATTCATATGTTGTCATACATCCCAGGAGTCTTCAGGAGAGGAGGGGCTAAGCTAAGCACACCCCCATCTGCATGCCTGAGAATTCCAGGATCTCATGAATAATCTGCCCTTACCCAAGATGGCCACGGCCAGAAATATTGGAGGGGGGGGGGGTGTTTTTTAAAGTAATTTCTCAGAAAAGGAAAGACATAGAGACATGGATAGGTGGATGAGTTTGCTTTGATTATTAAACAGTATTTTTGGTTTGTGGTGCTCAGATACAGTGTCGTTACACTTTACATTTCACAAAAAATTCCCTTGGAAATAATCCTGCAGAGATGCATAATGACATAATATTTGCTCAAAAGGCATAAATACTGTTCCTGTAGATTTAGCCTGTCTAGTCCTGGCTAATTAATATGTAAACCTTCCATGCTGTGAAAAATATACATTTTACTCCTTCTAACTTTTTAGTAACACTGCTCATGATGTTATCTCTCACATATCAAATAATATCTGTATTTCTGTTCCTTCCAAGGCATTTATAGCTTTATAAAATAATACAATAGACATAGTCAAGCTTTGGATAACAATGGGTCAGGGTTATGCTTATACCTTGACCTCTTTAATAGCATATAGATTATGAAACAGTGGCTGTGACACTTCCGTAGTGCTTGACAACAATATGGAATACTCTGGAATAACCTTCCATTTGTAGGATGACTCTACAAAGTGTTTTAGTACATGTGGCAAAATTATGTTATAAATAAACAACACCGTTTTACAAATGGACCATTAAAAAATGAATTTTTGAATGAGTAAGACCCAGTACACAGTATAAGAAAATTTGAACAAACAAACAAACATCTAGTTCCTTTTCAGCAGAAACCAAGGTTGGCACTAAGTGTACGAAAAGGCTTTTTTTGTTGTTGTTGTCTTTAATTGTTTCTAATCAATCTTCTGTATCCGATTTTTCTCATATAAAAACTGTATAAAAACAGTACACATTAAAGAAAAGCATTAGTTCTCTTCACGTAACAAAAGGTTGGAGATTGTCCCTTTTGTTTTTCTTTGATAAGTCTGGATTGGATATCAAAAGTTGTGTATATATATGAAAATTGCACGATCGTGCCTCGTACATAATTTTTCTTCTTATTTTCTCATAGTGTGTACCCCACTTAAGAATATTACTTCCTGGAACGTCTGGCTGCTTATTATCAAATAAAAGGTGTCAGAGGGTAATTGTTATATAGTTATTATAGGCAGTGACCTTTTCCTTCCCATCTTTATTTTATTGAAATCAGCATTCAGGAATGGAAACAGATTTAAAGCTGAACTTCTGGCAAACAGCTTATTACACAGATAAAATACATATGAAGAAGCTGTTTTACCTGCCAAAGGATTTGCATTTCTGTCCCTACAGTCCTGTAATTTACATGGTAGGCAATCTGCATTTTTTTTCTGCTGCAGTTCAGTAACAGGTCTTGTCCCTTCTAGTGCTGCTTCTCTCTTCTCAAGTCTGTGCTCTGCTGCACACAGATTGCATGAGAGTGCATTACAAAGTAGCAAGTCATGTTCAGGTATAATAACTGCTTGCATTAAAAAAAAAAAAAAAAATGTAAGGATGTATTAAAGCAGAGTTCCAGCTGGACCCATGTTTATTAAAAGTCAGCAGCTACAAAAAGTTCAGCTGCTGACTTTTAATAAACACACACTCACCTGTCCCACGGTCCAGCGATGCGGCCGCCCGAAGCCTCTGTTGTCTCCCCAGCCTGCATTGCAAGCGTGGGCTGTGCCAGCTTGCGTCTCCACAACCATACGCGGGTCCCGGTACACACTGCACTTGCGTGAGCCACGCTGCACATCCTGAATGACCGGGCAATCTTCTGGGACCTGTGACGTGTCCCAGAAAATTGCAAGGAGGAAAGGGGAGAGTCGCCTAGGCGTTGCGAGAGGAAGTGGGAGTTGGGTACCTGTCAAAACTAGGTATCCGCTCCCCCCCCCCCAAAAAAAATGAGATGCCAAATGTGGCATGTCAGGGGGTCAGGATACCTTAAAGCGGGTGTTCCACTTTTGGGTGGAACTCCACATTAAGTACAGATCTACATTAATTAGTGTTTTATATCCACCAAGAGTTCAGACACCATCATTACCTATTTTCTCTCTGCGGTGCACTGTCACTGTGAGCGCTGGGCTGTGGCTTTACATTTGGGCATGCACGAGCCGCGTGGTGCGCCGTTACTGGCCAGGCAATCATCTGAGACCTGTGACATGTCCCAGATGATTGCCAAGAGGGAGGGGAAGCTGCAACCCTCTAAAAAGAGGGTATCGGCTCCCCCCCCCCCCAAAAAAAATGACATGCCAAATGTGGCATGTCGGGGGTCAGGATACCATAAGCGGGAGTTCCACTTTTGGATGGAACTCCACATTAAGTACATATCTACATTTATTAGTGTTTTATATCCACCAAGAGTTCAGACACCATCATTACATATTTTCTGATACACAGATTTTTTTTGTGTCATTTACTCGACAGCTTCAGTTTTTTTTTTTTTTTGTTATTTATTTATTATAGCTGTTTTGTAGTTGCTGGACTGATGCACATTTCATATTATGGCGGAGGTTAAGCAGGATAGCATATTATTTGCACTTAGCTTACTTGTGAGATTGTGTGTGTTATTTTCTGCAGACAGTCCCTTTATTTAGAAGGTAACGATTACACCTCTAGAGAATAAATAATAACTGGCTTCTAATGAAAAGGTTTGTAGCTGATTGCACCAGGGTACAGGGGTGTGTGCCACGGCCTCTGTGTTGTTATGTATTGTATTAACTCTTCTGTGCTTAGAGTACTTGAATAAATTGCCATCGGGAACTCAACTCTTGTTTAACTCCTAGGAATGAGATCTGTTTTGAATTTTGTATCCTTGAATAGACAGATATGAATGGATATATGGATGGATATAAATGGCTGGATAGAAATTGAGATCAATGCTAGTTTTTTTTTCTATTTTAGGATTTTTTTTTTATTTTGAATGAATTTGGTTGCTGTTTAACATCAGCTGGACAACACAATTTTTAAAAACAGGTTTCTAAAAATGATGGATTAATATTGATCATATTTTGAACTAGGACTATATCTTATTCACTGTTGGGTGAAATATTATTGTATGTTTATATATACTGGTTGTAATAAATACAGTAAAACCTTGGTTTGAGAGCGTTTTGCAAGACAAGCAAAATTTTCAATACATTGATGTCTTGATATACAAGTAGCATCATGTCACAACTGAGTATAAAAGAGAAGAGAGGCGCCTCTAAGTGTAGCAATACGGATACATTTAATGAAGGTTCAACATTTAGCAACAGCTACGCTTAGAGGCTCCTCTCTTCTTATTTATACTCTGTAGCTCCTGCTGGATTTAGCTTCTAATCACCTTGTGGAGGCTACCACTTGTGGATGGACATTTTATGTTTGCACAACCTGGTCACATTGCTACAGTCTTTTTATATGGACTATAAACGGAAAGACCTATGAATAAATGGTTGTGGAACAAACCATTTGAGTTTTCATTATTTCTTATGGGGAAATTTGTTTGTTTTTTTTGTTTACAAACGTTTTTATTAGAAAGGATAAAGACATGTACAAGAAAAGGGCCAATGTGTACAAATGTTTACATAGAGAATAGCATACAAAGACACTTCAGTAAAGCTATGAATGCATAAAAAGAAGCTGAAATGCTAAACTCATCCTGGTGATATAAAAAGAAGCATGGTGGGCAGAGGTACATCATTGAGAAAAAAAACAAAAGAGAGAGAGAAGTAGGAAGAGAAAAAAAAACAAACAAAAAAAAAAAAAAAAGATAACAAAAACTCTACCACAAGTGAGTGCTACCAGTCAGGTTCACAGACCCCGCCATTAGGCAGTGTGCCCAACCAAACCGTCCGGTCTGGGGGCCGTCCATTGAAGAGACGACCACGCGGCCCATTTGCTATCAAAAATATGCATGGTATCCATCAAAGTGTGGTGTAAACGCTCCATGAGTTTAATCGACTCCATGCGTTGCAAAACTTGTGCCCAGGGGACTACTGGGGATCGCCAGTGTAATGCTACTGTCCATTGAACAGCACTAATAAGTGTGTGGGCTAATTTCTGGGCCGGGGGAGCTAGTCCCGGGATGTCGGCGAATAAGAGGCCCATCCGGCATGTGATATCAATACTAGCTCCCGTAACCTGGAGCAATTTTTCAGCCACCTGCTGCCAAATGGGCTGGAGTACCCCGCAGCTCCAAAAGATATGGGTGAAAGTACCAGCCTCTGGACATCCACGAAAGCAACTCCCCGGGACCAGCGGGCTAAATTTGTGCAATCTAGAGGGGGTGTAATACCATCTTGTGTGTAGTTTTAAAGCAGTTTCCCTGACTGCCAGAGATTTCGTACATTTTCGCATATTTGTAATCATATCCACCCACTCCTCTGGGGATATTTCAAAACCAACCTCCCTCTCCCAACCTAACATGGCATGAGATTTAGCCGGGAGCTGCACCTCACCGAGAGACCGGTACAACCAAGAGATGGTGCCCCGATCCCTGGACGAGGACCTGCAGACCCTTTCAAAGACGTTAGGAGGGGGAAGTCTCCCTGTCAGGTAATGAGAGGTGTAGAAGTGGCGAACCTGTAGATATTTATAAAAGTCCCTCCTGGGCAACCCAAACTGTTCCTGAAGATAAGCAAAAGAGCTAAAGGGGGGTTCCTGAGATAGTGCCTCTAAGGTTACAAGGTCCCTCTGAGACCAGCATTCAAAGCTCTCCGGTGATGAAAATGCTGGTGGGAATCTGGGGTCACCCATAAAAGAGGCCAGGCTGGGGCAAGATGGACACAGGGCATATCTTTTTTTGTATAGAGACCAAAGTTGGAGGGATTGTGCCACTACTCCATTCAATGTGGCCAATTGTTTGGGGCGAACCCCATCAATCCACAATAGGCCCGGGAGATAAAACGGACTCACCGAGGATCGCTCAAATTGGATCCATGGAACCATAGCCGGGGGATAATGCCACTGAGCCAACTGCACCAGCCTAGCCGCAAGGTAGTATAACCACAGATGTGGGAGCCCCAGACCCCCACAGTCCGCTGGCCTGAAAAGAAGCGTCTTGTGCAATCTAGGTTTTTTGTTCCGCCAAACGAACCGATTGATCTCCTTCTGGATACCATCGATCGTATTACGGGAGACATATAAGGGAAGGGCTCTAAAAAAAAATAAAAGTTTCGGAAGGATAGACATTTTGATAGCCTGAATCCTGCCCAAAAAAGAAATCTGATACCTGTCCCAAGTCCGCAATAACTGTTTAATGTATGTAAAGGCTTTGGGATAGTTCGCATAATATAGTTTTGGGAGGGAGGTGGCCAACTTAATACCCAAGTATGGTAATGAATCGCTGCATAATGTGAATCCAAAGCTCGCCTGTATGCCTGCAAGAGTATTATCGGGGATATTGATTGGAAGGGCCGCACATTTAGCAAGGTTGACTCCTAGGCCAGACAAGCCACGGAAGGAGTTCAACAGTGGGATCAGGTTTGGCAATGAGACTACAGGGTCAGATAAAAATAAAAGTACATCGTCAGCGTACAGGGGAAATTTGTTTTGATATACAAGTGCTTTGGATTACAAGCATGTTTCTGGAACAAATTACGCTCTAAATCCAAGGTTTTACTGTAGTATTGCAATGTGACAGTTGTACAATTTATTATCATATGTTGCCAACTTGTTTTGAAAAAACAACACTGTAGCTCTGATGGTTAATGAAATATATATTTTTTGCTATTATGGTTTTCATTTATGAGTAAAAGATAACAATCATAATTATATGTAAAAGCAGTGGGAGAACAGGGCAGTGTTGCCAAACTCCCGCATTTATTTACTGACAAAACATTGAAAATTTACTGACGGCACATATTCTTTTACTGACAACCTGAAAAATGACAGAACTCCTATTAAAAACGAAAACAAACCAATATTTAACCACTTCCCGCCCACCATATAGCAAAATGACAGCTGGAAAGTGGTTCTTGTTTACCTGACTGGGCATCATATGATGTCCAGCAGGATAAGCCCGTAGTGTGCGCCCGCGGGGCACGCAATGCAGCGATTGGTGGTGTGGTGTGTCAGTCTGATTTTGGTAAAGAGCCTATGATGTAGGCTCTTTACCACGTGATCAGCTGTATCCAATCACAGCCAATCACAGTGTAAATAGGAAGAGCCGTTCATTGGCTTTTCGTCCACTCGCACTGATAGGCGCGAGTAAAGGAGAGCCAATCGGCTGCTCTCCTGACGGGGAAGAGTGCATTGATTATCAGTCCAGACCCATTGAGGATGCCCAACCATGACCACCAGGTATGCCAATCAGTGCCCATTAGGGATGGCACTCTGGGCCCATCAGTGATGCCTGCCAGTGTCTCCTGATCAGTGCTGCCTGACAGTGCCATCTATCAGTGCCACCCATGAGTGACCATCAGTGCCACCTATGAGTCCTCATCTGTGCCACCAATGAGTGCCCATCAGTTCTGCCTATGAGTGCCTATCAGTGTCCATCAGTGCTACATATCAGTGCCACCTATCAAGGCCCATCAGTGCTACATATAAGTACCTCATCATCAGCGCCCATCAGTGCCACTTCATCGGTGCCACCTCAGCAGTGCCAATCAGTACTGCCTCATCAGTGCTTGTCAGTGAAGCCCCATCAGTGCCCATCTGTGAAGGAGAAAACTTTCTTATTTACAAAGTTTTGTAACAGAAACAAAGAAAAACTTTTTTTTTTCTAAATTTTTGGTCTTTTTTTATGTGTATCGCAAAAAATAAAAACCCCCAGTGGTGATCAAATACCACCAAAACAAAGCTCTATTTGTTTTGTTTTGGGTACAGTGTTAGATGACTGTGCAATTGTCATTCAAAGTGCGACAGTGCTGAAACCTCAAAAATTGGTCTGGGCAGGAAGGGGGGGGGGGGGGGGGAGTGCACTGTATTGAAGTGGTTAAACAGTATAAACACAATACGGAAGCACTGATAATACCTATAACAAGTAATTTGCCTGGTTTACACTTAAATAGTCAACACAGCATGACAAATTATCAACTCCTGATATTTACAGACAGTTGTAAAAATCACTGATTTTTACAAACTGTCTGTAAATTAACTGATGGCCGGCAACCCTGGAGCAGGGTGAGAGAGAGATGAGCTCATCAGTCTGCTGCTTCTCCTTTCACCATCCAGTCACAAGCTGGGGAAAGGATAAAGCCCCATACACACTATCAGATTTTCTGCTGATTTTTGTCTTCTGATTTACCAAAACCATGTAGTAGAAGGGCCTGCCTGATTGCATACAAATTGAAACTCCTAAGATTTGACCTCATATTATATGATTTTGGTAAATCTGAAGGAAAAAAATCAGCAGAAAATCGGATAGTGTGTATGGGGCTTAAGTCTTATTTAACTGCATTAGGAAAAAATTGTCTTTTTCCCTTCCAGACAGGGCTGTGTTTGTGGCAGAGCTTTATATATTTAGAAATGGATAGACAGAAATACCAAATATTTTGGCAGGTAAAAGAACCCCTTTATATGTGCTTAAAGTAATTGTAAAGTTTCTGTTTTTCTTTGTTAAAATATCAAACACGTTATACGTACCTGCTCTGTGCAATTGCTTTGCACAGAGCAGCCCCGATTGTCTTCTTCTTCCCACTGGTGCTCCTGGCTACTCCCCGCTGCTGAGTGCCCACCATAGCAAGCCACTTGCTATTGGGGCACTTGTGGGTGCTCCCTCCCAATCCCTGCTCTGTGTGCCCTTCCCCCTGATCCCTTGTCACTGGTTGTGATTGACAGCAGCAACAGCCAATGGCTCCTGCTGCAGTATCTGAGCTAACGAAGAGAGAGAAACCCGAGAGAGTCTCTGTTCTCTTGCACATCAATGGATTGAAAATCAGACTCAGGCATGTATTTAGGGTTGACTGCGGAGGCCGTGCATTAGAGCTGCATGATTCTGCCTAAAATGAGAATCACAATTTTTTTGCTTAGAAAATAGATCACGATTCTCGCGGCGTAACATCATCTTTCACATTAAAACAAAAACTGGGCTAACTTTACTGTTTCGTTTTTTTATTTTTTTTATTCATTGAAGTGTATTTTTCCCCAAAACATTGCATTTGAAAGACTGCTGGGCAACTACCGTGTGACATAAAATATTGCAGCAATTGCCATTTTATTCCCTAGGGTCTCTGCTAAAATATATATAATGTTTGGGGTTTCCAAGTAATTTTCTAGCAAAATATATTATTGATTTTAACTTAAGAAAGAAGTGTCAGAAAAAGATTTAAGCGATTAAACTTCCTGCATTTACACCTTGTTGAAAACTTGGCAAACTGCCCATATTATTTATTTACACAGAAGTTCTATCCTTTTGATCTAAAAGGGAAGCTTAGTTACAATGTTGCAAGTTAAAAAAACTTGTCAAACTGCCCGGATGTTTTCTTTTGACAGCTGAGTGAGCAGATGGTTTCTCCACTTGTTTATATGAAAGAATCAGCAAACTCTGCAGGGGAGATGTCAGAGGGGGTGAATCAAGATCACGATTTTTTAACGATTAATTGTACAGCTCTAGCATGCATGCATAAGGTATTTTGCCTTACTGTATAGAATACAGTGAGGTAAAAAGCATTCTGCCTTTACAACCACTTTAGCACCCAATTACTGGCAAATAAAAAATGATCCCTTGCAGTAGGGATGTGCCCACACTGCAAGTGTAAATTGCCTATTTATATCTAGGGCAGTGGTCATCAACCCTGTCCTCAGGGCCCACTAACAGGCCAGGTTTTATGTATTACCTTGGGGAAATGCAGACTAGAATACTGCAATCACTGAGCAGCAAATGATATCACCTGTCATGTATTTTAGTATTCTTGCAAACCTGGCCTGCTAGTGGGCCCTGAGGACAGGGTTGATGACCACTAATCTAGGGGATAAATAAAAGAAGATATACTTACCTGATCCTTCGCTCCTCTCTGCAGCTAGACCAGTCCCTGCAGCTTCTGCACCTCCTTGGTCTAGCAGTCCAGGGCTCTGACATCATCAAGACTAGAGCATGGTTCATTGCCCCACTCTGGACATGAGGATTTCGAAGGAAAATCCACCGCCGGATTGTGAGGGAACGCCTCCAGCCGGGGGAGCAGAACCATGTAAGTAAAAATGTTTCTCCTCTCCCCCAGTCAAAAGTCGATAATAACCCTTGCAGTGCTGGCACAGCTCCACTGCAAGGGATAATTTTTTCTCTGCCTTGAGTTTGGCTTTAACCTAAGGCTGGACAAAAGCTGACACTAACATTTGAGGTTGTGGATTGGGCATACTGGCTCCTAAATTCTACATTAATTTGTCCACCCCTGATTTGATCTGTATATTCAGTCGTTTGCCTCGGATTCATAAATTCTTGACAGGGTTCTTGAATGAATCCATTCACACTGCAACTAAAGTATGTTCTGTGGTGCGCTCCCAAACTCTTGCAAACTCTGAAAATGGGTTGTTTTCACTAGTTGTTTTTAGTGCATAAGTCTGAAAGTAGCCTAAGGAGAAAACTATTTTCAGAAACACCTTTATGTTACTGGCTTATTTGAAAATTTGGAAAGGATTTAAATGTGTATATTTTTATAGTTTTATAGCACTATAGACTGGACGGCACATGTGACATACTGCTTTAATTATCTATGTATGTGTGTTCACTAAATTATTAGTATCCAGAGAATTTCTGCTGCATACAAGTTGTAGTACATGTGATAGTCAATGTGCAGTCTCCAACTTGAATAGGCTCATGCCGCGTACACACGAGCGGAATGTCCGACAGAAAAACTCACACGGAAGCTTTTCATTGTATATTCCGATCGTGTGTATGCCTCATCAGACTTTTTTTTTCAAAAATTCTGAAGGACCTAGAAATGGAACATGTTCTAAATATTTCTGATGAAACCAATTCCTAGCGGGAAAACGGCTCGTCTGTATGGTGTTCCGACAGACCAAAAACAACGCATGCTCTAAAGCAAGTACGAGATGGAAGCTATTGGCTACTGGCTATTGAACTTCCGTTTTCTTGTCCCTTCGTACGTGTTGTATGTCACTGCGTTCTTGATGGTCGGACTTTGGTGTGATCATGTGTACGCAAGACAGTTTCAGCAGAATTCCATCAGAACGCGTTCGGAAAAACTTTTAGAGTTTATTCCGATGGGAAAAACAATTGCGTGTACAGGGCATTACTGTTCTGGTGCACTAATTTGACAAAAGTCAAAACAGCACTTAGGGTCAACAAATACTGGCATTGGGATCCCTATGATTGGTAAGCTCGCTCTTCTCTAAAGAGAGCGTTTATCAATGCGTGTGAACTTGTGAAGGAGTTGTGTGTAAATGAAGTGGCCGTATTTGTCTCCCTGGGCAGTCTACAAGTTCAACTTATCTCTACAACTAAGTAGAATGGTTTAATCAAAGGAAATATAATCTATTTATTTTCAGCCTTCGCTTTAATGGCACAATTGAAATTCTTTAGATATGATTTCAATAGTTTCATAATGGAGGTAGCCCCTCTTATAATATGTTCATTTGTTGGTGTTTCTTTTAACGATAATCAATTAAACATGTACTCCTCTAATTGCTGCCAAATGAGTTAAAATTGACCCGTTGTAGATTTGTTGGTAACGTATTTCACTGAAGCTTATCCATTATGTAAAATAGGCTTCAAAAGCGTGGATACTAATCTTACCAGATTTGGTTTTCTGGAAAAGCTTTATGCATGTGTATGTGTTTCACATTTTCAGAAAATAAGGTTCAGTGTATGCTGTATTGCAGTTCTGGGTCAGCCACATTACCGGTGGTAAAATAGGACAGGTGCTTTCAAGTCCTGAAAGTACTATTCAGCCTTGACCTGTATAGTCAAAAGCCAACATTGTTAAGAAGAATATCTGTCCTTGGAATGGCTGTCTGCATTGTCTACCTTAAGTAATTAAGTGATAAAATGCAGAAAGTTACCAAGAGATTTAAAATGTTTTCAGTGTATAATATGCTTCATAATGCCTTCTAAAACATAGGATTCCTTAAGTGGAACTTTAAGGAAAAAAATGGCAAACAGACAAGATTTTATGGCAGAAGAGACATAGTATATTTCTTTTGCAATAAAGTTCCTTACCTGTCTGTATGTCCTGCACAGTGAGCTGCGCATGTGCAGCTCAGTGTGCAATTTTGGCAAATCCAAGATGAATGAACAGTATCTGAGCCTGGATAATGAAAATGGTCAAAGTTCAGTACCCAGAAGCCAATCGGCCAAAGATATCAGTAGTCAGCCAGAAGCCTGAAGAAAAAACGGTTTGAAGAACTACTGTTGACAGTGTGAAACACATTACCTCCTGGGTCCTGTGTCATTGTCTTAGTGCCTGTCATTTGACTTTTTTTGGAATAAATCATGCTGGATCATTCCTGTTGTTGTGCAGCCTTCCTTTCTTTTTGGTTGATCATCAGTGGCGAGCCATGGCTTGCACCCAGTGCATCCAGATTGCAGTGATTGCTCACTTGGAGTGGCGTTCCTTTCTATGAACCGGAAGCTCCAAGACATTGTAGCTCTAAAAAGAAGGTGAATATAGTTAAACTTCAAGCTAGCCATACACTAGTAGAATTTCTTTAAAAATGTTTAATTTTAAGAACATTTGTTTGATTCTCTAACTGTTATTGAGTGTTTTTGCTTGGGAAAATCCATTCATTAGAAAATCAAATGTTAAAAACAAATTACATTTTGAAGTGCTTTTTGAACAATATTCATCAAATCATCTAATGCACTGAGAATTTTCATACAAATGTTCACTGGAAAACCTACTAGTGTGTGGCCAGCTTTAGTGTATTGGGAATGTATTTCTTATAATTTTGTGTGTAAAGCCCTATTCACATGGGCCAAATGTTAGGCAGCAGTGGCCGATTCAATAGCAACCTAAGGGCCACCTTTAAAAAAATGATTAAAAGTCAGCAGCTACAAATACTGCAGCCGCTGACTTTTAATAAATGGACACTTACCTGTCCAGGGTGCCCGCGATCTCGGCAGCAGATGACGAGCAATCCCTCGTGTCTCAGCTGCCCCCGCCACCATCCTGTCAGGGAATAAGGAAGTGAAGCGTTGCGGCTTCACTGACGGGTTCCCTACTGCGCCCTGCGTGAGCGTGCTGCGCATCTTCATTGGTCCCCGTTGTGTTCTGGAAACTGTGTGTTTCCCAGAACACAATGAGGGGGGCGGGCATCTGTGGCTAGTTGCGGCTAGCTATTCCCGGAAGTGAGTGCAGATACCTGGATTATACAGGTATCTGCATCCCCCTCCCCACTGAAAGGTGCCAATTGTGACACCGGAGGGGGGGAGGAATCCGATGAGCGGAAGATCCACTTTAGGGTGGAACTCCACTTTAAGGTTATGTCACCTTCCCAGCATAATCAGCGATACCTAATTAGAGCTTTTCAGTATGCTCAAAGGTAATGGTTATGGTCCATCTGCAGACTGAAGTGTATGTATACCCTAACAATGAATTTCTCTTATTTGCTCCATTTTGCTCTAATAAATGTACTATTGAAAGCTTTTTATTACACATATTTGCAAAATATCTCTTGATCTTGCTAGAAATCCAGTGCCTTTCTGTGTTTTTTGCACTCTGCAGTTTTTAAAGCTACTCTCCACATCAAAATTAAGTTTTCACTGAAGATGGGCTTTAAACATTGTTATCAGGAATGTTTTCCATTGATGTTATAGAGAAGAGAAGGGGGAGGTGTTATGTAGTCTAATTCTACAGGTGACAATGCTGTTTCTCCGTAGTACAGAAAGTAAGAGCTGTGCCGTAAATGTGTTACTTGCAGGATCACCAGGTAAAAATAAAGGGAAGGAATGAATAAAGAATGAATAAAGAAAATGTTAAATGTGTCTTGGCAGCTTGGAACGCAGTGTTAATTTTGGCAGCAAATTTCGATTTAGTTTTAGTCTTGGGACTAAAATGGCATTTTAGTTTTAGTCCCATTTTAGTCTTCTGCAATTGTTTTAGTTTTAGCCGTATTTAGTCGACTAAATCTCCAGTACATTTTAGTCGACTAAAACTAATTTTAGACGTCTAAAATCAAATGGGCGTAATTAAATTGTAATGCATTCGTTAAACGTTTCTCTACAATTTCCAAACTCATTATGAGCGAAAAATCTAATGTTATTTATGGCTTTGAGGTATGAACATGCACTACAGACCAGTGTTAATTCTGAAGTCAAATTTCAATTTAGCTTTAGTCTTAGGCCGCGTACACACGCGGGGACTGTTCGCTCAACTTTGTCCGTCAAACAGTTTCAGCAAACAGTCCGCTCAAAATTAGCATGGACGGACTTGCCCACACACGACGAACGAACAGTTTGCTGAAACCGTGCGCGATGACGTGAACGGCACGTACGACGGGACGGAAAATACGACGTCCTATACACTGCATTACAACTTTCGGCGTGTAAATCCTTTCTGAGCATGCGCGGAACTTAGTTTGACGAACAAGCCTACACACGAGGGGACTGTTCGCTGAAACCAAGTTTCAGCGGACAGTTTTTCGGAATTTCCGAAAAACTTTGTTCAGCAGACTGTTCGCTGAAACTGTCCGCTGAAAGCCCACACACGGGCGGACTGTCCGCCGAAACACTGTTCAGCGGACAAAGTTGGGCGAACAGTCCCCGCGTGTGTACGCGGCCTAAGTCTTTTGACTAAAATGCCATTTCAGTTTTAGTCGTATTTAAGTCATCGCAATTGTTTTAGTTTTAGTCGTATTTTAGTTGACTAAAATAGTATTCATTTAGTCGACTAAAATGTTTTAGTCAATGAAATTAAGGCTGTTAGGACAGTTATGGTGTATATAACAGATTTTAGTTACCACAGTTACATCAGTTAGGAGAATATTTCTAATGGGTTGCTATAAGTCACTGCACTTTTTTATATTCTATTTGCGGTTTGTCTTTCCTTCACGAAAAAGCTTGTTTTGCTACATTATATATGTAAGAAAAGCTGTAAATTGAATATAGCTGTCTGAAAACACAGAATAGTAAGTATGGTTGTGCTACAAAAGAATGTTGTATATATACATTTTTAGTGGATAGTCCTATAAGTTCTGAGTCTACAAAAAATTGCTAGTCTGGTTTTTGATAGCCATCACTACTTACAATCCCAGCCATAAAATGGTTGGCGTGCTTATGAGTCCTACCTCCACACAGGCATTTAACAGCAACTGTGGCCTAAGCATTTTACTTATCCCATGGAGATATTCTTTTATGACTGGCACAACTATTTAGTGACAGCATACTGGCTATACCAGTGTAGTTTAATTTGCTGGGTACATGTTAATAGCAAACATCTGTAAATGAAAAGAAGAGGACCACCCAGTACAGAACAGAATAGGCATTGTTCAGGATCTCTTGCCTGTTAACATGCCCATGGAATGTAGTTGGCATGTGCCCAAACCATTGTTCTTTCAAGGACCTGTTGAGATGGCCATGTTTATCCCTTGTTACATGATAACTTAGTCTGTATTTCTGCTTGCAGCACTTAGATGACAGATGCTATTGGTGATCTTGTTTACCCAATATTCATATTACAGAATCTTTCCATCTGTGTCATTTATCATATAGGGAAACTACAAAGATTTTGAAACGCCTTCTGTTATTAATCTAGACAGCGCATATAAAATGGATGTCTGCTTCTAATAGATGATTTATGTCGACGATGATATAAACAATATTATCAGTATGAAATACAATAAAAATAATATACCATTAGTACGAAATAATACAATCATAAAAATATATGAATCAATTACGTGCATGAGACAAAAATTATAGTCATAGGATTTTGTTTAATAATATAACACAACATTTTTTAATTTCCATTTACAAATAGTAAACAGGTGGCAGATTATAGCAGATAAGTGTACTTAGACTTCTAAAAAATTATTTTTGATTGGTAGCAATATATTATTCATCATTCTTGACATCACAGATAGGACTAAAAAAAAGAAGGAAGGGCTGGAGGTCACAAACCTCAGGACTTACAATAATACAATACAATAATAGCATATTTAATAATATACAAAAAGTTTTTTTATTTTTTAATTAATACAATTAAAAAATATATATAAATACATAAAAACAACATTGTATTTCAAAAGTCTGTTGTTTCATTGGAAAACATTTGCGCACAGATACTACCACTTTCTCAACATGTTTCTCTCAGCAGAGCTTCTTCAGGAGATATTATATGTGGAGACTGTTGAGCAACAGAGAAGTAATTCAATGAGTATTTAATGTTTACATTCATATAAATAATTACATAACATCAAAAGAATATATGTATCAAAACATCAAAATATCAACAAATCCAAAACCATGAGTAGATAGATAAATCAAAATAAAGGACATAGAAAAAAGATATTTTTCTCAATAATAAGCAAGAGCCATGAATTTACTAAACACCAAGGGCAGCCTTACTAATAATGCTGCAAATTGAATAATATGGGTAGATAGGTAGATGTGTAGAAATACGATTTTTTATATATTCAAAAAAAAACCTCTGTGTGTTGAAGCCCATTTTTGGAATACAGAAAAGACAAATGATCTAATCAAGGAGTTTTTTTCTGAAAGGAAAAAAACAATAAAGCAAAAATTAAATAAATAAATAGTTGAAATATAGCTAAATTAGTGCCGGTAGTAACGTAGATATATCAGTATATCATATGTGGTTTACCTTTCCAGATTAAATGCAATTGAATCAATGAAGAATCTGATGCGTTACTTTAATATTAGTCATGCATCCTATAAAGTAGTGCTGATAGAAAAAAACTGTCAGCAACTAAATTAGCAAATGGTGATTCAGTGGGGCCAAAACACGACCGCGGACTGATCCCAACCATGGGACTTAAGAAGGCATCTATGAAATTAGATTTAAAAAAATATATTTCAATACAATTGTCGATGGCAATTTCAATACAATGGGGATATGTATCAAATGTAAGGTATAGGGCATAAGTATAAATCTTACCATTAGTCTTGATATGCTGGAAGCGTAGGGAGACAACGGGAGAAATGTTAATCTCTCCCTGCTTACAGGCGTTTCTGACAGAGACAAGACGGGGAGATAGGAGTTTTATTATATGTGGTTGCAACTTATTTAAAATGGTCAGTTTGGGTGCATTTGGGAGGGGCTTCAATTTTAAATGTTTAAGGTATAGTTACTGCGCAGCATCGGTACATAATTAAAACTGAACTCCAAGCAAAGCAGCTAAATGCATTATTTAACCATTATCACTATGCACACTAGAGCACCAATAAAGCTTGGTGGAGAGCACTGGTAAAAACACACCCTCTGCTTGCTGATTGGGTAATGAGGGTGCAGCATCACACGGATGGGGTTACTTTTCTGCTCACTCTGCTTTTTACTACTGTTAGTATGACCCCTGCTAGCACATCTGTACTTCAGCAGACCTGATGGACTCCTAGTATTGACCCTTCCAATTTGAGTTCTGCTATACAAAGAAATACATGAGGGTTGATGTTCATACAGATTCAAGTACTCTAGGGGATTGATTCACTAAAACAGAAGAGTGCAAAATCCGGTCTAGCTGTGCATAGTAGCCAATCAGCTTTTAACTTTGGCTTGTTCAAATAAGTGCTGACAAATAAACCTGAAAGCGGATTGGTTTCTATGCAGAGCTGCACCAGATTTTGCACTTTCCAGTTTTAGTAAATCAACCCCTAGTTGTATTTAAAAATATATTACATTTTTAGCAAATATATACCTGCATTTAATTGTGCTTTTTATACCTACCAGGAGATCAGCTTTAAGTTAAGATGTATATATTAATTAACATTGTCAGTGAAAGCATATGGGAGATCCCTACCAAAGCTACAGTACATTTTAAAAACTGCCAGTCATTCAGGGTGCACATACATATAACAGTGGCAATACAGTATATGGCTGATTTGTAAAAACTGAAGAAAAATGAAATTAAATGAAGCAAAAATGTTATGTTCAAGCCTTTCATTTTAACATAACAAGAGTTCTGATTGGTTGCTATGAAAAAAAAAAACTTCTTAAATTGTATGCCTGTGGTATATGTTAAAGTCATGCAATCAATTTATACAGCATTTGTCTAGACTGCATATTTCATGAGCTGGGAGACAAACTTATAGTAAGTTAGATTGTTTTCCCTGACATCCAGTACACGGAACATCATATGCAGTAAGCCATAACAGCTGAATTTTAATTTTGGGGGAATAACCAGACTAATGAAAGACCATTTTGGATGCAATAGTTTACTGAACAAGACAACTTTAGTATCTTTTAGTTGTTTTACAAAATGTGCTCATACATATGTTTATCTTATAACACAAAACGTAATTAGGGTAAAAATCTCTGAACTGAGTCTAACCCAGCAACCAGTGGAGGTACCAAATTATTTATTTGTTCTAGGTCTCTATATTTGGATTTTGGAAATTCGTTATGACAATTTTCTTCTAATGCCACGATCGGAATTTCCGGCCAGAAAAAGACCGATGAGAGCTTTTCATCCGAAAATGCGACCATGTGTATGCTCCATCGGAATTTAGCTGTCCGAATTTCCTCCAGCCAAAAACTGATAGCATGTTCTCAATTATCCCGACGCAAATTCTGATCGTGTGTATGCAATGCCGACACGCCAAAAATCACGCATGCTCAGATTCAACTACGAGACGGAAGCTATTGGCTACTGGCTATTGAAATTCCTTTTTCTAGACCCGTCGTACATGTTGTACATCACCGCATTCTAAACGATTGGAATTTGGTGTGACCATGTGTAGGCAAGACAGCTTGAGCAGAATTCCATTGGAATTCCATCGGGAAAACCATCAGAGTTTTTTCCGACGAGAATTCCGATCGCGTGTACGCGGCATAAGAGGTTGCTGCAAGCGCCTCCATAGCTAACGATGTGTTAATTACAGTGCACTGCTTGAGGACAGTTGGACTTCTACACCAGAACAATCTTTGCTTTTTATGTTCATGCAGTATATTTACAAAATAGAAAGCAATTTATCTTCTAACCAAAGAATAATCTCCTTGTTGGATAATTAGTCATAATAACTACCGTATTTGTCGCTCCATAAGACGCACCTGACCATAACACGCACCCAGGTTTTAAAGGAGAAGAACAAGAAAAAAAATATTCTGAACCAAATGGTGTACTAAAATATCTACCAGTGCCCAATTAAATGCAGCCTTACCTGTGCCAATAAAATGAAGACTGACCTGTGCCAATAAAAAGCAGCCTCACCTGTGCCATGAAATGCAGCCTGATCTGTGCCAATAAAATTCAGGCTGACCTGTGCCATGAAATGCAGCCTTATCTGTGCCACGAAATGCAGCCTACCACCTTTACCTCACACAGACTGACATTCCTTATGCATACACCTGTCCCTCAGAAGAGAGAGCAGCTGGAGCGGCCGCCATGGCCGTACTCCATTTGGCTGCACGGGCTGCTCTGTCTTTGGTCTTCTGTGAGTGACAGGCCCAGCGTGAGATCGCCCGGCGCTCATGGGAGATGGATGAATCACCGCCGGCCCAGTATTGCAATATGGCAGCAGCGGTGACCGGGGGGGGGGGGGTGAGGGCTGGTCAGTAATCGCTCCATAAGACGCAGAGACATTTCCCCCCACTTTTTGAGGGGAAAAGGTGTGTCTTATGGAGCGATAAATACGGTATTTATAAATTTAGTCCATTCAAACAGAAAGGTCCATGAAATGAAGAGCTATTGTTATATTAATTACTTTTCTTTAATGGGTCCACCTAAAACTGCTTTGTCTTTGTTTGGTAGATGCTTGAAAGTTAAACTACTTGACAGATTTTTAATATCTCTCCAGGACTCTATTGGTGAGATCTCTGCGCATCACTTCCTGGATCTGCACATCTGTGGGACCCATTATAGCCATATTAGGTCAATGATGTCACAAGCATCCCCTCGCCTTTTTTGTGTGTGGCTGCAGGGTGGGGAATGAGGGATGAGGATGACGACAGAACACAGACTGCATAAATGGTGTCAGGGTCCGAGCAGAGGCCGGCTCCATGCCCCAGTGGAGGCTCTCCTCCCCTGACCAGAACTGACTGAGCCACCTTGGCTCCCCCAAGCCCCCTGCTAGCCAGTTCGGGAACCTGGAGTCCTTGCAGCAGGCGCTGTCCAGTACAAACCGTCCAGTTAGCAGAGAGTACCTGGAGCAGAGCTTCAGCCTGGGATGGGGGTCAGCAGAAGGCAGGGATAAGGGGAGTGGGAGGGGGCAGAGTCGATGCACCGTGGGCTTCTGGGTTGTCCTTCCCCCTGGGCTAAAAGTTACCAGTCATCCTCTGGCCAGCAGCCTATTATATGACAGCTTCCCTCAGGTTAAGGCCCAACTCAGTTCTGCACCAACCTTAGCTCATCAGTGAGATCTTACTGTAGGATTAGTCAAGAAATGTAAGAAGCTAGGGCCTCACTATACTTACAATAATTATATATAATATAACTTGGGGGTGGAATGTCCCTTTAATCTATTCCTCCCTTCCTTAGTGTTTTCCATCTGCTATTTATAATAAAATAAAAACAAAGAGGGAAATATAAGGGAAGGAGAGAAACCAAATATTAAATTAGGGAATATTCATTGGCTACAAAGCTTACAAAAGAAGCCCTACTTCAATTTTTATTAATGTGCTCTGTTTCCCATGTTTTATCACTTGAACCCTGAAAGTACAGAAGAATACTTCATGATCTGCCAGTAATGCACTCAGCTTCTCAGCTCCTGTTGTGGGCACAAGTTTTGTTGTGGGCTGACAACACACAGCTTTTTGTGGACTGATTGGTGTCAGCTCTGCCCAGTGTTTTTTGCTAATCGTAACCTACACAGTCACTGTCACTCTCAGATATCTACAGTATTACATATATACATTTAAATCATTCTGTAGTTCATAATAAGAATAAATAGGGCTAAATACACTATTTGAGATATCCCTGGAAGTGAGCAAAGGACAGTTCTGAACTTCTAACATTAACAACAGTTTTTTTTTCTGCACTTATGAAACATATATAGCAAACTACAGCATTTCCAATGGGTTATTTATTACTTTTCTACTCCACACCCTTTCCAAGAGTAAGAAAAATGCATTAGCTATAGATATACATTAAAAGATATACCTTTAGACTTATTTATTTAGATTCCATCATATCCTATAAGGCATTTCTACCAATTTGTAGCTGCTAGATTCAGCCAGCAATTAAATTGAAACTTCAAAGGCGTCTTATTGAGATAAAGAATTTATTTTTATGAGCTGGAAGCCAGCCCACCCCTTTATATGCTTCTGTTAGATATTTTTCCACTTTTAAAATCTGAGAGTTTCTTAAACCTGAACAGGTCTGCTTAGGGATCACCGCAGCTGGACTCATCTGTTTTGCCTACCACAAGTCCTGCCTTCACACCTTTTCCAACATCGCTTTGATCAGCGTTTATTTCCATGTGGACCCGAGCTGGCAGCGATACTTTTTTGTGTTTTACAGCTGCAGCGTAGGATTCATTATAACCCTTACACCAGGTGAGAAAAAGATTGTAGTACACAGATATTCAGTTTAACAAGACCAGCGGAAACATTTCCTAAGGGCCTAAGGGGTTAAGCAAGATGAGAATGAATGATTTGGCACTGGAAATTTTCGAGTGATGTTATGGAAATGCCTGACCATGTTATCGGTAGAGACCAATACATTGTATAGGCTGCTTTGTGATGCTGATCAAATGTCTACCCAAGTAATGATTCTGTGGATTGTCTGCACAAAAAATGTTTTGTCTCTGTGTATCAAATTTTCATTTTTCATTTCTTATTATATTATCTATACTTTATGATTGTATCTACGTTAAATAGATTTGTATATCAATGGGGAATCATGGCTAGGACAGACCCTCTGGGACTAAGGGGACACTTTATACTAGGTGTGGTTCAGTCAGTCTGTGTTGTCATATACCCAGATAGCAAGGATAACTTGCCACAAATTTGTGGCAATGTTGAAATTAAATTCTGTTAACTTGCTACACATTTTTACTGGAAAGTTGTACACTTACAGAGCACTTGATGCACAAGTTTCAGTTGACACTTTTCCATCTGTAGCAAATTTGCTTGGCAAGTCTCCAACATGAGCAAAGTTATAGTGGTTAATCTACAGCAAGGGCTCTGAAAGTTACAGTGACGCCTGTGGTGGGATGACTATTGCACAACATAACTGAACCAGAACTTGCAGCAGACTTGATCCGGATTCATGCAATGCGGACTTTCTGCAATTGTGCAACAAAAGTGTGAAACTTGGCAAATCTAGCAATAGCTTAGCAAGTCATTTTCAAACTTGCAGCACAATTGGTTGCTATCTGGGTATATGGATTTGCTGACTTCTTGAGCAGGTAACAAGCAGGAGACAATCTTACAGATGTCCTATTTTACTGATTTGTATGTAAGTGGTGTTGGGCATTGTGCACTTCCATCACTTTCAGGTCGCAGTAGCGTGAAACAAGCCTAATGCCCCGTACACACGAGCAAATTTTTCACCGGAAAAAACTTGGATGGTTTTTCAGACGGAATTCCGCTCAAGCTTGGCTTGCATACTCACGGTCACACAAAAGTTCTCTGAACTTTCAACTGTCAAGTACACTACGAAGAGCTGAGAAAATGATCAGAACTTTTTCCAAGCGAAAAATAGAGAACCTGCTCTCAATTTTTTGCTGGCTGGAATTCTGCCAGCAAAAGTCTGATGGAGCATACACACGGTTGGAATTTCTGACCAAAAGCTCACATCTGACTTTTGTTGGCAGAATTTCTGGTCGTGTGTATGGGGCTTTAAAATGTCAGCAAAATGTGCTGGATATTATATTATGTTAGTTTTGATACAGGAATAGATATATTAATAAACAAGTTCAATGAAACAATTTCAATTTAGTATTTTATTTCATTAAAGCCCGACACCAGCCAAAGTTGTTTTGTTTGGTTTTTAAAAGTGGAAGAGTCAGAAGGTTTTTTTCCTGCCTGTTTCTGCCACTTCAAGAATTACTTTAAGGTAAAAGTGCAGTAATTTATAATAAATGCTCACTGAAAATCAGTTTACACTGACTACCTTGCTCTTATAGGAGGCCTAGTTGGAGAGGATATGGTATCTGCCTGGGTTATCACTGATGTAAAGTTGGAGGTAACTCTCTGTGACCACTACTAGAGAATGCACAACATTTGAAAGTGATGCTATTACCATTATTATCCAGGAAAACCTCCTCCTTATGTCTGTCTGAACTAGTTTTAGTTTGTTATTGGCATCAGTGCAAAGTCTCATTAATAATGACTCCCTTGTCCAATAAGAGTGCTGAAATGCTAAAGAAAGGCAATCTTATTGGACAGGGGAATAGCAGTGGCGAAGCTTCAGGCCCAAGTCACAAGCATATAATAATGGTATAGATTACAAAATAAAAATTGCTCCTCAACCAAAAAATCATTTTACTCATTGCCTGAAGCTTGATGTCTAATAAAGGTAATAGTAAGTATTTTGTAGTCCTAGTTACTGCTCTTAAAGTTACACTCAATACAATCTAATTGTACAGAGTTTTTTACATTTACGGTATATATATTAATTTATTTGTGTTTATAAATAACTATGCAAGGTGAGAGACAACCTAAATGACCATTGAATTTGCTTTATTCTAAATAGGTGATGAGAAATCTAAAGGAGTTTGTACAATATATGTTGTGCCATGTGTGTCCAGCTTTAGGCTTGACTTTTGCTTAAGAAATTCAAAAACGGAATATAGGCTCACCATAAATGACCATTTTGAGGCAATGCACAGACCATGAAAACTTCCATTTCTGATCAGTCGCAGTTTGTAGATACATTGCCATTTTTCTAGATGTTCAGTAATACCGCGTACACATGACTTGTTTTCCATCAGAATAAACTCTGACGGTCTTTCGGACGGAGTTCTGACAGAGTTCCACTGAAACGGACTTGCCTACACACGATCACACTAAAGTCCATTTGTTTAGAACGCAATGACGTACGACGAGACTAGAAAAAGGAAGTTCAATAGCTAGTAGCCAATAGCTGCCCTTGCACCGTTTTTGGTACGTCGGAATAGCATACAGACGAACAGTTTTCCCCGATAGGAATTGATTCAGTCGGAAAGATTTAAAACATGTTCTATTTCTAGGTCCGTCAGGATTTTTGAAAAAAAAGTCAGATGAAGCCCACACACAATCGGAAAATCCGATGAAATTGTTCCGTCTGACCTTTTCTGCTGGAAAGTCCAGTCGTGTGTACGCGGAATAA
Organism: Lithobates pipiens; assembly: GCF_037356315.1. Lineage (NCBI taxonomy): Eukaryota > Metazoa > Chordata > Amphibia > Anura > Ranidae > Lithobates > Lithobates pipiens. The sequence continues at coordinate 144,726,681 of NW_027507784.1, forward strand.
TAGGTGCCCTAAACCTTTGTTGAGTCATCTATTTAAAAGTAAAAAAAATGCTCATGCAAGCCTTGCACAGACAGCAGTAAAACAAAAGATACATAGTCATATATTCCAAAAGCTGCCCAAACTTTCTTTTTGCAATGAATATACAAAATCAATGTCATTTTATTCTTTTCCTCGCTGTGAAATTTCCATATGAGTTTTTGGTTAGTTAGGATGGCCAACATAAAAAAATCTTGCAAAAACAAGCTACAACAATGATGCTTTCATTGTTAAGGAACAAGGCAAACATTATAATATTTAATCAGCTCTAAGTCCTTATTAAACACGATAGCTTCCTTAACCCCTTCTCTGTCAAAAGGGGGTCGCGGCACATAGAAAAAGATTGCTGGCAGCCAAGTGTTTCTAACATCTATTTTTCTGCTAATGACTTTCCTGCAGATGAAAATAAAATGTCCATATAAAAAGATGATTTATTAGCAGAAGGCTGAGACATGGAGGAGACGCATTAATAGGATCCAGACATCGCCATGCAGAATCTTCTTTTTCTTTCCTATGTGATGTATGAGAAATAAAGTAGGGCATATAAAAAAGAAACAGCCTTGACACGCAGTCTATGAGAACAGAGCTGATGAAAGGAAGAATAAGGAGGTATAATAGTGGCTTTATCTGCCATCAAAACACTCTCAGTTGAGAGATAAGTATTTTTGATATACACTGTGGTCTCATAGAAGAAATACCATTCAAATTTAAAGAGGGTTTTGGATAATGTGTAATTTCACTTAGCTTGTCTTCTCTGTTTCTATGGGCTGCCAAAGAGAGAGTCCCAATTCGAGCAGATCTGCCTCCAATCACTTTGTCTGTTTGGTGTGTTTTTAAAGAGTTTGCCATTGAATTGACTTGGAAAACCTCTTGCATTGCGTTCTGAATTCAGCCCTTTCCTAACTTTCTGAGGGTTGGCATGATATGGGTTGTTACCTTCTGGTCCTCAAATATCTCTTTGATCTGTCTGCTTCTGCATTCATCAGGAGTAATGGAAAAACATTCATCATACATCATAGCACTCTTTCTCATAATCAAACCCCTACTCAGCGGAGTTGATTTACTAAAAGATTAGTTTAGGTTGAACTCGATGGACGTGTCTTTTTTCATCCTGGCTAAATGTGTAAGAATTTTCACTTTCCAAAGCAAATGTTCACGTAGCTTAGTGCAACAAAAATGTCACAACTCTTTTTCCAGGCTTTGGATACAATAGGGGAGGGTTAGAACCCCTTGAGGTTTTATTACTAAATGCGCTTTTCATAGGTAGATTTACCCTTATTATTTGTCCTGATGATTATTGACAAGTAGAAAGTAATGGGAAATCCAAAATGTTAGAGTTGCCACATGAAATAGATATACGTTTACATTTTCCAATGTGGGCATCTGTTCCAGGGACAACTGTCTAACAGTAGATTTTGCCTTGCTTTGTAGAGATTTCTAGCCTCTTGCTTCTGCAAGATAGATAAAGGAAAATCACCTCAACATGTTACAGAAAGCAGAAAACATATATATATATATATATATATATATATATATATATATTTTATCCATGCCATAATCTAATCTAAACCTAAACAAAGTTACAATGTTGTGTCTATACATACATTCTATCACTTTGTTCAGAGAACATTCTCTACTCCAGGGGTAGGCAACCTTTTGAGCACAGTGTGCCGAAAAATGTTTTTAAAGAAATTGAGCATGCCGATTTTATAACAAAAAAATGTCAACTTCACACTCTCACGTAAAAGATTTTTTATAAAGTAAATGCTTTAACCAGTTCCCGACCGGCGCACAATGATGTACGTCGCCAGAATGGCACGGGCAGGCATATTGGCATACAGGTACGTCCATTTCTATATGCCGCCCTGCCATCACGTGCGCGCCACCGGCGGCGCGCTAGCATACCCCCGGGACTCCCATGAGTCCGGCCGCGGGTCCCGCGGACTCAATCGCCACGGGGATACCCGCGATCGTCTCACGGGGAGGCTGAACGGGGAGATGCCATTGTAAACAGCATCTCCCCGTTCTGCCTAGCAACAAGTGATGCTGATCTCTGCTCCATGTGATTGGAGCAGAGATCAGTGCTCACTAACACAAAGCCCAGCCCCCCACAGTTAGTAACACGCCCCTAGGAACACTTAACCCCTACACTGCCACTCCCTGGTTAACCCCTTCACTGCCAGTGTCATTTACACAGGAATCAGTGCATTTGTATAGCACTGATTGCTGTATAAATGACAATGGTCAAAAATGTCCGATGTGTCCGCCATAATGTAGCAGTCACAAAAAAAATCTCTGATCGCCACCATTACTAGTAAAAAACAAATTATTAATAAAAATGCCATAAAACTATCCCCTATTTTGTAAATGCTATACATTTTGCGCAAACCAGCTTATTGCATTTTTTTTTACCAAAAATATGTAGAAGAATACGTATCCGCCTAAACTGAGGGAAAATTTTTTTTTTTTATATATTTTTGGGGGATATTTATTATAACAAAAAGTAAAAAATAATGCATTTTTTTCAAAATTGTCGCTCTATTTTTGTTTATAGCGCAAAAAATAAAAACCGCAGGGGTGATCAAATACCACCAAAAGAAAGCTCTATTTGTGGGAAAAAAATTGCGTCAATTTTGTTTGGGAGCCACGTCGCACGACCGCACAATTGTCAGTTAAAGTGACGCAGTGCCGAATCACAAAAAGTGGTCTGGTCTTAAGCCAGCAAAATGGTCCGGTCTGAAAGTTGTCAAACTACTTTAGTAGTGAGAAGTTAACATTCTGCACTCTACCGCCTCAGATCAGCCCCAATTCCTGCCACTTCACACTTCAGATGAGCCCCAATTCATACACCTTTACTCCTCAGATCACAGTTTCCCCTGCTCATCTGCCCCACCACTGTACCACCCTGCTCATCTGCCCCACCACTGCAACCCCCTGCACATCTGCCCCACCGCTGTAACCCCCTGCACATCTGCCCCACCACTGTAACCCCCTGCATGTCTGTCCCACCACTGTAACCCCCTGCTCATCTGCCCCACCAATACTCCTCCTTTCACATCTGCCCCACTGCTCTACCCCTCAGCTTATATGTCCAAACACTAAACCCCCTTGCTCATCAGCTCCACCACTGTAACCCCCTGCTTATCTGCCCCACCACTGTAAGCCCTATACATCTGCCCCTACACTGTACAACCCTGCTCATCTGCCCAACCAATTTACCCCCTTTCTCATCAACACCACCAATGTACCCCCTTTCTCATCTGCCCCACCACTGTAACCCCCTGCACATCTGCCCCACCACTGTAGCCCCCTGCACATCTGCCCCACCACTGTACTACCCTGCACATCTGCCGCACCTCAATACACCCCTGCTCATCTGTCTCACCACTGTAACCCCCTGTACATCTGCTCCAACACTTTACCAACCTGCACTTCTGTTCCACCACTGTAACTCCCTGCTCATCTGCCCCACCAATGTTCTCCCTTTCTGATCTGTCCCACCAATGTACTTCCATGCACATCTGCTTCAACACTGAACCATCTTCTCATCTGTCCTGACACTGAACTTATCTGCTCACCTGCCCCACCACTGTAACCCCCTTTCTCATCTGCCCCATGAATATACCTCCTGCACATCTGTCCCAAATCTGTTACCCCTGCTCTTCTGCCCCACCACTGTAACCCCCAATGTTTCCCATATTTTACAATGTGTGAGGGCATAGTGCCTCCCCCTCAGTGCAGGTGAGGTGTGGGGAATTCTGAAATTGGAATGCATTTGTGTCTCACTGATATTTCCCTGCACTGCTCTTCTGATGGTGAGGGATGGGGAGGGAGTCAAGTGCTGGCAAAAGAGGCTTGGCATGCCACTTGTGGCACCAGTGCCGGGTTGGCTACCCCTGCTCTACTCCATTAAGCAAATCACTTCTAGCAAATCAATGAAAATGACAGTATTTGAAGAGCTTTAACTCACAGTAGCCAATCAGACTGTACTAAAGTCATATGGGCCAAAGATAAGTTGAGTTGAGCTGAGTTGAATGGTTGACAGCTTTGTGGTGGGTTTGAACATACCTTCAGTGTAGGTTTTGGTTGGCATAGTAAGCGATACATTGGTTGATGTAACCATATTTATGCACATATTTTTCTGATATATGTTTTCATTTAGTTTATCCACATTATAATTGGATCCTAATACATCACTTTACACCTGAGTAGCGCAGAGGTACACTATCACACATTACACTGCAGTTTTTGTCACTACGGCATGATAATTTTTGACATTTAGATGCATTTTATAGTTTTGTTTGTTTGTCGTAGGTAGTGCTATATATTTTTTTTTCTCACATGTGTATTCATATATACACGTAAGTGTCGCTGTTCACTTATATGTTTGTTTAGGTGAATATTTTTTCATTTTTTTTTCATTTTCAGTGGTGAATGGGTTTATTTTACTTCGATGGTAGATCGCTTATTCATTTTTCATTTAAATGTAAAACCGGCTGGTTGGCAGCACAATCAAAAAGTGTGGCTGATGTGTATAATGATCAGCTCTAAATCTTTTTAGTTTCGCTAGCTGTAGTGTTGAACAAACTGAGTCCCTGTGTTAATGTGCTATTTTTTTTTGCCGTCTGCATACAGGTCTCATGCTTCCTGTCTTCTGTGTGGTGGAGCAGATGGACAGCAGGGAAGAACATGCTGAATTTGTACTGGTTCGTAGAGACGTCCTTTTTAATCAGTTGGTAGAGACCGCCCTTCTTGCCCTCGGGTACTCTCACTCATCAGCAGCTCAAGCACAAGGTAAGGGAGCTTCTAATACGATTCTCTTAGTTTGCAACATCACAAACATTAAATAACATTTGTTGTCCACCTTTGCAAGGACCTAATGAACACCACTGTTCATATTGCTACTTCCTGTTTTGTCACCTATAAAGGAAGTGGTATATTGTTATATCCACAAATAGTAAGTCATTTACATCTCATGTTAATTATATGGCTTGGTAGCCAGGAGCAACCACGATGGTCTCATATCTGAAATTTAGTATTCCTCTATCTATTTTTAATACATTTTATCGAAAATTACATTGTTTTACTAACTAAGAATTATACATTATTTTAATGATTAAAAATAAATGTATTTTTAATGTTTGTTGTAACAAATCGGTACATGCTTAAACTAAGTAAGCAGATATCATTCATCTGTGATTTCCAGAGTTTATATAGCGTATTGATAATCAGGGATATAACATATTGCCTGGGTGCCTGGTATGTGACCACTCCCTGCCTCTAGTACTTATAAACCCTTCCACTACTCTATAAGGTGGGAGCAGTTGTAGTCAACATGGTCTATGGGGTGGTATGCACTTTGCGCACTGGTGTATCCACAGTAAATATATTAGTGCAATTGTTTCTGTGCACTGATGTGTTGGGATGTAGGCCATTGTTTTGTTTCTATCCATGGGAAAAGTAGATTTAAGTTATGACCACCAATAGGCTTATTGCAGTATATTCCTATGCCTCTATAACTTAGATATTTTTGTGGCCACACAGTTCCACACAACGCATAGCTTTAATAACACAAATAGGCAAATGATTACATCTTTATGTGCTGTTGCTTTGCTAGAAATATTTACACAAGGTGAGAAACATGAGATAGGATCATGTAAAAAAAGGAAGCTTGGCACACATAAAAGTTTACTGTGTTAGACCTTCTCAAAATGATACCTGCCTAAAGGTCTTAGTTCCACCTGTGTATAATTAGTGTTTTACTACCAGTTACTGTAGATTAGTCAGACAGCACGATCTACCAGCGAGGAAGAAATACATTTATTTTGCATACAGTAAATTTGACAGAATACAAAAAACGGTCACTTTTTATAGGTTACCTTAACAAGGTCCCGGAGCATATCCAGGGAAACCATTTGATGGCCAGAATACTCCAAACAGGCAATTTATTTGTGGATGCACAATACTTGTAAACCTACATCTTTGTGTTGTCTCTACCATTTATGTCAGGTAGGCTAATATGCTTTTTAAAAAAAAAAAATCATTTGTTGGTCAATATACCAAAACACACAAAAGCATGAGGTATTAGTTTGTATTTTAGGTCAAAATAGGCAATTGTTACCATCTAAGCCAATGGTTCTCATATCTGATGAGTACTGCAATAATATGGAGGATGCACAATGCTTGTAAACCAACCTCATAGAGAATCACTTATAACAGAGGAAGGATGTTGCTATCTGCTCTCCATTACATATCACATTTTGTCCCATTCATAAAATATAGGCTGTGATATTTAGCTGACTGAGCCCCAGGGATTGCTCATTGCTTTTTTTGCAGCAGCAGAGAGCTTCATGATTGGAGGAACTCTGACCATGTAACTTTCACAGGCTTTTTTTTTTTTTTTAACAGAACTCCCATTCATTTAATATTGCTTCTTCGGCTTCAGACTCCCACAGCTGACAGTATTGAGTGTATTAAAATGTGGTCATTGGTCAGTTGATAATATTGGTATATTAGATCCTGGGTTTTAATCTTCCCTCTCTATTGTGCCCGAAAATGTTCCTTATTACAAACTTGCTTTTGGTCACATACATATCGGGCCTGTACAAATAAGCAGCTAAGACAGGATAGCGGGTTTATAGTTGTCACACTAGCTCATGTTATCACCTTGTTGACATGACCCGTGCAGACTCCCTGGCTGGCAGGCTACAAACAAGCCCCCGTTTGAGAGGGCAGAGCCCGCGTGGCTGGGCAGCGCTGTGCTATAAAGTAGTTTATTATTGTGTAAGGTAATATTTTCCTTTGGATTGTGTCATATGAACATGGTTAGCAGCTCAGAATAAGAGTGAGTCACACACCACCCTTCCAATGGGGCCTTTGTCCTCTTCAATTACCCATGAATGTAAATCTAATTGTCTTTATGGTTGGTCTTCTCATTGCTTTGCTGTTTAATCTAATATTGGAATAACATCTTTATGTTGCAGCCCTTGGAGGCAGAGTTTTATGGCTGGTCTTTGGTATTCAATAAGAGAAAATATGCAGGGAAAAAGAATGTATCAAGCTACAATTAAGTCTTTACAAGAAAAGGCAGCATTGTAATGAGAAGAGTGGAGTCAAGTACCAGTTAGACCAAAGTAGCCACATTATAACCTTGGTTGGACTTCAGGTTATATAGAAAATTTATGAGGCCTAGCTAAAGACATTTTCTTTTCACATATTTTTTTTCCTCAGAATTATATTTTTATCCACATTCAATTTATATAAGAAGTATGTAGAGTGATGTTATTGGTGCCTTGCGATATTACTGAGAAAATAGACAATATGTGCCAATACCTCATTGACTAGTTCACTAGTTGCTAGTCAATTGGTTGCCTATGATCTGAGACCACAAAATAAATATTTTAGTATTTTAGTTTTATTTTAGTTGTGGCAGAACAATCTTTTTTCTAGATTCAGCATGACAAAAATAGGGGTTCATTTAATAAAGTAAAGGTAAAAGTAATATAATTGGAGGCCGATTCATACTTTCGTTGTGAATGGCACGCCAACACACCTTAAAAACCCAGCACAGTGTATGGTGTCCTGTTTGTTGAATTGCACTGCAAAAAATTAAGCCTGCCACCCATCAATGCAAATCAGCGTCCATCAGTACTGCCTATCCATGCCCACCAGTGCCGCCTATCAGTGCCCACCAGTGCCGCCTATCAATGCCCACCAGTGCAGCCTATCAGTGCCCACCAGTGCAGCCTAACAGTACCCATCAGTGCCGCCTAACAGTCTCTCATCAGTGCCACATATCAGTGCCACCTAATAAGTGCCCATAATAACCACCTCATCAGTGCCCATAAGTGCCACCTCATCAATGCCCAGTTCAGTCTATCAGTGCCCATCAGTATCGCCTTATCAGCGCACATCAGTGAAAGCAAAAAATTACTTAGTCACAAAATTTACTGACAGAAAAAATGTGAAAAACATTTTTTTTTTTCAAATTTTTTTGTCTTTTTTTATTAAAAAATAAAAAACCCAGCAGTGATTAAATACCACCAAAAGAAAGCACTATTTGTGTGAGGAAAATGATAAAAAATGTGTTTGGGTACAGTGTAGCATGACCACGCATTTTGTCATTCAATATGTGACAGCTGAAAAATGGCTTGGGCAGGAAAGGATTGTAAGTCCACAGTAGGCAATTGGTTAATGCCCGTGTCAATGCATGACACGGTGTGCATCACAGGCAGTGCACTGGTTTGTGGTGAATCATTCCTTAGGTAAACAAATAAGCACCATAGTTGTATAGTATTAAACACAAAAGCAAGTATTATGTTGCAGCTTATCAGTTCTTAGATGTATTGGCTGCATTAGTTTCCCCTTTAGGCTTTCTTTCTTCTATTTTCATATGATAATCTAAGCATAAAATCTCTCTTAGAGTTACAGGGCTATTTAACACTGGCAGGGGTGCTTAAAATGATTAGTTTTTATTTATTTATCTAAAACCTTTACCCAAATGGGGGAAAAAAATGTTTGCTGTAACTGATTATAAAGTATTAGCAGGTGTGCAGCTTCAATTTGCTAGTGTATTTAAAGCTGCTAGTATACTTAACACTCCCCCTCCCACCAGACTGACAATTCTACTGTCCAAATGTGTCCTCTGTGCTCTTTCATCCAGAGTGATGTATGCATAATATAGAAGGAGTGTTATGGGCCAGATCACTAGGAAAAACAGAGGAAAAAAAACTAAAAAAGAAAACCAATACAGTCACTGCATCTGATGATTGGTAAACTGCAATATATTACATTTTTGGTTTTGGGTTTAATACCGCTTTAAGTTTTATATTGACAGTTGTAATGATAATGGAAAGATGAACTCATTAAATATTATTGGGATACCTAATGCAGACACTAAACATGTTCATATTTACGTTGAATATGTAGTTTATAGGTTTATAGTTTCAGGGTGATTCCCGTTAGTTTCATTATGAACCTCAGAGCATCCCCAATTTATGTACCTTTTGACCTATCAGCCCTAATGAATATTTCAGATCAAGCCCAAACCCTGCAGCTTCAGACTTTAGATCAGCCCCAAATCATGCCCCTTTAGAGCTAAGATCAGTCCCAAACTTTGCACCTTCAGACTTTAGATCAGCCCCTTATCATGCCCCTTTAGAGGTAAGATCAGTCCCAAACTTTGCAGCTTCAAACCTCAGATAAGCCACAAATCATGCCCCTTTAGAGGTAAGATCAGTCCCAAACCCTGCAACGTCATACCTCAGATCAGCCTCAAATCTGCCCCTTTAGAGCTAAAATCAGCCCTGAAACTTGCACCTGCAGACCTCAGATCAGCCACAAACCCTGCAGCTTTAGACCTCATATAAGCCCCAAATTACGCCCCTTTAGATGTAAGATCAGTCCCAAACCCTGCAGCTTCAAACTTTAAATAAGCCACAAATCATGCCCCTTTAGAGGTAAGATCAGTCCCAAACCCTGCAACGTCAGACCTCAGATCAGCCCCAAATCATGCCCCTCTAGAGCTAAAATCAACCCTGAACCTCGCACCTTCAGACATCAGATCAGCCCTAATGAATGCTTCTTCAGACTTCAGATCAAGCCCAAACCCTGCAGCTTCAGACCTTAGATCAGCTCCAAATCATGACCCCTTAGAGCTAAGATCAGCCCCAAAGCTTGCACCTTCAGACCTTAGATCAGCCCCAAACCCTGCAGCTTCATACTTCATATCAGCCCCAAATCATGCCCGTTTAGAGGTAAGATCAGTCCCAAACCCTATAGCTTCAAACCTCAGATAAGCCACAAATCATGCCCCTTTAGAGCTAAAATCAGCCCTAAACCTTGTACCTTCAGACCTCAGATAAGCCCCAAACCTGGCAGCTTAAAACCTCAGATCAACCCCACACCCCACACCTTCAGAAATGCAGGGGTTTATATACTTTCTGTGGTACTTCCAACAGGAGAAGGGAGAGAAAAGGCAGGCAGGCTTATTTCACACACCAAAGCCATGAGCTGTTATTAGGCCTCTGCTGTTACTGATGCCAGGGAGGTGGGAGGACCATGTGTAGTCCAAACTTTGTAATTGATAGCCTGGGAAGCTGTCAATTACAGCGTATGACAGTGGCGCTTTGGGTGCCAGTGAAAAAGGTATCACGTGTCGGCTCAAGCAAGTGCACCACAGATTGAAAATTGCTGTGGCCATCATGTCTCTCAGGTATTAGGAAGTACCGCCTTATCTTTCTTTTTTAGTGTGTTTATATACTATGTTGAAGGCTACTATAGACGAGAGCCATTGTATACTCTAGCATGGAATTTTATGTCATCTGGGAAATTTTAGTTGTGCTTGTGTGTGACATTTTACAGGTCCCTGTAAGAGAGAAAGACTTTGTTCTCATATCAAGGCAAGTTCTTTGTAGAGAATAATACATGGATTTTAGTGATCTGATTATTATTCTCATTATTTTGCATTGTTTTTGTACTCTACCTTTAATTATCTTGTGATTTTAGTTTATATTGCTGTTAAGAAAAGTTCAATTTAAGCATATCAATATTTAGCAGTTATTAGCTACATTTTACAATATACATGTAGTAAATGCAAGTAGAGCACCAAATGTCTCAGGCTCTGAGGCTCTGTCAAGTTATGGGAAATTTTACACATATTTGTGAATGTAATGAAAGCTCACAGTTCAAAATATAGTGATGCATCTGCACCGGTTTGCTCTCTCTGCAAGGCTCTTAAAGAATATATCTTTTTTTTTTGTTTTAGTTTGGGATAGTGTGGGAAGGGTTAGAACTTGTGACCAGGTTTACACCAGTGTCAGCACTAATTTCTGTGGGATTTTAAATGTTGTCTTTGTTCCAATAGCAGTGATCAGACTTCTTGTTGTTTGACGCCTATTATCTAGACAGGAAGTGATAGGAAATCTCCATATCCATATCTGTTCTGTCTGATACCTATAAAAAAAAAAAATTCAAAGCAGACACAGGTTCTAACCCTTTCCCTCCCTATACAAATCTAAACAAAATAAAATTTTTGGCTGGAGTTGGGTTTAATTAGCTGTTGTTGCAGGCTGTATCAAGAAGTGTGGATACTCTGGATGGGTTTTTATGGTCCTTTAGGACCAATGAAGAACCTTTCACATATCAAATAGTTCAGATAATGTAAATTAGCTCACCATATCAGCTCACCATACACAATCTGAATGTACAATCTCCTTTGGTTCTACCAACCTTATGATGTGTAATGCCGTGTACACATGACCAGACTTTCCGGCAGACTAGGTCCGACGGTCTTCCTGGCGGACTTTCGGCGGACTTCCGACTGACTTTCCGAGCGAACGGACTTGGCCACACACAATCACACCAAAGTCCGACGGATTTTAACGTGATGACGTATGACTAGACTAGAATTCATAGCCAGTAGTCAATAGCTGCCCTAGCATTGGTTTTCGTTCGTCGGACTAGTATATAGACAAACACATTTTTTTTCGACCGGACTCGAGTCCGTTGGAAAGATTCAAAGGTCCGATGAAGCCCACACAAGATCAGAGATTTAGTTCCGTCAGACCTTTGCTGCTGAAAAGTCCGGTCGTGTGTACACGGCATTAGGGTCTGTGCGGTCTTATACGTTCTCCACTCCTGTGACCCGTTTTCAACAGCCAGTGGGCTAAAGCCTGCTGCGTGCCGATGTCACCCAGCAGGTCCAGGCTGGGAAAAGAGGCTCAGCCTCTCAGCTGCCCCACTGACCCAGCTGCTTCCTCCCCAGCCCAGCACTCCAGTGAGTGCTGGAGAAACAAAGCAGAGAGCCGGTGACTAACAGCGGTGGGGAGAACTTAGTATAAGGCTTTTTTTTTCATACCCCACAGATCTATTTAACCATTTAAGGACTGGAAGGATTTACCCCCTTCATAACCAGGCCATAAATAGAGATTTATTTTGGTGTATTTGATCACCTCTGCGGTTTTTATTTTTTGTGCTATAAACAAAAAAGAGCGTCAATTTTGAAAAAAAAAACAAACAATATTTTTCACTTTTTGCTATAATAAATATCCCCCAAAAATATGTTAAAAAACTAATTTCTTCCTTAGTTTAGGCCAATATGTATTCTTCTACACATTTTTTGGTAAAAAATCGCAAAAAGCTTATATTAATTGGTTTGCACAGAAGTTATCACATCAAAAAGGAATAGATTTATGGCATTTTTATTATAATTTTTTTTTTACTAGTAATGGTGGTGATCTGTGATTTATAACAGTACTGCAGACAGATTGGGCGCTTTTGACACTTTTTTGGCACCAGTGACATTTATACAGTGATCAGTGATATAAAAATGCACTGATTACTGTTTAAATTACACTGACAGGGAAGGGGTTAACATCAGGGGCGATCAAAGGGTTAAGTGTTCCATAGGGAGGTGCTTTCTAGCTGTGGGGGGAGGGTACTGACAGGGAGTAGAGCGACATCGCCGTTCCTAATCACTAGGAACAGATGATTTTTCTCTAGTCCCCTGACAGAACTGGGATGTTTGTTTACACTGGCAAATCTCCATTCTGCCTCTCTGTGGAGCAATCACGGGTGGCCTGTGGACATCGAGTCCACTGGACCCACGTTCCCTGATAGCGAATGGGCAAGCGCGCGCCCCCTCAGTGATGCCGATTTGCGCAGAGGAGCCAACCTGCCGCAGTACAACTGCAGCGGCTGGTCGAGAAGTAGTTAAATACTGTCAGTTAATATTGTCAGCTATTGCCTGTACAAAGAGCATTATTAGCTTATCTTCCTGCCACCCCTGCCCCTAACACATTTGAGTTTTTTTTTTTTATTCGTTTTTTTTTTTTTCGGGAGCGGGTACACTCCCCAGTTCACACCTAGGCAAGAATGACATCACCTGGTGGCCCCACTCCCTTGTGAGGTCAGAGACCCAGCATGCACCAGTCCGTGATGTCAGAAGGGGGTGACATATAAGAAATGTCAAATTGCAGAGGGGGCATTCGGGAGGAGGCCATCCCATTTTTTCATTTTTGTTGGGTCGACGGGCAGCATGATTGACAATGGATTTTCATCAAGGGACACTATTTTTTCAATTTTTAATAAAGATTTTGTCAAAAACGTGTCTCTTTTTTTATTGCTTTTTGACACTTTTTTGGTGAATTGGTAGGGGTACTATGTACCCAATACTCATTCACATGGTGTGGCTGGAATCTGGGGGGGCCCTTATTAAAGGCCCCCACAACCACCGGCCAGGGTTGTGGGGATGAGGCCCTTGTCCCCATCGACATGGGGACAAGGTGCTTTGGGGTGGGGGGAACCCCCCGCCCCAAAGCACCCACCCCCATGTTGAGGGCATGTGGCCTGTTATGTTTCAGGAAGGGGGGCGCTCACTAGTTGCCCCCCCTTTCCTGACCTACCAAGCTGCGTTTCCAGATAAGGGTCTGGTATGGATTTTGGGGGGGGGGCCCAGACGTTTTTTTTTTCAATTTTGACATGGAGTTCCCCTCTGAAGCCATACCAGACCCAAATAGCCTGGTATGAACTGGGGCGGTAGGCCTGCACCATTTTTTTTCAATGGCCGGGTGCCGAGAATTGTAACCGCAAATCATTTTAAGTGGGATTTGACTTTCTTTAGAAATTCCATTTTTGCTGCAGCATGTTTTATGCAAGCTACAGATGCGCCACTTTACAGGTGCACTAAGGGGACCCCCCAGACATTTTATTTTAAAATTATTATTTTTTATTGTTGCACTTTAAGCATAATTAAAAGCACTACTCCTGAAAAAAAACTGTTGTATTTAAAAATGTTTTTTTTTGCATTAATAAATGTCCCCCAGGGTGGGCAGTACCCAGACCCCCATACCCCTTTTTTGGGCAATTACTTGCATATAAACCTTCAAATTGGGCACTTTTGATTTGATTTGACCTGTTTAGCCCCCATAGACTTCAATGGGGTTCGCTGTTCGGGTTAGAGGGTTAGGGGGGTTTTCGGCCCATGTCTAGTCATAAATACAAAAATATTGGGTAGGACTTTAAATACCCCTCCAATGGACAAATATATGCATCAACAAATGTTACAAAAATATGCAAATCTTTATTTCACCCAATAAAAATCTACATAAAAACATACAAAGATTATTTTTGATGCATATATTTGTCCACTGAAGAGGTCCTACTCAATATTTTTGTATTCAATCTGATGAAGTTGTGCAATCTTGCACATGTGCAGTGGAGAGCTGGCTGTGATTAATTAGGAAGTTACAGCTGACTCCTAGTGCCAGGGACCCGCAGTGGTGGCTGCGGAAAAACAGCGCTGAAATTCATGGACTGATAGGTACCCGATTTATAAAAGTCAGCAACTATAGTGTATAAAGCTTGTAACTTTTAATAAAAATAAAATACACAGGTGAAGTTTCTATTTATCAATGTATACATATGTATGTCCTATTGCTGGACTTATGATTCATAAACAAAAACTAATAATAATAACAAAAATGTTACAACAATGATAATTCTCAGTTTATGTTCCCACTTGTGTAACTTTGCTTTATATCACATATATATTTATCTGTGACTACCCGACAGCAAAGTAATCCTAAACTTGTATCCAGTTGTTAACTATGTGGATGGTCGCTGCAAGCAGATTCTTGCTTAAATACACTTACCCAAAGGCAGAACCCATAAAACAGTAATAAATGTGGTATTTTTGCTGTAAAAAGTCTTAAAGGCAACAATATTACCGTAACAGAAATAATGGAGGAAAGACACACTAATTTAAGATGAAGGGAACTATATGTAGGCCCAACATTGATTGCCTCATCACTGGGAATTAATTATTAATTAATTATTAATTATTTTATTTATTTATTACAGGTAGTTATAACGCCGACAATTTACACAGCACTTTTACATATATATTGTACATTCGCATCAGTGCCTGCCCTCAAGGAGCTTACCATCTAAGGTCCCCAACTCACATTCATTCATACACATACTAGAGCCAATTAACCTACCAGCATGTCTTTGCAGTGTGGAAGGAAATTGGAGTACCCATGTAGGTACAGGGAAAACATACATACTTCAAACAGGTAGTGTCAGTGTTGGGATTCAAACCGATGACCCTAGTACTGCTTGGATGAAGTTCTAACCACTTAGCCACTGTGCTGCCTGATTAACATCAAATACTGTCACTGTGTATGCACTGTGTATGTCAATGTATATGTAATTCACATGAAGGTTTTGATACATGATCTATGCACAAGAGATAATTTTATCAGATTGTCTTAAAAAAAAAAAAAGGTTTTCTAGTTTGTTTCCATGGGCTATAGCAAATTAGGCTCAATTCGCAAAGCAAACACAACAAGTCAAGGATCCTTTTTTTAAAGGACAGTTATTTTCAGCGCATTCCAATGAGACTTGAAAAATGAATCACACAAATTTAATATCCTTATCCTTGTGGTAAACCTGTGTAAATTGATCAGTCCATTATGACACCTGGGGTAAAAGAGAAGAGTACAAGTTTCACATGGCAACAATATTTTAAAAGCTCCAGATTAACACCTTCAGATCCGCGCTATAGCAGAATGGTGGCTACAGAGTGGATCTACTTTGCCGGGAAGCCATCAATAGATGTCCTCCCTTTTGCACGCTCCCCCGGCGAACCCTGCAGGGCCCGCACGGCGCATGCTGTGATCACAGAGTCAATAAGACTCCGGCGATCCCGGCCCCTTACCATGTGATGAGCTGTTAGCCTATGACAGCTGATCACCTGATCAGAAGATCAGTAATTGTTTTTTTCCTCCTCACGCTGATAGTGTGAGGTCGATCACCGGTTTGAGTGCAAGGGACATCAGTCCCGAAGAGGAAGGGGTGAAGCCGCCTCATCTTTGCCTACCAATACCACCTACCAGTGTCCACACAGTGCCATGAATCATAACATAAGTGCCAGCAATCAGTGCCACCTATCAATGCCCACCAGTGGTGCCAATCAGTACCTCATCAGTGCCACCCAGCAGTGCTGCCTATCAGTGCCACCTACCAGTGCTGATCAGTGTCCATCACTGCCACCCATCAGTGCCCATCACTGCCACCTATCAGTGCCCATCACTGCCACCTATCAGTGCCACCTATTAGTGCAATTCAGTGCTGCCCATCAGTGCCACCCATCAGTGCCAACTCTCAGTGCCCACCAATGCCACCTATCAGTACCCACCAGCGCAACGTCATCAGTGCCCACCAGTGGCACCTCATCAGTGCCCACCAGTGCCGCCTATTAGTACAGCCCACCAATGCAGCCTATCGGTGCCCAACAGTGCAGCCTATCAGTGTCCATCAGTGTAGCCTCATCAGCGTACATCAATGAAGGAGAAAAATTACCTGTTTGCTAAATTTATAAAACTTTTTTGTATTTTTAAAAAGAATATCTGTCTTTTTTCATTTTTTTTAACAAAAAACAAAAACCCAGAGGTGATCAAATACCACCAAAAGAAAGCTCTATTTGTGGGGAAAAAATGATAAAAGTTTCATTTGGGTACAGTGTTGTATAACCTGTGCAATTCTCGTTCAAAAAGTGACAGCGCTAAAAGCTGAAAATTGGTCCGGGCAGGAGGGGGGTTTAGGTGCCCAGTAAGCAAGAGGTTAAGTCTAGAAGGAATTATTGTAATAGGTGGATGTCCTTACCATGAATGAAAAAATCTATAAAAAATATATATGGGAACACATAATTCATTTTGGGAATGTACTGCAGCCTAGTCCCCCCTCCCCATGTCAATTGCTTTGTCATTTTCTACTCTAAAAAAAAAAAAATTAATCTGTTATCTTATTGGTTGTTATGGGTACCACTTACCTTCACTTCCCTTTCATGAGACCTATGGATCAATTCACAAAGCTAACACATCACAATAAGAAAGGTTATTATTAGGGCTATGGAAATTAAAGATTAATTCCTCGATTAATAGATAAATTTTTTTGATCGGTCGAAATTCTTTTGATCGGTACTCACCTCTCCGCCGGCTTCCGGGTCTTCAGGGAGTTCCGTCGGAGATCCGGTGATGTCTAAATTCTGATTGAACGTAACGTGTACGGGGAGGAGCTAGCATGACGTCACCCGCTGCTGCCCTACGGAACTAAAACGATTGTCCGCTTTACATGCTGTGTTTGTATCATCTTTATGTGAGTAGTTTGTGTTTGAACACAAAAATGTAATCTTATACTTAAGCGGTGAGCACTTAGATCTTTTCTTTCTAACCATGACCTGGCGTCCTTGCTGAGCTCTAAGGAGACGTGAGAGAAGTTTATGGTCCATGTTAACCCGTTTGATACCCGCTTGCATGACCACCTGTTTGCACAGGGGTCCATGCCATAAGGTGAGAGTGATTAGTTAGACCGGAGGTGAAGGGATTGCCACGCTACTGTGGAAAAAAAAATACTTATGTCAGTGCTACAGTTTGAATTTAAAACGTATTTGTGTGAACTGTGAAGTTAAGCCATGGATTGTGGAAACTAACTAGTGTTGGGTAATTGTATATAGTGTATAGCACATTTACCACTGACTAATGCAGAGTTACAACGCAAGGAGATCAGGTTAAAGTAGTTGGATCTGTATGTGCGTTATAATTAATCAAAATTAGTCGATTAATCGGTTAAAACAAATCGATTAATCAAAATAAGAAAATTTTAATCAGTAACAGCCCTAGTTATTATAAAAACGTCAGTTGAGTACAATGGGATCTGCAAAATGACAGTCACATGAAAATAAAAAGTGATAACCTTGTGTAAAGCTTCCAGAATTCAGCTTCTACTGTGAAAATATATATGGTATAAAAAGCTGTTAGGCCAATATAGAAAATATTCTGTTTCTCTTTTGAAATATTCCTCCCTGATGCCGTAGCCTCTTCCCCTCGGATGATACCTCGGTGTCACAAGCCTTCTAGAACACTACATGCACTTAAATGTCAGTTTTGGAACCGTTTTGTAGTTCGATAGTCCCCTGAATGTTTATTAGTCAATTATATCCCCCTATTTATCCCAAACCCATTTACTCAAGCCATTTTATAAATAGATTTTATCCACGTATTGCACTTTCATATCGGAGCATGAGGACATTATCATCAAAACGGCTTCTTTGCTTGCAAAGACTAATTTAACAGGCATCTTTTAATTTGCTTCACTGCTTTGTGGTCTCTGACACTGTACATTATACATCACATGAGGGGAGTTAGGATAGATTTATCCATCGCTTCGGGATAATAGGGAGAGAACATAAAACTTATGCTGTTGCTTGAGTCTGTATTAGGAGTCATATTTTTGTCTGTTATTATCTTATGGTAGACATTTAATGGATAGTTGTCAGAGAAACTTTTACATTGCACTGAGGATGACTTTCCTATCCTCAAGCACTTGTTACTTTAAGAGTAACTTTTTGTTGTAGACATCCAGATTATTATTAGCTGGCCTTTGAAGTGTATATAAATCCCAAATTCCTATTTTTTTTATTTTTTATCCAGTTTTGAAGTAGGTTTGGAGAAAGGTTAGAATCATTCCCAGGCTCCTAGGTGCCCATTGGGGAGATTTACTTTCTCTGTTTGTCTTGGTGACCGGGACAAGGGGTGGGCAGGAGGGGAGGCTGCCTTGGGCACAGTGGTATCATGTGAGGTGAGGGAGGAGGTGGGCAGGAGGGGCGGCTGCCTTGGGCACAGTGGTATCATGTGAGGGGAGGGAGGGGGTGGCCAGGAGGGGCGGCTGCCTTGGGCACAGTGGTATCATGTGAGGTGAGGGAGGGGGTGGGCAGGAGGGGCAGCTGCCTTGGGCACAGTGATATCATGTGAGGTGAGGGAGGGGGTAGGCAGGAGGGGCGGCTGCCTTGGGCACAGTGGTATCATGTGAGGTGAGGGAGGGGGTGGGCAGGAGGGGCGGCTGCCTTGGGCACAGTGGTATCATGTGAGGTGAGGGAGGGGGTGGGCAGGAGGGGCGGCTGCCTTGGGCACTGTGTTATCATGTGAGGTAAGGGGGGGTGCTAAAAGGAGATTGGGGGGATTTGTGTTGGAAGGGATAAATTGGGGGGTTGCAGGGGATGCGTATTTAGGGTTGCCACCTGTTCGGGATTCACCCGGACAATTCGGGTTTGGAATCATGTGTCCGGATTTCAAACTGCCTGAAACCCAGACACATTATTCAGACTGGACTGTGGCCTCCCAGCAGGGTTGCTGGCTGCAGCTGTCTAAACTAAGAGTGTCTTTTACACTCTCTTTCACACTGCCCAAAGCCAGCACTAACAATCCCCCCACATACAGATGAAAGAGGAGAGAGGGCTCGATCTGCTCCTCTTCCTCCCGCCCCCTACCCCTCTGTGTCTGCCCACACTCCAATCTTCGGTGCTGTGCCTCAGAAAAGGAAAGTGAGGGTGGGAAATTTGAAGTCCAGTAGCCTCAGATACATCTGGATGAGGAGTGCTGACTGTCAAGTGGTGATTGAGCTCACCATCCATCACCATCCATACCTTAGTACACTAAGGTAAATCAGGGTTTTCAGAGCACCCCTTATATCACAGTTCCCCTTTACACCAGAGGCCACAGTGTTCCCCTTTACATCAGAGTACTCACTGTGCATCAGAATACTCAGTGTTCCCCCTTAAAGTGGATGTAAACCCACTCTCATCCTTTCTAAACTATTGCAATATTGGTTATCTAGAAGGATATACATGACTCCTGCATGTATACTTATCTGTCAAATGTCTCCCCTCTGTCTGCTATGAGACCCGAAAAACTGCAGATTTTGTGGGTGGGTCTGTGTTCCAGGGCTCAGTGGGTGGAGTTGTGATGTCAGTAAACTCCCCGCCCACCTTATCAACATGCATTTTCTCCTGTGTATTTCTTACACTGAACTTCTGCTATGATCACTAACATCCAGTCAAAATCCAGAAAAGTCCCCACATGACTTCAGCATGCCAGTCATGCTGAGGTGTGGAACAGCCAATCCTTGCAGAGCTGCTAAAGAAAGGAGTAGGAGGGAATTAAAAAATAATACATGTCTTAGGCTAGTGCACGAGACATGTAAATCACCTGTCACTCACAGCAAGGGGGAGGATTTGACAAAGTTTTTCTCTGTTTGTCAAGATTTATCTCACTGAACAAGAAAAGAGGATTGCTCAGAGCTGGATTAACTTTGTGGCAAGACTGATCTGCAATCCCATACTCTATATTGTGCCAGATAAATAAACAGACAAATAAAATAAAAAATTTCGGGTTTACATCCACTTTATGCTCAGGGTTCCCAGAGCATCCCTTATGTTAGAGTCCCCAGAGTTCTCCCTTACAACAGTCTGCAGAGTCCCCCCCTTAAAGTGTAAGGTTCAGATGTTAAAGGGAAACTCTGTGGATACAGATGCAAAAGGGGAACTCTGTGAATTCAGATGTAAAGGGGAAACTGTGTGGACTCTGATGTAAAGGGGGACTCTTGTGGTTAGCTTCATATGATTAGAAATGTTATTTAATTGCAAAATATATGTATAGTTTACACTATAAAAAAAAATTGCTGTGCACCGCTAAAGTGTTTGGGTTTGACTTGAAGAAAAGGTGGCAACCCTATGTGTATTGTACCAGGAGGAGACATTTGGGGGGGGGGGGGGGGTGCTAAGAGAGGTGATTTAGGCAAATTTGTGTTGGAAGGGAATGGGAGAAGAAGATTTGTGTTAGGTGGGGAGATTTGGGGGCAATTTGTGCTGGGGGAGAGAATTTGAAGTGGGGGGAGAAGACATGTGCTAGGAGGGGAGATTTTAGGGGTAGAGGATTTGTGCTAGGAGGGGTGTTTTTTTTTTAAAGGGGATGGGGCAAATATTTTGTTGAGATGGGGGTTTTCAGCAGGGGGTGGATTTGTACCGGAATGGGGAGGAAGCTACAGTAGGTGCCGCCGATATTGTGTTTCCAGCGCGACAGTATCGCGCTGGTTGCCGGCGACAGGCTCCTCTAACCAGCGCGATACCGTTGGGCTGACTGCTATAGGAAAATGTAATTTTCCTATAGCAGCCAGAGCGAGGCGATAATGTCGCCTCACTCATGAAGCCTGCATGCCTCCTCGGGGGCATACCAGGCCGGCCAGGAAAGGGGGTGGGGACGAGCGAGCCCCCCCTCCTGAGCCGTACCAGGCCGCGTGCCCTCAACATGATGGATGCCTTGGGGAAGGGGGGCCGTGCGGCCCCCCACCCCAAAGCACCTTGTCCCCATGTTGATGAGGACAAGGGCCTCTTCCCGTCAACCATGGCCGTTGGTTGTCGGGGTCTGCGGGCGGGGGGCTTATCGGAATCCGGGAGCCCCCCTTTAATAAGGGGGCCCCCGGATACCGGCCCCCCACCCTATGTGAATGAGTATAGGGTACAATGTACCCCTACCCATTCACCTGTGAACAAAAGTAAAAAAAAAAACAACACACAAGGGTTAAAATAGTCTTCTCGCCGGACTCCTCCGCTATCTTCTGCTAGCTCTTTTACTAGCGGAGGAGCCCGGCAGTCTTCTTCGCCGCCGCTGCCCTCTTCTTCCGACTTCAGGGGTCTTGTCCACCTCTTCGGTTCTTCTTGCCGGGCCACCGCTTCTTCTTCCAGCTCTTTTACTAGCGGTGGCCCGGTCTTCTGTCGCCATCGCCGCCGCCGCCGCCTTCCGTTCTTCTTCTTCTTCTGGAGATGTTGACTCGACGCTCTCTCCAGCCGCAATGCCAGGGACGGGGTGCGTGGCGACTTATATAGGGACAAGGGGCGGGGTCATCAGTTGATGTCACATGGTGACCCCGCCCCCTTACGATGTCACAGTCCCGGAGGATGCTGGGACTGTGACATCGTAAGGGGCGGGGTCACCATGTGACATCAACCGATGACCCCGCCCCTTGTCCCTATATAAGTCGCCGCACACCCCGTCCCTGGCATTGCGGCCGGAGAGAGAGCGTCGAGTCGGCGCCGGCGACAGAAGACCGGGCCACCGCTAGTAAAAGAGCTGGAAGAAGAAGCGGTGGCCCGGCAAGAAGAGCCGAAGAGGGGGACAAGACCCCCGAAGTCGGAAGAAGAGGGCGGTGATGGCAAAGAAGAATGCCGGGCTCCTTCGCTAGTAAAAGGGCTAGCAGAAGATAGCGGAGGAGTCCGGCGAGAAGACCTCCGAAGACGGAAGACCCCCGGAGCTGTGCAATAAACTATTTTAACCCTTGTGTGTTGTTGTTTTTTTTTACTTTTGTTCACAGGTGAATGGGTAGGGGTACATTGTACCCCATACTCATTCACATAGGGTGGGGGTTGGTATCCGGGGACCCCCTTATTAAAGGTGGCTCCCGGATTCCGATAAGCCCCCCGCCCGCAGACCCCAACAACCAACGGCCAGGGTTGTCGGGAAGAGGCCCTTGTCCTCATCAACATGGGGACAAGGTGCTTTGGGGTGGGGGGGCTGCGCTGCCCCCCCTTCCCCAAGGCACCCCCCATGTTGAGGGCACGCGGCCTGGTACGGCTCAGGAGGGGGGGCGCTCGCTCATCCCCACCCTCTTTCCTGGCCAGCCGGGCTGCGTGCTCGGATAGGGGTCTGTTATGGATTTTGGGGGGGACCCCACGCCCTTTTTTTCGGCAAAGGGGATTCCCCTCAAAATCCCTACTGGACCTAAGGGCTTGGTATGCCTCCCAAGGGGGAACCCACGCCGTTTTTTTTTACATTTGACGTGGAGTTCTCCCTTAGGATTCATACCAAACACAGTGCCTGGTATTGGCGGGAATCCAATTCGGATCCCCGCACCAGTGTCAACCCGGCCAGCGATGCTTGTCGCTTATCGGGAAAGGAAAATAAACATTTTTCCTTTCCCGATGCGAGCCAGCTCGGCGCTGTCTCCCGCGACGGAGCTCGTAGGGTGTCAATCTCGCCGCCGGAAGCGGCGAGATTGACCCAATATCGGCGGCACCTACTGTATGTTTAGGGGGTAAGCATGCAGATTGGTGCTCAATGTTTTTGTGGGGAGATTTTTTTCTAATACATAATAGATCTTTGAGGGGTGGGGGGCAGACACAGTTTGGCATGTTTTCCCTGGGCTCTAGATCACCTTGTCCCGGCACTGCAAGGCATATAGTGGAAATCTTCCAATGTGGATTTGTTATCATGACACCTGTCACTTTGAGGAGACTTCCTCCCACATCCTGTTGTGTCTATAATACAGGGAGTGAGGAGAAATCTTTCCAGAGGTACACAGATGAAAAAAAAATACTTTGCTTTTATCCCAGAATTGTATGCAATAGTAAAAAAAGATTCCATGAAGGAAAGTTAGAAATATTAAAACTGACTTGTTTTGAAAGTGCATGTGCTAGGGCTGTCATCTTGCTCCTTGCTTTACGTCTTAAGTGAGCCACAGACCTGGAACAAGCATGTGCATGTCAAGTGTTCCAGCACCAGGTATACACATTTTCCCAGCACCAGGTAGCCTACCAAGAAGTGAAGCAAGTTTTATATGACATTTTTTCACTTTTTGGAAAACAGAAGGCATTGCTGCTTTACCTTTATTTTATTTGTTACATCTGTCGTGCACATATCTGTTATAAGGAACAAGACAGAGGTTTAACAATAACAAAAAAAAAAGAATGAAATATTTATAGAGCATTATATTTTTTGCCCTCCAAACAGTAGTGCCTTAGACAGATGCCTAGTTTGCCTGTCTGGTGAATACTCCCCGGAAGTAGTAGGCATATATAAAATGTTGAAATCCAGAGTCACACCTGCAATCCTAACATGAAAGGTTTTCACACATCTAGCAAGGGGATCAACACAGACCATGTGGGCTTAACAGCAAATTGCCTGCTCACCATTATTAGCTGCGAATGCATTGGGAGCAGACTTTTCGCTCTGCAGAGAAAGAAATATGAATACATTTATATAATAACACATGGAAAGGCTGGCACAGTCTCCTGTACTTTGCATTGCTGTCTTTATAGCATGGCACAAAATCCTGGGTACTGTATACCTTTTATTTAACAGGGAAATAGCTAATGGCCTTCAGCGTGACTAGGAACACACCATAAATTGCTAATTATTTCTAAAAGACAGAACTTTAGTTGGAAAATATGTAGCAGCTTTCCAAGTTCATCGCCTTATTATGATGTCACATCTGCCCATAATGCCCCATTTTATAACTACTTAAAAACAGGGTCTACCTATATACTACAGAATGGCTCATTCATGCCAAGCAGTGCCAAAGGCAACTTACAATTTCATAGCATAGAAGTGGCTGGCAGCGAACCCTGGGAGTGAAAATAAGCTAGATGTAGAGCATTTAACTTTTAACTTGGTGGCATTTTATTATAATAGCTGTAATTATTGAAAGTGTTTCATACTTTTCATATCCAAGCAGATGGAGACCAAGGAAATGCCACTGTCCATAATATAAAAGGGTGCTGAATGGCAGTGGCAGATATATATGTTCACTTATGGTCCTTGCATCCTTGCAGTGCCTGGCATACAAACAGTTATTGTGCATTGTACAAGGCACTTCTTGTCTGTGCTAGCTAAATGCTGTATTATGAAAGTATCGGTATTGATGAAGATGTGGCAAATGGCCTATTATTGTTATAGGTGTAACATGTTGAACTGTTATTGTAGATTTAGAAGATAGGAGATAAAAGACAAGCTTCCCCTTATATATATATATATATATATATATATATATATATATATATATATATATATATATATATATACCGCTCATCCATAACATTATATAGCCATAACATTATGATCACTGATCATTATGATCACTGATAGGAATATCTCGTTACAATGGCATCTGAAAATTGGTGGGATATATTAGGCAGCAAGTGAACATGTTGTCTATGAAGTTGATGTGGTGAAAGCAGCAAAAAATGGGCATCGCAGTTTGTGTTTGGGGCTGTGAAGCCCATGGTGACCCATGTCCACAGCCGAAAGCTTCTACAATATTCACATGAACATCAGAACTGGACATTGGAAGAAGGTGGCCTGGTCTGATGGATTACGCTTTCTTTTACATCATGTCGATGGCCGGGTGCGTGTTCGTCACTTCCCTGGGGAAGAGATGACACCAGGATGCGGTTTAACAAGGCAAGTCGGCAGTTTGATGCTTTGGCAATGTTCTGCTGGAAGGCCTTGGGTCCTGCCATTCATGTGGATGTTACTTTTGTCTTCATGCCTCAATGGGTCAGGGCTGTTTTAGCAAAAGGGGGGCATATTCAATATTAGGTGGGTGGTCATAATGTTATGGCACATCTGCATATATATACACTGAGCAAAAATATAAATGCAACACTTTTGTGTTTGCCCCTATTTATCATGAGTTGAACGCAAAGATCTGTGACTTTTTCTATGTACACAAAAGCCCTAATTCTCTCAAATATTGTTGACAAATCTGTCTAAGGCTAGGTTCACACTATAGCGATGCGGGAACGCCGCGAATCTGCGGCGGTTTCCCGCATCGCATGACTCCCGCCGGCAGTTCACACTGCCCTATGCGGACTGCTGGGAGTGTCAATGAAATCCTAATGACACCCCCAGATCCGTCTGCATATCGCAGTGCGATCTGCACACTCGCACAGGAATCGGATCGCATGGTGTGAACACCCATGCGATCCGATTCTGCTGCGGACCAAACAAAGGGTCCTGATGCGAGTTTGCTGCGGGAGCGATGCGAATTCAGCCATACTATCTGTATGGCTGAACTCGCATCGCTACAGAGATCCGATGTGATTTGCACTGCAGTGCGGTGCGAATCACATCCGGATCTCCCCCCCCCCGTAGCAGTGTGAACCCAGCCTAAATCTGTGTTAGTGAGCACTTCTCCTTTGCCGTGATCATTCATCCACCTCACAGGTGAGGCCTATCAAGATGCTGATTAGGCAGCATGATTATTGCACAGGTGTGCCTTAGGCTGGTCACAATAAAAGGCCACTCTAAAATGTGCAGTTTTATCCCACAGCAAAATTCCATGAGGAGAGAACGGGGGCAGGGCCGAGCCGTGGCTCTATGTGTCTGCCATAATATTGTAAAGTGCTGTGTAAACTGTCGGGGCTATATAAATCCTGTACAATAATAATAATAATAATAATTATGATTTGAATGAAGCATTACTCAAGTGTGTATTTTTTTTTTTTTGGAATACATATGTACTGTATTTGAAATTCATACCTCTTTAAGGACGCAATATAGCTGGTAAAATGTAATGACCTGATTGTTTTGCATTGTTGTCTATATAATTCCTACTAATGGCAAAACTGTAGGTTTTGCCTCTTGTCAGACTGTGTCAGTCAGTCCTGCTGAAGAAAATGATTCAATCATTCATTTGCCAGGTGCCATCTTTGATGTCTGAAGTTCAAAGAAAAAGCTAGGCATGTAATCCTGCATTATCAGCAGTGCAGCAGCATTATATTTGTATGTTCCATCTACTAGATTCAGTTGGATAGCATATATCCAAGCACATGCTGTAGAATATTGTTTAAGGCAAACCTGTACTAAAAGAGAACTGGATACTGCCTCTTCTAAACTCCTTCTGAAAATGCTTGTTGCCTGGCAGCCACCACCCTCAATAGCCCAGAACAAGCAGGCTTTGAACAAAGCCAAAATAAAGTCAGAAATTCTGATTTGCATTTTTTTTTTTTTGGTCACAGCTTAGTAGCCAGGTAATTAGAATTTTCAATAGAAGCCTAGATATTTAATCAGTAAAGGTTCTACAAATATTTCTGGAAATAGATACATTAAGATATTAGCTAGTAGAAGAATAGAACTGGCCATGCAGTAAATAGTAACAGTGCAAAACATGGTGCTAAATAGGATACATTTTTTTTTAATGCAAACACTGTAAGTATCTGAATTTGTCCTTACATCCCGCAGTCCACTGTACAACAGAGCGCAGATTGGGGAATGAAAAAAACAGCACAAGGAGCCAATCATTTGTGCTGCCATACAATATTATTATTATACAGGATTTATATAGCGCCAACAGTTTGGCAAGTGCTTTACAACATGATGGTAGACAGGACAGTTACAATACAATTCATTAACCATACATGCCTGTAGGAGTAAAGGGCAAAGTCCAGTCAGAGGCTGGGGGCATCTAGGGCTATGTAAATAATGGGACTCAATGGATAAAAATAAAATTCCGTTAACAGGTAAAACAACTTAAGTATATACAGTATCTCAGAAAAGTGAGTACACCCCTCACATTTATGTAAATATTTTATTATATATTTGCATGTGACAACACTGAAGAAATGATACTTTACTACAATGTAAAGTAGTGAGTGTACAGGTTGTAGAACAGTGTAAATTTGCTGTCCCCTCAAAATAACTCAACACACAACCATTAGTGTCTAAACCGCTGGAAACAAAAGTGAGTACACCCCTAAGTGAAAATGTCCAAATTGGGCCTAATTATCCATTTCCCTCCCGGTGTCGTGGGACTTGTTAGTGTTACAAGGTCACAAGTGTGAATGGGGAGCAGGTGTGTTAAATTTTGTGTTATCGCTCTCACTCTCTCATACTGGTCACTGGAAATTCAACATGGCACCTCATGACAAAGAACTCTCTGAGGATCTGAAAAGAAGAATTGTTGCTCAACATAAACATGGCCTAGGCTATAAAAAGATTGCCAAGACCCTGAAACTGAGCTGCAGCCCATGGCCAAGACCATACAGCAGTTTAACAGGACAGGTTCCACTCAGAACAGGTCTCGCCATGGTCAACCAAAGAAGTTGAGGGCACGTGCTCAGCGTCATATCCAAAGGTTGTCTTTTGGAAATACACGTATGAGTGCTGCCAGCATTGCTGCAGAAGTTGAAGGGGTGGGGGGTCAGCATGTCAGTGCTTAGACCATAAATTGGTCTGCATTGCTGTCATCTCAGAAGGAAGCCTCTTCTAAAGATGATGCACAAAGAAGCCCGAAAACAGTTTGCTGAAGACAAGCAGACTAAGGACATGGATTACTGGAACCATGTCCTGTGGTCTGATGAGACCAAGATAAACTTATTTGGTTCAGATGGCGTCATGCGCGTGTGGCAGCAACCAGGTGAGGAGTACAAAGACAAGTGTGTCTTGCCTACAATTAATCATGGTGGTGGGAGTTCTATAATATAGTGCCCTCCATCGAAAAGTGCCTGTCTGCACATGCACAGTACAGAAGGGCACTCCAGCTGATTTCCTGACCAGCTGGCTTGACGTCACCATAGCGCATACACACGGGAGATACCATTTGATGGGCACAATTGAAAGCTAGGCAAACAGTGGAGGGACACCGTAGTTGTCAGTTTGTGCCTTGCTGTTGCATTTACAGTGTGCTCAAGGTCGGGTTTGTCTGTGCTGCAGGGCGGGTTTGGTGTGTTGAACGGTGGGTCTTGCCTTTGTCTAAGGGCGGCTTCCAACACAGACAAAACCCACCCTTCAACACAGCCACACCCCGCCCTGCAAAAGCGAGGCACAATCTGACAACTACAGTCTCCCTCTGCTCTTTGCATAGATTTCAATTGTGTCGAAAAATGCCTCCTATAATGTGCACATGCACCATGGTGAGGTCACGCCAGCTGATCGGGAAATCAGCTGGAGTGCCCTTCCGTACTGCGCATGCATGGGCACTTTCCGACGGAGGGCACTATTCGATAGAACACCGGCACTGGGGAGCTACAGTTCATTGAGGGAACTATGAATGTAAACATGTACCGTGACATACAGAAGCAGAGCACGATCCTCTCCCTTCGGAGACTGGGACGCAGGGCAGTATTCCAACATGATAACGACCCAAAACACACCTCCAAGATGACCACTGCCTTGCTAAAGAAGCTGAGGGTAAGGGTGATGGACTGGCCAAGCATGTCTCCAGACCTAAACCCTATTGAGCATCTGTGGGGCATACTCAAATGGAAGGTGGAGGAGTGCAAGGTCTCTAACATCCACCAGCTCTGTGATGTCGTCATGGAGGAGTGGAAGAGGACCACAGTGACAACCTGTGAAGCTCTTGTGAACTTCATGCCCAAGAGGATTTTTAGAATGCATTTAACACTTCAGCGAATGTTTGGCATGCATTTTTGTGTGTCGTCATGTTATGGAAGCTCATAAGAATGTGTAAAACATGAATGCTAGTCAAAAATTCTGTAAGGCTTGGTTCACATCTCTGTGTTCCCGAATCACAGGCGGCGTCGCCACAATTCTATCCGCGATTCGCAATAGCTGCAAATCGTAGGATGGCCCTGCATTCCCCGTGCATCGCCCATAGGTTTTAATAGCAGCCCAAAGGCAGTGTGATTTTCCTGCAATTGAATGGCCAATAATCGCAGTAAAGATATGCGAACAGAATCACGGGATGCCTGACGCCCAAAATAAGTACATGCGCTTCTTTTGGGTGAAGGGCATCCCGCGATTCTATTTGTGTGATTTTGTTGTTTGTTGTAAACGGTGCCTTAAAGTGCACTGCAACACAGCACATGTACTGTAAATGAACAGGCAGTGATGAAAATAAATGACCATGCAAAGTAACCACAGCTTTAGATTGTATGGGTGTAAGCAAGGCTTTAAAACTCAATATCAGCCAAAACCTTTTATTTTGTGTTGGATGGAGTAGGGAAGAATGAAAGACTCTACCAGGTTTTTATTTCCATTAGTGTCCCTGTTGAGATTTCTCCTTACTTGCTTACAGGACAGGAAGTGATAGGGCAGTGATGGCGAACCGTGGCACCCCAGATATTTTGGAACTACATTTCCCATGATGCTCATGCACTCTGCAGTGTAGGTGAGCATCATGGGAAATGGAGTTCCAAAACATCTGGTGTGCCAAGGTTCGCCATCACTGTGATAGGGGAAATTTCTAATCTTCCTTATCCAAAACTAAAAAGAAAAAAAAAAAATCACTGGAGGTTTTAATAATGTTATGACTCATTCAGAATCTTTTAAAAATCAGAAGACGCTTGAAAACTTTTCTTTACAGTAGAGAAAACTCCTTTTTTCCCCTTTTTGTTTTTTTAGTATTATCATGTATTCAGGGTAGTTTAGTTTATTTAATTTTATGTTCTTTATGGTTGTATTTTTTCCTTTTTTTCCTAGATCATTATTTTTATACTGAACCTTCAGATGCTTTATTTTCGCGGGCATGTTTTTCGGCACACAAATAAGTCTAGGATAGTTGAAATGGGTGTCCATAACCATCAGGAGCCATTTAATGCCAAAAAATAAACAAAAAACATCTTTAGTCGTTACTATTGACTCCAATTCATTTCACCGAATTACACCATTTTGCCAAAATATCCCAAATAATATAAATGTAATAAAACAGAAAACTTTTACATTTCCTTCTTTCCCACTTCTTACATGTAGAATGCTTATTGCACATGGGAGGGACATATGCACTATGGGGTTTGATTTACGGCTCTGCATAGTTACTAGTCAGCTTTCAAGGTTTTTTGCCTAAGCTTAAAGTGTTACTAAACCCACAACAGTAAAATCTGTCTGTTTATGCATTAAAGTGCTTTCCACTCACTGTGGAACCTAAGGGGTTATTCCTGTGCATTGTGTAAAAAGGCTGTTTGATCCTGTCTTCTCTGATCCTCCCTTTCTTCCACAGTCTCCAGTACCTCTCCTGATAGAACAGAACCTTGGGGGGCACTCTGCACATACTCAGTTTGATGTGTATTGCTAGAGAGTTTTTTTTTTCTTTTTTTGGGAAGGTGCATGTGACCGGTACAGGGCCAGTCAGGGTTCATGCAGCCTCATAGGACAATCAGAGGAGAATAGAAGCTCCTCCTACAATCTTTAACCAGACACTGATAGAAGTCACAAGACTATTATACAGTGGAACCTTGGATTACGAGCATAATTAGTTCCAGAAGAATGCTTGTAATCCAAAACACTCGTATATCAAAGCAAGTTTCACCATAGAAGTCAATAGAAACTCAGATAATTCGTTCCACAGTGACTTCTTTGGTATGCAGTACCCCATACAGCCAGAGGTGGGGGGCGCCGGAGACACTCAGAAACCGCACGGAGCCGTTCGGATGCATCCGAGCGGTTACAAATGTCACCGGCGCCCCCGCACCTCTGGCCAAATGTGGTACTGCACACCGCAGAGGCTCAAATCCTGCTTGTTTTGCGAGACAATGCTCACAAACTGAGTCAGGATTTAAAAGGATTTAAAACTAAAATAGCTCGTATTGCGAAACGCTAGTTAACCGCGTTACTCTCAATCCAAGGTATTACTGTATACTGCTGATGAGAAAATGTATTTAGCAGTTTTTACTCACTAAAATAATTGCATTTCCATGTTCTGTGTACTGTGGGAGACCGGATATAATGAATGCAGGGTCCTGGGTTTAGTAACATTTTAACTGAGCAAGCTGAAGTTAGAAGCCGATTGGCTACCATGCACAGCTGTACCAGATTTTGCACTCTCCAGTTTTAAGTTTAAGTAAATTAACCCCTATAGATGAACTATTTTGGTTTTATATAGAAAGTCTGCTTTTACGTATAATTTTTGTTAAATTTTCTTCAACTTTAGCAGTTTTATCCAGATAATACATTAGTTTATGTGTTTTCTGCATATAAAAACTAGTGTGAATTTTTAGCTAAAATAACTATTTGACATGGCATAGTTAGAAGAAAAGCTAAACTGCTTCTGTTGCCACTGGTGCCATTTGCTGTTTGACATTAGATCAGTGACGGCTAGTAGGGGTGATATCCTTGAACGGATCAACACAATGTACAGTATGCCATTCTTTTGAGACATACATGTATCATCTGGCCCTGACTTTTTCCTGTTAGGAAACAACAAATCTGAAAGCATGGGTGCTCGGAAAGGTAGGTCGGTAGGTTGGTGTGCCACAGGAATTCATGTTCCTAGTAAAAACCAAGTCTCTTTACTTTGAGCAGGAATGAATAGAGTCCTCCAAGGTTGTGATGCACATTGTTTTCTTAGAGTTATTATCAAGAAAAACGTATCAGCAGGCAACATTTGAAGAGAAAAGCGTTCTTTGTCAGACTACAATAAACGTTAAAGAACAATTTGTTTTCTAACCTTGAAGTGCTTTGATTTATTAATGTTTATGCCACCCCATTGTAAAGGGTTGACCCATCTAAAAAGATAATTCATGCATTACCTGTTCATATTTTATATCTCTAATGGCAAAAACCTCTGTGCTGGAGCTCAAAGGATTACTCACCTGCTGTTGCTCTTACTAAGGATCTCATTTTCCTTACTGGATTACCAAAATATCTTCTAAATTAGGAACACTATAGCACATGGAAAATAGAGACTCCATATACTGCAGCAGATGAGGTAAGACTCCATGTTAGGAGTCATAGATCAGTTGGCAGAGTTTTGTAGCTGCGGAAGTTCTGCAAACATAAACCAGTGTTTGATGTATTCTTCTTTTAGCTATAATAGTGTTTTAATTGATTTAAACCTTGAAACAGAGTTTTGGAGAGAGAAAAAAAACAAGCACCAATGAATGTAGTTATATATTCATAAAGAAAAAAATACAAGTATTTTTAAATGCAACTAGTGGTAAGGATAGCCCCCAACTGTCCCTGATTTCGAGGGACTGTCCCTGATTTGGAACAATGTCCCTCTGTCCCTCCTTCCTCCTAATTTGTCCCTCATTTCGGTCTGATCTATATAGTTATATATAAAATGCACTTTTTATCTTTTAAAAAGTGTTTCCTAGTGCTAGACCTTCATCCAATTTCTAAATTGCTGCAGTTGTAAATGATAAAAGCCAATATAAAGGAATAGTAGGGGTGAATAAAGCACTTGTGGGTTTAACTAATCGTTTTTTTTTGTATAATTCACCTTTAAGGGGGCATGGCGGAGGGGGAGGGGGGTGTCCTATGCCTACATACTTTTGCTAATAGGTGTCCCTTGTCCCCATCTCAAAAAGTTGGGAGGTATGGTTAAGTACCTGAATTTGCTTTGAAATCTGTTTTCTCTAGTCCCCTGTATAGTACCACTCAGGCTGTTAGAGGGAGGGTCAGCGCTAGTTCAATAGCAAATTGTCTAATGAGAACAATTAGGTAAGAATGCATTTCAAAAAGATTAGGTGTACAGTCATGATCTGACCACCATCTTTCTTGTCAAAGGTCTTTCAATAGACATGCACTCACAGACAAAGAAAGAAAAACTGAATATGAATCAGTTACCAGATAGGATTTCCCCTTGGGGCACCTATTGTCCCTTGAGATCCGTTAGGACACACGTTTTCCTCCTATTGTCTTTTAGTTTTAATGGTCCTTCAGTGGCGTAAACAGGCATGCTTGGGTGATCTGAAAGTACATGTTTGCAGAATGATTTGAGCTCCTAGATCAGAGAAACCCCCTACGGCATTTATTACTTTATAGCCACTCAATTCCATTATGCTGACAATAGGGATGAAGAAAGCAAATTTTCTCTAAGATCCTGACAAAAAAAGGAACCAAGAACATTTTTTTTTTTTTTTTTAACAGAAAGCATTTTTCATCTATGTGCCCGTTGTAAAATTAGAACCCTAAAATTTTCAGTCTGCCTCCCTGCAGTTATTGTGTGTAGGTTGATTTACTTAAAGCCCAGCTCTGGGTACTTAAAACATGATCCCTTGTTGTAGGGCTGTGCCTGTACTGCATGGTTTAATTTCTGTTTTTTGGGCTAGAGCAGGGTTCTCCTCCAAACTTTTCAAATAAAGGGCCAGTTTACTGTCCTTCAGACTTTAGGGGAGCAAGATTGTGGCCAATGGGTTAGAAAATGTCCCACGCCCAGCATCAGTGAGAATATTCATGGCCACGGGGTTCGTGGTCAGCAGGAAGAGGAGTAGTGCTCCATCATTGGCATTCGTGGGGAAAAATAGTACACCATCATTGCTATCAGTGGAACAAATAGTGCCCCATAGTAAGTGTCAGAGGAATAGTGTCTCATATCAATAGTACCCCAAGGGCCAGATAAGGGCTAGCAAAGGTCTAGAACCAGCCCTTGGGATGCAGTTTGAAGATCCTTGGTCTAGAGCAGGGGTAGGCAACTTCGGCCCTCCAGCTGTGGTGAAACTACAAATCCCATCATGCCTCTGCCTCTAGGAGTCATGCCTGTGATTGTTAGGGTCTTGCAGTGTCTCGTGGGACTTTACTTAATTTACTTACCCAATTTTCCTCTTCTCCCCTTAGCTGGACTAGTCCCACAGCTTCTTCTTCCCCACTCTCCAGCGATTTAAGGTTCTGAAGTCATTAAGACCAATGCATAGTCCTTAGTTCTACATTGGATGTGATGACACTAAGGCCAGCTGGCGAATTTCTTTCCTGTTGAACCAGCTGAGATTGAAACCATATATGCCTAAAGGACAGTTTACCACCTTTTGTTTTTAGATTTGGATATAGTGATAAGGGGTTATAACCAGTGTAACTTTTTTTATTGCTATTTTTGTGCTTGATTTACTCTCTCTAATTTGTCCTAATCACCAGTTTCCGTGGGAATGAAAGCGAGGGCGAATCTAAACATTTGACTTGCCAACAGAACAAGAATAGAGGGGGCACTACTTCCCTAATAACTGCCTAAGAGGGGATTTCCTTCACATTGGAATGATATCCTCTCACTTTTTGTTGAGACTACAGGACAGGAAGTGAAGGGAAATCTCCCTAATTAAACAAGTATGACAAATAAAATTGAAAGAAGGTTAAACCCTCCACCACGGTATCCAAAAAAAGAAAAAAAACTTAAGACATTCTTTAACTTAGCAAAGTAAACATTGTGTTCACTTCAATCATCCAGTCACGTGTAAGAAAAAATCCAATCATCTCCCTTGCATATGATGAACGCATCTCTCCATTTACTAACCTCACTTTGTAAATCGAATTATTACTTCTCTTTTAGTGAAACAACCCCATGATCTTTCTTTAAAATAGGAGATTTCTTCACTTTTAGCTTTCTTCTTTCAATACATTTATTTTGCGTCGCAATATGCAATTGTGGTTACCGTATATCATTTTTTTTACTTTTGATCTTTTTTTAAATTTTTATTTTTTATGACTAAAGCACATTAATACGTGGACCTGGAATGCTGTATGCAGCAGATGAGTATGGGTTATTTAAGAAAATTGAATGTAAACATCTTAAATATACTTAGCAGAAAATTGCCCTTCTGTATAAACCTCACAAAAAGCTCTTAAGTACAGTCCCGGCTTTCCCCCTGTATAAATGAACACTCTTTTTGTTTCTTGCTGTAGTGGTGCTTTTAGGCTGAATAATACCTTCGTTAAAAGATACATTTTTCTCCGTGTGGTTCTGACCAAAATTATAGTGACTCCCCATCTTGGAATCAGATCTAGAGTTTTGCTGCTCTCTTGTGTTTCTCTTTAAACCCCCCCCTTGTAAATATCGCCTGAGCCTTTAATTAAAGTGAGCCCTTTTTAATCCTCTGGTCTTTAAGTTCCAATTAAATGGTGCCACTTAAGTGTGAGGTCTTTATGGAATTTGTAATATAGGCTTAATAATTAATAAGCACATGTAATTGTAACAACCCCTACTAGTAATAATAGACTGAGCAGGAGACCACAAATATGCCCCTTGCTCTATGGTTTCCATAAACTGAAAGCATTTATCCATGCAACACCTTGTATAGTTTGCTGACATGTAGTAAGTCATGTAGCCATTGTATATGGGATCTTCATATAAGTTGTATTACATTTCTAGGCTTTGCTGATCGTATTATGGACGATCGTATATAGACAACTTTCTTGTCCAGTACATGGAAAAGATGCAATAGGGCCCTGTAATTGAGAAGATAAATGAGTGTTTACTGAGTTTCGTAAATTAGGTGGGGCTATGTTTACTTTGTCCAGCCAATCCTGTTTTTTAGTTTGGTTTTGGTTCTATTTCTCTTGCACATGATTGGCTGCTCAAAGTGAATATAGCTACTTCATATTTACTGATAGTTATTTGGATAAAGTGGACATACACTTCATTACCATCTACTGACCTCAGGGTTTATACCATTTTGCGTTGTATTCTGAATCAAGAAATTTCTACTTTTGCTAATTATTTCAATATCAATTATCAGACATTTTCCAGCATGTTGGAAGATTTCTGTAACAAATACTGCATGATATTTGTGGTCCAAAACAACTTTCCTTAACCACTTGCCTACTGGGCACTTATACCTCCTTCCTGCCTAGGCCAATTTTCAGCTTTCAGTACATGTCACACTTTGAATAACAACTGTGCGGTCATGCAACACTGTAATCAAACAAAGTTTTTATTATTTTTTTTCACGCAAATAGAGCTTTCTGTTGGCGGGATTTAATTACAACAGTTTTTTTTTCTAAATAAACGAATAAAGCTCGAAATTTTGAAGAATTTTTTTTTTTCATAGTTCTAAAATTTTGCAAATAAGTAATTTATGCATTGATGGGCACTAATAGGGTTGCACTGATGGGCACTGATGAGCACTGATATGCAGCACTGATAGGTGACACTAATATGGAGGCACTGATGAGCACTAATTGGTAGCACTGATGGGCACTGATTGGCAGCACCAGTGGGCACAGATTGGCAGCACTGATGGACACAGATTGGCAGCACTGGTGGGCACAGAATAGCAGCACTGGTGGGCACTGTTGGAACTGCCCTGATTATTAGTGTACATGTCCCTTTGACAGAAGCTGGTTTTCGGCTCTCTTCTCCCTTCGTCACACTGTCAGCGTGAGGAAAGGAGTGCCGATAACCGTTCTGCCAGTGTGAAAGGTACCTTAGATGCATTAAAAAATTTAAGCCGATACTCCAGCTCCCACTTTATAGGCAGTTACAGCAAACTGTTTTTTTTCCCTTTTGGGATAAAGGTTTTGCATGAATAAATAAAAGCTGACCATTGTAAGCAACCCTGTCAGTGTTAAGTTGTTTTTCTCATCCATGTAAACTGATACATTCGGCTGAAAAGCTTGAGCTTGTGAAAAACAGCGGACTTACTGGCCAGATCACCAGATGAAAATAGAAGAAAGAAACTAATAGAGCTAAGAATTAGTAATCTGCAAAATAATAAAGATTTGCTTTGGGGTTAATACCACTTCTGAACACCACAAACCAAAAATGCAATTGAATTTATTTTTATTATGTTACCCCGTTATGACCACCCAATGCATATGTGCGTGGGTCAAACAACCACACCCAGCACATGCGTGTCGGTGGTCGGCCGTTGTCATTTTGTGCCTGCTCTCCCGCCACTACCTACTCATTGTTTATGGACATTGATCATAGGCGTGTGCAGGGGGTGTGCCAAGTGTGCCGGGGCACACCCTAATCACCATGTGTGGCACAGATTCCCCCTGCTGATATTGCACCGAAGCCCCCCTACAGGGCTCCTAAAAAAGTTGTAAAAAATACTAAAAATAAAAAACTACAGACACTGGGGTTTATTTACGAAAGGCAAATCCACTTTGCCACGCAAGTGCGCTTGGAAGTAAAGTCACTGTATATCCGAGGGGGGTATGCAAGAAACATAAAAAAAACAGCATTTTAGTTTAATGCAATAGGCTGCGCACACCAAAACTCAAACCACATGCATGCACGTGTGTGTATGTACACCTGCCTATGTTCATATCAGTTGAGATGCATACATTCTGCACCTGTGTCGCTGCCCTATGAATTATTATTTAGGAGAATATGTAAACATCAGTGTGTAATCAGCAGCGGCGGCACAGGCACATCATACACACATCTCAACTCATACAGACATCAGACTGTGTATATCCTTGAGTTAAGATGCAGCACGGATAATGCTTTTGGCAGTATCATGCTGCAAGATCAATAGGAATGTGTGCATGAGGCCTTAAAGGTAAGTGCCAGGCAAAGGGGAAAATCAAACTTTGAAAATTATACAAGGAACAAAGCCGATACTTAAAATAGTTTTACCTTTCGGTAAATGTACAAATATAAATAAATAACTTCCTGATACATTACAATACACAATGGTATATAGCATACAACAAAATCGTATATGAAAATGACTGATGGAGATGTGTCTGCCACAGGCAGGAGGAAGCAATAGCTTGGTCTTTTTCGTCCTAACAGTCAAACTTTGTAGCACGCCGCAAAGGGAGAGGCTGCAGCAGGGGGCTGATCTTTTAAGTCAACTGGGAACATAGCCAAGAACTTCACAGATAGATTCAGGACCTGCATAGTGTGTTAAAATAGACAGTGACAGCCTTCTGGAGAAAAAAGGCAGATAAAGGCATTAGACTACATTCACACCTGTGAATGGGCCCAACAGTGTTTACACGCAAAAACTCCAGTGGGGGTTTCCGGCAATTAGCTGCAGGAGTCAGCCCCATAGAAACGAACCACTGCTGCTCGCATGTAAAAGCTATACATCGACTACCTGCAAGTGATGTGCAAAACAGTCTGCGTCCCAGGCCAATCACTCGCAGGTGATCGATACACAGCAATTGCATGGAGCTGCCGCAATTAGCTGCAGGAGCTGGCAGCCTTCTATTGCTTTCAATGAGGCTGCATCCCACAACTAGTCACTGGGAACCCCCAATGGAGTTCTCGCATGAAGAACGCTGTCGTGCCCATTCAAAGGTGTGGCATGTGATCTCTGTGAGAAGTCTATAAGGGTAGATTTAGACATGCGTGTAAATCTCCTTTTCCTCTGAAACCCGATCCGTGTTCTGGATCACGCTCCAGAAACTACTGACAAGTGGTGAGGAAGCAATGCAACATCCCCATACCGCCTGTTTTAACCTTATTTTTGCTGACATTCGCACTACAACCACATGCAATTTGCACAGGGCATTTGTGGAGCTTCCCCATTTACTTGAATGTGTAACGTGCGGTAGGCCTGCTGCCCGCCAATTGCTTGGTGAACACTCCCGGCTGCAGCCTATTGCAGCTTAAGGGGGGGCAGTTTACATCTAAATGAAGTCTAAATGGAGTGGAGAAGGACTAGAAAGCTGCAAGGTTTTTACAGCTGTCAGAAACTAGATTTACTCTGACTTCCTGTCCCGTTGAAGACTTTTTACCAGAGAGGAAGTGAGGGTAAATCTTCTACAGCAACACAGACAGAAATAAAAACGCTTTTCTTTACTATAGAAGGGGAAGAATAGAATCTGTCAGATTTCCCTCTTAATTGTAAAACCATTGTCAGCAGGACAGGAAGTAAGGATAACTCTATCTACCATAGCCTAGCATAGTAGTAGAGCTTGACAGGAGTTCTACTCCTCATCCATTCTCTTCAAAACTAGAAAAAAAAGTTTTTAAATCGACATAAACTATACCATAAAAAAATATTTGATGCTACACCTTTATTACCTGTGCATTGTTGTAGGGCTGCAGCCGACTTCATTACTATTTGTAGGTAATCTGATGACCTGCTTGTGGTGCAGAAAAGCTATCTCTTATTATACCCATTTCAGGTACCTTGACGTCTCACACATATAGAAAGCCTGCCAGCTGTGCACATCTAGATTTTCCCTCATTCAGCCTGAAGGCTGCACAAGAGAAAATCCTGGGATTCCCCCCAACCAAACTAAACAGCATGGATGAAGGAATCTCCACTTCCAGCTGTTGAACTCAGCAGGTGCGGTACCTGCGACTGCCATAATATATTGGTGCTCCTGAGCAGTGACTGCATTTCTTAGGATGGCATCACTGTTTTGCTGATAATTTTCCTTTCTGGCTCTACAGAAGTTGCTTGGAGGACCACCAATGGATTGAATGGGGAATCCACATTTTGAGCCATTCTTGGCCAGCCTTAACAGGAAAAAAACTGACAAACCAATGTTTAAAAAAACACAAATTTATGAAAAAAACCTCTCTACTCATTTCTGCAGTCAGGAGACTACTATAATGTGCTTGAACACAAATTTGAATTTTTCTTGGTGACAACGGGGTTAAGAAAAGATCCTACAAAGCCCTAAAGACTAATAACTTTTATCATTATATAGGCCAGATTTACTATCAACATCTCATAAACATAAAGAAATGTTTCTGTTGCCATTGCAGATTATTGGTATATGTTTGGCCCTTTCCTAATATATTGTTCTCAGTAAAGTTTTGTAGACATAAAAACACAAAATGGCTAACCAAAAATATTGTTTAATGTATACGATTGTTTATTTAAAAAACATGATTGTGGTATGTGTGGTAAATAATGCGTTTCAAATGCTAACGATGCTGTGGATTAAATGACTGCACATCCACCCACAAGTAAGCATGACTCAAAACATTAATAACATTCTGACTGGAATTTGTTCCTTGCCTTCATTACAATTTTTTTTTTTGTGAAGGCATTTTTCATTATATTTTGTGTTATGTTTTCAAGCCACAGAACTTTTACAAAAAGTCTCTTTTTTATATATTGCATATTATTTTATATTATATTCTACATTATAAAGGGTACTAAAGTGTGCAGATGGTATAATTCACTTAAGAGGAATCTTCTAAATTTAATTGTGACTCTTATGTCCTGTACACAAGCTCGGACTTTCCGACAGAAAATGTGTGATTGGATTGTGTTTTCGGAAATTCTGATCGTGTGTGGGCTCCATCTGACTTTTTCCGTCGGAATTTCTGACACACAAAGTTTGAGATCTGGATCTAAAATTTTCCAACAACAAAATCCGATTGTTTAAATTCCGATCGTGTGTAGGCAATTCCGACGCACAAAGTGCCACGCATGCTCAGAATAAATTACAAGACGAAAGCTATTGGCTACTGGCCTCTTTATAGTCTCGTGTATTGCGTTTTACGTTACCTCGTTGTGAACGATCGGATTTTCCGACAACTTTGTGCGACCCTGTGTATGCAAGTTTGGGCCAAAATCTGTTGGAAAAAAACAGGTGGATTTTGTCATCAGAATGTCCGACCGTGTGTACAGGGCATAATACAAAGCTTAGGGCCCATTCACACTAAGAACTGTATGTGAATTGGACAGGAACTCTGTGTCCTCCCTGTGTTATTCACATGCAGTTCTGTGCAGTGCACTACTTTCTGAAATGCATCACACTTTTGTACCATGTGATCTGGTGCAGGAAGACGTACTGTGTTTGCAACCTACATTTTGGGTTTTGTCAACTTTGCACTGAACCCCTTAGCAGATCGCAGGGCAGTGCAATGCAATGGGAATGCGGCTTTCCTGCACTGCATTCTAGTGTGAACCGGCCTTAAGACGGTAAGAGCCTCTTGTGTCCCATGAACTTAGTTATCCTAGCATGGTGATGACATAAAGTGTTTTTAGATTTGGACAGCGTGGTGGTGTGATAGAACTACTGTCAGTTTAGTCTTTCTGTTGGTGTCCCCATTAGGGAGAGTCACCCCCTCTAATGCTTCATGCATATGACAACAGAGCCTGAGTGATGGCATTCCTGAGATCTGCTGCTATGGCGTACAGCTGACTATTGAGCTGCATTAAAAGAGGCGGCTGTAGGCAATTGTACATCGAGGGTGGCATAAAGCACCCACATGGCACTGTAATAGGCTCCAAAGGCAGATAGCATGCATTAGGAGCATGTATCAGTATGCATGTGGGTGTTTTATGTAAATACCGGTGCACATCAGCGTACAGTTGCCTCTTCAAATACATCTTAGTGACTTTATGCAGTAGCTCTGAGTCCTAGGAATGGTATTCTACAGGCTCTGCAGACTGTACAGTCCCAGCAGGGACATATGTATGAAGCCTAATTGTCCTCATAACTAATGTCACCAGGAATGAAAATGAGGGACAGTCCAAAATTTTTGTTGCCACCAGCACAAGAATAGAGGGGAAATCTTCCATTGGGGACCAGTATTCATGTGGCAGCTGTCTGAGGGCTCATTCATGAGAGGGGGCTCAGCGATGAAGAGCCGTTTGTTTATCATTTTGTACTGGCACTAAGCTGTTTACAGGCAGTATATATAAGTGAATGTATACGTATGGGCCCACACATCTGAGTTTGACAGGTATGCAGGGATGGGCATGGCCCCTGAAGCAGGGGATTGAGCACCTGTCCCTGCGTACCTGTAGTCCAAAAGGACAACTTTTCATGTTGTACAGGGCTAGGTGCCCATGTGGATGAGCCCTAAGAAGGGATTGCCTGAACAGTGGAAATATGTACTCTCAGTTCCTTTTGAGTCTACAGGACAGGAAGTGAAGGGAAATCTCCCTTAAGAGACACAGCTAGCAAAAAAATAAATAAAAAAAACTCTACCCTTTCCAAGTTAAAAAGAAATGGCCAACTCCACCCACAACTTTTATTTTAGTTTTGAGTAAAGGGCAGAATTCAGAACCCCTGTCAACTTATTGCTGTCGGTAGCCCTCTTTGGGAAATGTTCCCTCACTTCCTGTTTTTTTTATCAGGTGTTATCACAGAAAGTGAAGATAAAACACCCAATGGTGACACACACAGTGATAAAATATTTTAATATTGGAAGACTTAGAATGTCTGTCATAATGTTATTCCCATCTGTGCACCTAATGTCACTTTCTTTCGAGCTGACAGAACAGGACAGAGCAGGAAATGATGGGAAATCTCCTCAAGACGCACAGACAGTAATACAAACCTGACAGGGATTAAAAGTGGTCCTCACTGTATGCAGAACTAAAAAAAAGAGTTAGGGATGGAGTTGGACAATAAAGGCTTACATAGAAGAGAGTTGAACTGAATTGTTTTTTCAGGCCTAAATAAATCCGTATGCATACCCAACAATTATTTTCGTTTTGGATAGAGTAGTTTTAAAACCTGTCCGTTTTATTGCTGTTGTTTGCTGTTGTCTGTGTTCCACTGGGGAGATTTAACTTTACTTCCTGTCCTGAGGGTACAACAGGAAGTGAGAGAAATTCTCTCCAAAAAGATATACAGTATATTCTCCTCTCAGA
Organism: Lithobates pipiens; assembly: GCF_037356315.1. NCBI lineage: Eukaryota > Metazoa > Chordata > Amphibia > Anura > Ranidae > Lithobates > Lithobates pipiens. The sequence goes on from NW_027507784.1 coordinate 144,769,519, forward strand.
CATTGTCACAGGAACCTCACGTCCTGTTCTTTTGAAATGTTGTTTTTTTCTATAATTTTATGAGCCTTATTTACATGGGCAACACAGACAGCAATAAAAGGTGACAGAGCTTCTGACCCTTTAACATTCTATTTAAAAATACAAAAGCAAAGAGATTTTAGCTATGCATAAACGTTAAGCCCTCTTTCACGTGAACGATCCGTTCAGGTTCGCCTGTCAGTTTTTTAGGCGGACCTGAACGCTCCAATCCGAAAAAGTGTGACGGAGGGAAACCCCACTTTTCCACCCGTCTGCGGATCGGATGACGATGGACTCTGCGGTCTGTCGTCATCCAATCTCCCATAGGGGAGAGCGGCACTCTGACAGGTCTGTCCCTGCACAGTGTGCAGAGACGGACCTGTCATCTTCCTGCTGAGCAAGCGGATGTCCACGGGGTGGATCATCACGGATCCATCCCGTGTGAAAGAGGCCTAAAGCTTAACTGCAGACAAAACTTTTTTTCTTTACCCTTGGACAGAGTGGAGATGGATTAGAACCCCTGGTTGTTTTTTTATCACTATCTGTGTCCCTGTTAGGGAGATTCACCCTCTCTATTTGTCCTGTTTACCATTATCATTGAAAGTGAAAGTAAAAGAAAATCCCGGATTTTGGGTTATTATTATTATTATTTTGCCCCTAGAACAGTAAACGAGGGGAAGTCTTCCAATGGGGACACTCGTTCTGGTGACCTGGGGCGCCCCAAGTGATTCCTTTAATTTGTAGGGATTTCCTCTTACTTTCTGTTTTGGCTATGAGACAGGAAGTGAATGTATACAGGCGGCAAAAAACAAAACAAAAAAAAAACTGACGGGTTAATAATGCTCTCTTACTCTATCCAAAATGTTTAAAAAAGTTCTTCTTTAAGTGTGCTAATATTATTGGTATGATATTGTTTAGGAAGAATGTTTGACATGTGCATTGTCCTTTTCAGGAATCATTAAAATTGGCCGCTGGAATCCCCTGCCTCTCAGTTATGTTACAGACGCACCAGATGTGACAGTTTCTGACATGCTCCAGGATGTCTATCATGTGGTGACCCTGAAGATCCAGTTACAAAGGTAGGGGTCAGTGTAATGGAAGAGTTCTAATGTTTACAAGCCCAGCTTTGAGGTAAGGCCTCATAAACCTCAGCTTAGTGTAGGCAAATTTGTGAGGGCGACAACCTGCACTCTTCTTAATCGTCTGAGCATGTCACATTATAACATTGTGCACTTCCTCTCATGCAAACTGTTCTCATTATTGTGAGGTGACCCTATGAGGCTTGGTTTCAATGAAATTCGTCATGAGAGAAATGGATGCTGTCGCTGATCGTTCCTATTGAAAAGGCTAGTTGTCTGACTGTGGAGCTGACCCTCCTTCAGGTTTCAGATTTTTCTTCTAATCTGTATGCTTGTTCTGGGTCAGAAATTATTGAATCCATGCAGACCAGCGTAACAGACAGACAGCTAGTATTTTTAGTAGCAGGTGATATTCCCCATATTCCTTTTTGCTTTACCTCACACTATAATAATCAGGCCTACGTGATTCATTTAATACTGATTTTACAATTAGAATAAGGGCTTCATGGGTGCCATCCAGCAGCCCCTCTTATGTATTTCCCTACAGTGGCCATCCAGCTGCACCCCTCTTATGCCCCATACACACTATCAGATTTTCTGCTGATTTTTTCCTTCAGATTTACCAAAACCATGTAGTGCAAGGGCCTGCCTGATTGCATACACATTGAAACGCCTAAGGTTTGACCTCATATTATATGGTTTTGGTAAATCTGAAGGAAAAATCAGCAGAAAATCTGATAGTGTGTATGGGGCTTTAGACGTATTTCTCTGCAGGGGCCATTCAGCGGCCCCTCTTAGACATATTTCCCTACAGCGGTGTATAAAATATTCAAGTGTGAAAAATGAAGGTACTTCTAAAGCCAAAACTTTTTTTAGTTTTGAATTGAATAGGAAAGGATTAACACTCAGGGTGTTTCTCTTTTTTAGTTGCCATCTGTTGGCCACCAGGGAGATTTTCCTTTACTACATGTCTTATAGACACAACAGAAAGTAAGAGGAAATCTCTTCAAGGTGAGGGAAATCCGCTCCTGGAGCCTGTTCACACTACAATTTCAGCTGTTTGGTGCGTTTCTGCATGTGTGTTTTGGATGCGTACCAGTGCGGTTTTGATGCATTCCAGTGAACTTTTGCTACAACCCCCCCCCCTTTTTTTTTCATCTCACCTTTTTTTACACAGAGTTCAGCTTTAAAAGAAAAATTATAATTGCTGCTTACCTTTTTTATTTGCTGAAAAATCCTAGCCTTGCTCAAGTAATGTTAAAGAGGGGGCTGGAGAGTTATATTTACTCTTAATAAAGGGGTTGTAAAGTTACGTGTTTTTTCACCTTAATGCATTCTGTGCATTAAGGTGAAAAAACATCTGACAATACTGGCCTACCCAGCCCCCCCCCCCCCCCCCCCGTTTTATGTACCTGACCCCTCGAAAGTCCCGCACTCGCCCCCGACATCCTCTTTGCCGCTCAGCCTGGCTGTTCCTTTGTTACAGTGGATGGATTGAAAGCAGTGCAGCCATTGGCTCACGCTACTGTCAATCACATCCAATGATGCGGCGGGGGCGGGGCCGAGTGATACAGTGAGCGGGTAAGGCCGTTGGCTGTATCACAGGAACGTGCCCGCAAGCACACCACACCATGGGAGGGAGCTCGCATGATGGTGTTGAGTCCTTGCGGGAGGAGGAGCCGAGACAGGCGTCGAGGGACCCCAGAAGATCAGGTTCGGGGGCCACTCTGTGGAAAACTAGCTGCACAGTGGAGGTAAGTATAACATGTTTGTTATTTAAATTATCTTTAGTGATCCTTTAACTATCTGGCTGTACTGTGCTGGCAGATCTTTATCATCTGTGAACTAGATATGCACATGGCCTGTCCTAACAAAGGCTTAGATCCAACGCTGTACCCTGGCCTAGGCCGACAAGGCCCAGGCTTAGGGTAGCACTTTGCAGGGGGGCACCACAGAAAGAGATCCCTCCGGCTTGTGCTACACTGTCAGTATAGCGCCAGTATTATGAGGAATACTGGGCTGAGAGGCAAATTAGTCTAGTGCCCCCATAAAGCAGCCGCACTGCTTCTGGTATGCGGGCGGCTGGCATTCCGCAACTGTGGGGGGGGGGCAGCTTCTAATTTTGACTGTCCTATCATCCTGGGCCACAAACCTTCCTCACTGTGCTATGTTTTCTGCTGCACTATTGGCATGGTTATATCTTCTTAGTCCTCTCCATAAAATTATGAGCAATTTGTGCTTAAAGTAGAACTATAGGCATTTTTTCATTTTGGATAGAGTAAGGGAGGGTCATAGCCCCTGTCAGTTTACTTTTTACCATTCCTGTCCCATTGCAGAGATTTCCCTTCACTTCTTGCCCCATAGCCACACAGAAAGTGAGAGGAAATATATGCAAATTAAGGGAATCCATTGCCCCCCCCCAGGCCCGCAGAACTAGTGTCCCCACTCGAAAATTTCAGGGAAGGTCTTAAACAGCAAAGGGTGTGGCCTTGACAGGAAGGGGTGGGACATATTTAAGTTAGGGAGTACATGAGTTTAGTCAGGCTTAGGGCAGCACGAAACTTAAATACACTACTGCTTAGATCTCAAGGACTAAACTCTAGCAATCAACATTAATTATTTTAATCCTTATGCTACTAGCATTAGCAATGTATATTATATATTTTCTTACTTCTCTTCAGTTGCTTCTGGTTTCTGGCCTAGGCCAAAGTGATGTCATACATCCCAGGAGTCTTTATGGATTTTTTTTTACCTGGAGAAGGGGGGGAAGGGCTTTCTGAGCTAAACACAGCCTCCTCCCGGAGCTAAGGGCATATGTATTCCAGGAAGTATATGCTACATTAATTATCTACCCTTCTTCAAGATGGCTGCAGTTAGAAACGCTAGGGGGTGTTTTCTCAACCACGTAAAGCATGGATACATGGATGGATGGGGAAGTTTGCTTTGAATATTAAAAATGTGGTGGTCAGATACAGTTTAGTTCCGCTTTGATGCACTTGCGAACAAATCTGTCCCCCGTGTACACACTGCAAACTATTCTGAACAAATGGAATTACCTATGGAGATCTACGAATAAATCTACTGTCAAGAAACAACTAGAAAAGTGGGAAATTGTATTTTTTAGTTAGCTGTGAATGGAAACACATAAACATATAGTGAAGGTTTTCTCACATTTGGCTGCAATGGTGGAAATACAGTTTAACTCATAAAACTGCAGGTCTAGGACAATCATTAACACACTAAAAGGTAATCATTGGCCGAAACGTAAAATTTGCTGACTTGGAAAACTTTTATGTAAAAAAGGCTTTACCATAACAGATGATGTTATATTATTAGAATGACCTTTCTCTGCATTCCATTTTCATTCATCTGGTTCTGTGTTCCATTCAGCATTACAGCAATTCATAATCTGAACAATTATGTCTTCCTTTTTGGCTAGGAGAAATGTGAGTTTTATATGTCTGGCATTCTGTTCCCTTGTGCGTATTTGATATTTCCTGAGTAACATTTCTCTCTGTAGTTGTTCAAAACTTGAAGACCTGCCGGCAGAGCAGTGGAACCACGCCACTGTCCGCAATGCCTTACGGATGCTGCTAAAGGAGATGAATCAGAGCACACTTGCCAAAGAATGCCCCCTCTCCCAGGTCAGTACAGCACACAGGAGTTTATTCAATGCAATCTAATTGCTTGACTTCTTAGGAGCTAATACGTTCTATTGATTTCTTTGCTACAAACACTGTACTCTGATGTATCTATCGACCGGAATGCACTTATTAATTAATTCTTTTCATTATTACATTAGCCACTTTATGTTTTTCCAAGAATGCATACAAACTAAGTGACAATGATATTTTATGACATTAGCTTAAATTGTATTAAAGCTGAACTCCAGGAAAAATAAAAAATGATCCAAGCATAAAAGCATATTTTGAACAGGGGGAAGAGAAAAAAAAACTATAGCTACCTTATTTGTTGCACTTGCAGCTTGGGGATGGTAAAAACAGGAGGATAATACATGTGTGTACCTCCCCAAAAGCCCCCCCCCCAAAAGTGATTGTAAATGCTGAAGGTTGTTTTACCTTCATGCATTCTATTATGTGTAAAAAAAAACTTCAGTGTGCAGCTCCCCCCTCAGCCGCCCTAATACTTACTTAAGCCCGATCTTGATAAAGCAATGTGCATGAGAGCCCAGGCTCTCCCAGTTCTCTCCCTCATCATTCGTTGAGATACCACAGGAGCCATTGGCTCCTGATGCTGTCAATTACAGCCAGTGAGGAGGGAGCCGGGGCAAGGTTGAGCCATACGCTCTGTATCTTATGAAGATTTGGAATGAGCATGCACAAGCCGCTTGCTATGGGGGAGGGGCCAGAGCACCGGAGGGGGGACTCAAGAAAAGGAGGATCGGGGTTGCTCTGTGCAAAACCATTGCACACAGAGCAGGTAAGTTTGTAAGTATTAAACATGCTTTAGGCTGCAAATGCAAAATGGTGTGCTTTGCATCATGGCCATGGCAAAAACTATACCCCCCCCCCCCCCATGACTTTTGGCTCTATACTACCCATTTAAGAGAAATGTGTATTTCACATGGTTGCAGTGCAGTGTGTGGCATGTAGAGGGTTAAAACAGGTGGTGCGGAGGTGACATTTATCTCCCACCACCTGTCAAATGTCTCTAAAAAGTGATTTACCGAGGATCACTTTTTAGAGGTGCGGCAATGAAAGCAACGTAGATTAATAGGCAGTTTTTTTGTGGATTGTGGTAGTGGTTGTCACACTGATTCTGCCTCACGTCCAATCAGGAAGCGGGTCCTGAGACCCATTTTCTAACTGGCCAAAAGGAGAAGCTACCCTATTGGCTGAGGGAGGAGGAGGGAGGCGGCGCACGGCGAGGACACTGCCCTGATGCCGAGGAGGAGACGCAGAAGAATGCGGCCGCCAGTCGCCTGGAGGGAAGCGCTACCTGGGTTAAGAGTTGCGGGTGAACAACCGGAAGGGGATGGGTATCTGTGCACTGTTTGCCTCCCCCCGAAAAAAAATATACCACTATACCACTGGTCACCACTGGTGTGTACTTACCTTTATTTTTAATCTAGACTGGGGTGGATTGAAAAAATGTAAAACACAGATTATATAGATTAGGCAGGATTGGTGGCGGAGTGTCATTTTTAGGAATGGTTATAGTTAGGGTTTTCTTACACTTCTTCATTTTTGTACAAATTTTGTACAAGCAGTACATTCGATATTGCCATCAGACGCTTGACAAGTGTCATTTGAAAGTACTTCAACGTTTTCTGGACGAAAACTACATTCACTGTTAACATTTGATTTATTCAACAAATGTTCCATTTTGTGCCTTAAATGTTAAGCAAATGAAATCTCTAAAATCAAATATACACAGCAATAAACATAAGGCCTGTTTAACCACTTCAGTCCTAGAAGGATTTACCCCCTTCCTGACCACAGCACTTTTTGCGATAGGGTACTGCGTCACTTTAACTGACAATATCACAGTCGTGCATCGTTGTACCCAAACACAATTGATGTCCTTTTTTTTTTTTTCCACAAATAGAGCTTTCTTTTGGTGGTATTTGATCACCTCTGTGGTTTTATTTTTTGCGCTATAAACAAAAAAAGAGCGACAATTTTGAAAAAATATATATATATTTTTTACTTTTTGCTATAATAAATATCCCCCAAAAATATATAAAAAAACAAATTTCTTTCTCAGTTTAGGCCGATATGTATTCTTCTACATATTTTTGGAAAAAAATCGCAATAAGCGTATATTGGTTTGTTTGTGCAAAAGTTATAACTTCTACAAAATAGAGTTAAACAAAGGTTTAAAATCAACCCATTGATCTTACCGGTACTTATAGTTCCTCTTTTAGACCACTTGACTTGCCGTGAGCTTTTGGCATGGGGACATTTTTTCCTCTCCACTTGTGTTAACAGCTCCTGTGCTGATCTCACGTGGCAATTTCATTTTGCAAATCCACTTAAAAAGTAAATACCCTGCCATATGTGTGAATTGTTATTATGTGTCCCAATAGGTTAATATGTTATTGTCAGCTGCAGGTTGGAAAGCTGCCTCGCAGGGTTAAGGGCTTCAGGGACAAAGCACTTGTGTATTAACCCTGTCCTGCCACTGGAGAAAATTGCAGCAGATTACCCAGATCTTTAACCCTGTAATGAGGAAACAAAATTCTACTTGCTACGAGACTCTGGGTTGCTTTAAAATCATTTGGATATGGCAGTGATAAATGAAATACCAATAAAATACTTTAAAGACAATTTCTTTTTTTTCGGTTTTGGATAGAGTGGGGAGGGTTAATGCTTGTCAGACTTTACCCTGTCGGAGACTCCATTGGAGAAATTCCTTCATTTCCTGTCTGGTAAAAAGGTTGACCCCAGGACAGGAAGTGAGGGGAAAAACTCTCTAACAGAGACACAGAAGGTAGGTTTTGTTTTTTGTTTTTTTATGTTAAGTATGGAAAATTCTAGAACCTCTGTCAGCTTTTTCGTTTGTGTCCCTGGTGCAGAGCTTCCCTCAATTCCTTTGTCCCCAGAACTGAAAGTGAAGGGAAAACTCTTGAATATACTCCCAGATAGCAGTAAAACCTGACAGAGGTTCTAACTCATACCTATTCTATTAAAAACCTCAGAGCACCACCGTACTCAGATGGGTCACATGTGGGCATTGTGTTGCACTAAAAAGCTAATGCGATTTGCTGTGCTGACTAGGTGCATCTGGTGCCATTTAAACTGAATCACATCGCAACACACTTGAGGTTATTTACTGAAGGCAAATCCACTTTGCACTACAAGTGCAAACTACAAGTGCAAAGTGCACTTGAAATTGCACTGAAAGTGCACTTGGAAGTAAAGTCGCTGTAGATCCGAGGGGGACATGCAAGGAAAATAAAAAATAGCATTTTAGCTTGCACATGATTGGATGATAAAATCAGCAGAGTTTCCCCTCATTTCAGATCTACCCCTCAGATTTACAGCGACTGCACTTCCAAGAGCACTTTCAGTGCAATTTCAAGTGGATTTTGCACTTGTAGTTTGCACTCGTAGTGCAAAGTGGATTTGCCTTTCGTAAATAACCCCCACTGCATTCGTTTTGTGTTGCATTTTATAACACACTACTGCAGGGCACAGATCTGAAGACAGCCTGCAAGCTTTGGTTACACATTGAATGGCATCTCAAGTGGCACTAGCATAGGCATGCGCAGGGTTGTGCCAGATGTGCCTGGGCACACCCTAATCACTACATGCTGTGCAGAATCCCCTTACTGCCTGGGCTTCCCCCTGTGTTGCCCCCCACCCTACAGTGTTGCTGGCTTCCCTCCCGGCTGATGCAAGGGATGTTTCAGGAAAGAGAGCAGGGGGAAGGAGCTAGTAAATATCTCATTTACAGACCCTTCCTTTTCAAAATGAACACAGTGAGCACACTCACTGTATTCATTCATAACTTAAGCATAGTAAACTGTGTTCATTATGCTTCGGTTTGTGAATGAACAGGAAATTGTTCAGCACAGAGCACTTCCTATTCATTCACTGTCCTGTGCAGCTGAGGCTGCAGAGAAAGACATGAGCTTTGGGGTGCACACTAATACAGTAGACTGCGCACACCTATGGGCATTAGGGATACAACTCAGCACCTACATAAAGGATTCACTTATTGTAAGGCCCCATGCACACTGGATGATTTTAACACTTCGGTTAGGGGCATCTGGCACATGGCTGCCACTTTTTCTTCAAGCCAAACCCGAACACTTTAGAGGCACAGAGTAATTTTTTTTTTTTTTTGTATACACTATAGGATTGTAACAGACCTGTAACAGACCTGGGACACCTTTTGGGCACTAGTTACTAGCAATAATAATGCGGCGAACATAGTGCCCCCTCACCTCTCCTGTCAGGCCCTGTTCCAAGCCACATTTCTTTTTGAATAATGTGTCCGTATTTCAGAAAAATGGCCAAGAAATGATAAATTCTGCCAGGGTATGTAAATGAGCACCAAAATAAGGGACAAATGAGGGGGAAAGAGGAACAGAGGGACTTTTTTTTCCAAATCAGGCACATTCCCTTGAAATCAGGGACAGTTGGGAGCTATGACAAAGGTACCTTAGAAATATTTAGTAATGGCAGTCTACAAATAGATGATAGATAGCTAGATATATAGATAAATAGACAGATCAATAGCATTCTTCTCATGGTAGCCATTTTCACTAAGGCAGATGAATCCATCTGCCTTTACTTCCTGGATCACTGGGTCCACCTCCTGGAACATGTGACAGGAACTTCTCAGGATGCATCTGTGAGGCCCTGGTTACATCACTTGTGCCTCACTCAAGCAGGAAGTGGAAAACCAGTAATTGTAAGCAAAAGCAAATAATGTTTGTTTACCCACTTGCCAACCAGCCACTGCAGTTGTACTGAAGCAGAATGGCACAGCTGGGTGAAGCAACGTTATGTAATGACTCTTTGCCCTGTGGCCACTAGGGGGTGCGATCACCCCACGCTTGCCCACCGAGCCGATGCGAGTGTCTGGCAGTCACGATCACCGTCAGGCTTCCATGATCGCCACTGACACATGCAGAACCAGGATCTATGTGTGTAAACACACAGTTTCCAGTTCTCTGAGGAGAGAACAGACAGATCGTCTGTTCATACAAAGTATGAACAGTGACCTCTCATCTCCCCTGCACAGTACCCTCCCCCCTTCAGTTAGATCACACACTAGGTAACACATTAACCCCTTGATCGCCCCCCTAATGGTTAACCCCTTCACTGCCAGTGACATTTTTACAGTAATCAATGCATTTTTATAGCACTGATCGCTGTATTAATTCCAATGGTCCCAAAAATGTGTCAAAATTGTCCGGTGTCCACCATAATGTCGCAGCCCCGTTAAAAACTTCAGATTGCCACCATTACCACCACCAAAAAAAAAAAAAGAATGATAAAAATGCCATAAAACTATCCCCTATTTTGTAGACGCTATAAATTTTGCGCCAACCAATCAATATACACTTATTGCGATTTTTTTTGTACCAAAAAAAGAATACATATCGGCCTAAACTGAGGAAAAAAATATATTTTTTATGTATTTTTGGGGGATATTTATTATAGCAAAAAGTAAAAAATAATGTGTTTTTTTTTTTTTTTCAAAATTGTGGCTATTTTTTTTTTTATAGCGCAAAAATTAAAAACCATAGAGGTTATCAAATACCACCAAAAGAAAGCTCTATTTATGGGGAAATAGGAAATCAATTTTGTTTGGGTGCAACAATGCATGGCCGCGCAATTGTCAGTTAAAGCGGCACAGTGCCGAGTCACAAAAAGTGCTCTGGTCAGGAAGGGGGTAAAATCTTCCAGGGCTGAAGCGGTTAAAACTCATGATCATAAGTTGATTTCATATCACCATGCAGAGCTGATGTGACTTAATGAAGGAGGGGGTGTTTGCTTTCAAAACCCAAATCTTGTACCTCATCAAACCCACAAAAGGTTCTCAGGAGATTGCTGACATGGTGCTATTTTATGAAGCATGCTCTGCAACTTCAGGGCTTCACTGACGTTAGAAGACAAAAAGGACCCATGCTGTCACATGACCAGACTAGTACTATTGTAAAATGTATATATATATATATATATATATATATATATATATATATATATACAAAAATGTGTTAAATAATAAGTGTGTATGTGTTGGGGTAGAGATCCAGAAAGCCTTGAGTTAGGCTTTAAAGGTAACTCACAATTAGTCAAACCGTTGAATCCAACTGTTGATAGGTATTAAATGAAGTGACAGGTCTATTTCAAAAAACACATTAAAAATGTATACATTTGTAAGCTCAGAGGTGTACCCAGGCCCTATCCATTGTCATTGCTATAGCATGTGTTATGCAATTATCTCAATAACTCCTAGAAGTCTAACAGGCTGCACAGGTAACTGCACTGAAGATTAAAATACTATTCCCAGGCAGGGAGCAGAGCTTAGCTGCCTAAATGGAAGTAGAAGAGTTCATCATTAGAACAAATAACATTGAGTGAAAGGCTAGTTTGATGACAGAAGCAAGCCCAATCCATTATGGGGTAAGACCCCAGGCACACTATCCCTGGAATTCATAAGCACTGGCGCATATAGATTTTACAAAAGTGTCTTTCATGCATTAATTAGCTCCACTTTTAATGTAAAGTGGGGCATTTCATTCAGTAACAATGTAAAGTGACACATTCAGTGTGACACAATGTAAAAGCGGCGCATTTTAGAACCTACCTAATTTTGGTTCATGAGTCGCTGTTAGAACCAAAAAAAACGACCAACAATTAAAAAAAAAAATAACTATATTTTTTACTTTCTGCTATAAAACATATTGTCAGAAACCATGAATCAGGCTGAGACAGAAGTACAGTTAAATCACACTTGTTTAATAATAATAAAAAAAGGTAAACACAGTAAAAAACACAGCCAGAGTTCAGGAACCCGGAACGGATAGTTAGACAAACCAAAACATCAGGGAGCCAGAGAACAGCATAGTAGAACAGCAAGCAGGATCTGGAGGCTGGCGGAATGGCAAGTCTTTAACAGGAACACAGGAGAGTGTCTCTAGAAATGTGACCAAGGCGAAGGCAGGGATCATCTGGGCTGGACGGCTGAAGTAGGCCGGACTGATGAGCAGCATATCATCAACTCTTTGAGAAGGAAGGGCTGAGCCCAGCCCTGACACATATCCAATAAAAAAATAAAAAATAAAGATTTCTTCAATGTATTGATTGGTTTATGCAAATGTTACAGCATCTACAAACTATGGAATATATTTATGGAATTTTTTTTATTTATTTTTTTATACTAGTAAGGGCGGCGATCAACAACTTATAGTGGGACTGTGATATTGCTCTGGACAATCAGATACTAACTGACACTTTTGACACTTTGTGGGAACCAGTGACACTAATACACTGATCAGTTCTAAAAATATGTCACTGTACTAATGACAATGGCTGGGAAAGGGTTAAACATCTAGCGCGATCAAAGGGTTAACTGTGTGCCTAGCCAGTGTTTATGTGTACTATGTGTGCTGCTTTTACTACGGAATGTGATGGAATTATTCCGTGCTTTTCAGGAACACAAAATCCATCGCTTCCCCTCCTGCCTTGTTTACATCTCCGTTCTGTGTGTTTTACAGACGATTGGTGGGTGACGGAGGACATCCAGTGCCTGACACCCTCAAATCGGATTAATCACAGTAGAAGTGGCCTGCCAGCAGTGCGTGCGCTCCCTCTGTAGGCGAAAGTGCAGAATTACGTATATATACGTGATCCTGCACAAAAGGGCCACCCTGTAGCAGTAAATCCGCGGAAGTGGTTAATGTTTCTCTTTACTATCTGCTTGGAGTTCAGCTTTAAAAGTAAAAATAAAATGACTTGTATGAATTGAAAAAAAATAAGCAATATTTCCACTGAGGTCTGGTGAGGAATCTGCTCATTAGAATGCAATGTAATACGTTTTATTAATATTTACATCCCTCTCTGCTATAGAAATGTGACTTGGTATGGAATATTGCAAGGTGACCTCTGCACAGGCTGCTCCGTCTTCTCCCTAGTGAGCACAGCTAAAGACATCTGCTGAGAGGAGCCTGTAGCTGTGATTGTAATGAACTCCACTTAACAGGAGCAAAGAACACTTGCAGCTCGTAACAGAGTTACATAGAATTGTTTTCACACATGTACAGAGAGCAGGGCCAAGTCATAAACAGCCTAGGTATCATCTCCTTTCTTCTAAATTGTTTCCAATCACAGAGAGTGTGTAACATTATACGTCTCTGCAATTGTGTCGCCGGTCACCTCTTGATCATATGGCTTTATTTGCTGAACCTGTTATGTAAGTTGTCGCTTGCAACTTAAAGCCATACAAAATATATTTTTAACTCTCAGATTTACTGTATTTAATGCAATTCTACACTGCTAAATACAAAAATATGAGGTTATGTTAGCTTGGGAAAAACGGAATTACAACTAGTATTTGTCACATATAACTTTCAGAACAATGGCCAGTAAAAAGATTTCACCTAATTTTTAGGGTGTGAATTGCTATGGGAAAAAATAATAATAAACTAATAATAATAATAATAATAATAAATTATACTGGAACATTAACAAACAACAGTCTATGTATGCTAGAAAGTTTTGTAAAGTCAGTAAAACTTTCAGATAGAGAGCAAGCTTTGTGTTGGTAAATAGGCCACTCACAGACTCATGATCACACATAAATATAATATCTGATTAGATAGTAAAAAGTCAGTGTGCAGGTCAAAAGCTAAATAGCATAACGCATAGAACATGTTATACTTGTTTGGCTATATGCTGTGTTTTCTGAGAACTAAGATCGTTGTGATTAGGTGTCAGGTCCATGTTTAATGACTCTCAATGAAGCAATGGTGTTGATTTACTAAAACTGAAGAGTGCAAAATCTGGTGCAGCTCTGCATAGAAACCAATCAGCTTTCAGGTTTTTTTTTCCAAAGCTTAAAGCGGAGCTCCACCCAAAAGGGGAATCTCTGCTTGTTTGCACCCTCCTTCCCTCAACTGCTACATTTGGCACTTTTTGGGGGGGATCGGGTACCAAGTTCTGACAGGTACCCGCTCCCACTTCCTGATAAGATTACCACACGGAGAGCCACATAATTTCTGGTCCCTCCCCCTTCCCCCCTGCTGCTTTCTGGGACACAAAGGTCTCAGAAGACAGCAGGACTATTCAAAAAGCTCAGCACAACTCGCACATGCTTCACGTCCTGTCTCCCTTACTACAGATGTCGGCACCTGCACCCGAAGCCAATTGAAAAATCGGCTAGGGGGTGCCAACATCGCAGGATTCCTGGACAGGTGAGTGTCCTTATTTTAAAAGTCAGCAGCTACAGTATTTGTAGCTGCTGACTTTTAATTGTTTTTTTTACAGACTGGAATTCCTCTTTAATTGAACAAGCTGCAATTAGAAGCTGATTAGCTACCATGTACAGTTGCTCCAGATTTTGTACTCTTTAGTTTTAGTGAATGAACCTCCTAGAGTACTTCCATAGTAGTACTCAGATTGGGAGGGTCAATACTAGGGGCTTTAGTAAATCAAAACCACACTCTTATATTAGTTTTGAAATTCAAGTTTGTATATATTCAATAATGACTCTGGGAGTCATCATTGGATCCTGTTTTCACTAGGTTCACATCTCTGCATGTTGGGAATCATGTGCTTTTCTCAACACGCACAACATGCGACATGTGGAAACACACAACAATGCATCCAAACTTGGTCACACCTTTGTGAACCCACCGTATGAATATGTCTCTTGTGAGGACGTGAATGACTAAGCTAACAGTTTAACGGAAGCTTGTACTAAAATATAGAACATGACAATGAGATGACTCATTGAGATGGCACCTCTAGAACACACACACATTTGTTTTTACCCAGTGTAATTACACCTTCGACTCACACACATTGGTTTTTCCCCAGTGAGATACCACCTCCAGTACACACACATTAATCTTCCCCCAATTAGATCTTACTTCCAGTATACACATTTTGATCTTTCCCCAATGAGATCTCACCTCCAACACCCACACATTTCTTATTCCTCAGTGAGATCCAACCTCCAGCACACACACATTGGTCTTTCTCCAGTAAGATCCCACCTCCAGCATACACATATTGGTCTCACCCCAGTGAAATACTACCCCCAGTACACACATTGATCTTTCCCCAGTTAGATCCTACCTCCAGCATACACACATTGGTCTTTCCCCAGTGAGATCCCACCTCTAGCAGACGCACATTGGCCTTTCCTCAAAGAGATCCCTCTCCCAGCACACACACATTGGGCTTTGCTCATTGAGATTCCACGTCCAGCATGCACACATTGGTTTTACCCAGTGTGAGCCCACCTCCAGCAAACACATTGGTCTTTCCACAATGAGATCCTACCTCCAGTACACACACATTGGTCTTTCCACAGTGAGATCTCAGCTCTAGCACACACATTGATCTTTCCACAGAGAGCCTACCTCTGGTACACATATTGATATTTCCCTAGTGAGAATCTACCTCCAGTACGCACATCGCTCTTTCCCCAGGGAGATCTCACCTATAGCACACACACATTGCTCTTTCCTCAGTGAGATCCCACCTCCAGCACACACATTGGTATTCCCCCAGGGATATCCTACCTCCAACATACACACTTTGATCTTTCCCCAGTGATATCCTCCCTTACACAAATTGATCACAAGTACACAAATTGATCTTTTCTTAGCCCACACACTTTGGTCTTTCCCCAGGGAGATCTCACCTCCAGCACACACATTGATCTTTCCTCAGTGAGATGCCACCTCCAGCACACACACAAGTTCATCTTCCCCTGTATTTCTCCTCTAGCATTCACTCTCCAGTCTCTCCTGCAGAGTTTCCTCAATCTGCAGTCGCAACACCCCCATCACACATAGTCCAAGTCCATGTCCTCCCTATAAACATTGCACACTCACTCTGAGCTCAGGCACACAATCGGGAGGTTCAGAAATCTCCTCTGCTCTCTCAGCTATCTAAAAGTTAGGTCCACCTCTGTTACCCAGAATCACCATTAGATTCAAAATGATCTACTGTCAGTGTGTATCTGAAAGTTTGATTTAGATTAAGGACATTAGTAAACAGTTCTAAAAACATTGAAGAATTTGCGATTTCATCATGGGAGGACAGTGAGTCCTTCGACTTTGCAAAAAGGTGTACTTGAGCCATTTGAGTCACGTCTGTGTAATGAGCTGGAGACACACATACAGAGCACCCAATCTGTGGAAATAAAAAATGACATTGCATGATGTACTTTATCATATAGGAGTGGTGTTGGTGGTATTGCTTGTAGAATGAAATCAAGGTGCGTTTTGCTTGAGTCATTCTAGCCATATAATAGCATAGGCTATTAAAGACAAATATTGAGCTGAAACAGACTGCTCGGACTGGCAGGACAAAAGTACAAGGTTGCCAGTAAAGACATGTCTCTCTGACACTTTTAAATACATTTTTTAAAATTAAACTACTTGAGCAATCTGTTTTTGAACTTCAGTTTTTGCTTATGGTTGTTAATATTGTAATAGGGTTGTACACCAGCTCTAAAGATGATTGTAATCTTATGTTTTCATTCACAGTACTATTCAGAGTCACATTTTTCATATGCTTTGTAACCTCTTTAATAACATGTTTGAGTTTTGCTCTGAATTAGTGGTGCCCCATAAGAGCGCAAAGCTTCCAAGAACATTATTTAGATCCAGCATAATTGCGTCCAGCTTTTTTAGATTGTGTGTGGCATCCGTCTGATGGTAATAAAATTGTCATACTCATGTAGGCCATATTTTCTATACTATGCCGCCTTGTAGTTCTATTATCATTAGAAAATGTATTATGCTATTTTATATCATTTTTAGTCTTTTGTTATTACTATGACTTGGTATACTTATTTATTGGCATGCATTATCATCAAAGTTTTCTATTTACTGTGTTTTGCTTCGGAAACTGCAGCAAATCTGACACACCGGCAGCAAAATTGTATGCCTTGCCCTAAATTCTATTTGGTGCGACAAAGCACTACACAAATGCGTTGCTTGGATAAATGGTATTCATTTTATTTTTAGTTAAAAACTAAGATGCCTGCTAATTTTAAAAATCAAAGCTTATAGTGACAAATAAAATATCACGTAAGGTGTCATCCACTAAGTAAAACATGAACTACAGATAATGTAATAGTATTTATCCACCCAGTTTCCTGCAGATGGTTAGGGCAAGAAGAGGGTTAAAATCCTCCTCTGTTTAGTGAATTTCAGCACAGGTGCTAATGACACGTTCCTAAAACTGATATTAATTCTTCTTATTAGTCTAAGCGTTGTACTTGGGGTAGCAGCACGTACGTTCCCAGGCTCTTGGCTGTGTGGTCTTGTTGCAGTTGGAAACTGAACTGAAACATCTGAGAAGCATTAATGGGATTATTCATGGCAGGGCATCTAATCTTACCTTTTAGGTTCTGCTTCCTAAATCACTATTGTTCTCGCCCATTGATACTAATGTGTGTGTCTTTCCATATGTCATTTCTAATGACTGGGAGCCCAGGATAGAGAATTTAAAGCGCGATAACCATTATGAAGGCAGAGTTGTTTCACTGCGGGATTTCTTCTGAAATGTACTGCTTCTGTGCCCAAAGTGTTAGCAGGATTATCTGTCCTAAGAGACTTTTAAAACCCTTTCCCCTTTACAGAAGGAGGGAAGATTAACCGAGCAGTGATAATAAATTCTCCACATCTGTAGAGCCCATGCATCATGGTATGCAATGAGTGAAGAATGCACCCAGCATCTTCTCTTAGAGTCTACTGTATTTATAAACCCAAGAAAAAAAAATGTAATATATTGCAGCTAACCAGTTATTGTGATGGCTGCATTTGTTTTCTTTTTTTCCGTTTACCTTCCTGTATTTTCACGTGGTGGTCCTGCAGATAACACACTTCATGCCCTAGGGTGACAACTCTCCCTTACTGTACTGTATATATGATGGAAGAACGTTGTCACACTAGGACAAGGACTAGAGAACACCACTTTTCATCTACATTACATAGAGGGAAAGGTGTTCTGTTATCCTCATAGAGAACTGGAAACAATGCTATAACAGCCAGCAGAGGCAGAGAGCCTAGAAAGTCTTCAGCTTATACAATTTTTGGCTGAGGCAGCAGGTGTTTTTTTTTTTTCAAATTATGGAACAGGTATACAAAAATGCTTTCAATTGTATATTTAATAGGCCAAAAGGGAGCAAATAAGAGAAATTCAAAGTTAGACTTTTCATACACTTGAATATGTTCACCCACACCATATTCATAAAAGGGCAGCTCCATAAAGGAAACTTAACGTAGATGTAGGCCCATAATGTGAAAGAACAAAAATATACATATATACTTATTTCATATTTATTTATTACATTTTTCACAGTCACTTGACTGCTTTCAAAGTGGCTCTGTGTGCGCTGGCTAGAGATGCTAGAGGGGTCCGTGTGTATGTTAATGACATTACTTATTTGTTTCCCAAGTTCAATAACTTCTTTCTCCTTCTACTTTCATAAGCTTGCTGGCACATTGGGACAGGGGTGGATCCAGAGTCTACCCGTGGGAGGGGCACTGTCAGAAAAGTTTGCAGGCAATTTGTCAGGGTAATGGTTGGTGTTGGTGCTTCAATCATCACGGCGTCATGGTTGATATGGTGTCAGGATGATTGAAGTGCATTATTTCTATTATTACATTGTAATATAAAATGATAATGCAGAATCAGTAGGAGCCCTGAGTGTGTCACTTGCTACCATCGCCTGCCACCAGATGCAGCGTGTTACTTGCCACTGTTGCCTGCCACCAGATGCAGATTGTCACTTGTCACTGTCTCCTGCCACCAGATGCAGATTGTCACATGCCATATCACTTGCCACATCCCCTGCCACCAGATGTGGATTTTCACTTGCCACTGTCACCTGCCACAAGATGCGGATTGTCACTTGCCAGTGTCTGTGTCCCAGAGTGAGGGCGGACAGTGAGAAATTATGTAATCTCTGCCTGCACAGTGATGGCGGTGTTCTGTCAGAAGCTAAGCTGCGGTGATGCAGGGCAGGCAGTGAGAGATGATGTCAGAAAGCTGCTACCCATCAGAATATGCAACCAAAGTGACGTTGCATTGTGGCCATCTTGGTACACTTGTCTGTACTAAGTCTATAGTTAGAAGTCGGCAAGCGGACATCTTTTTACACCCACCAGAGTCTTGCTTTTCACAGTTATTTTTAACAGTAAACTCAACTTATAAAGTGAAATATAAGTTGAGTTTACTGTTAAAAATAACTGTAAAAAGCAAGACTCTGGTGGGTGTATAAAGATGTCCACTTGGCAATTTATAACTCTAGGCTTACTGCAGACTAGTGCTGGTGTACCAAGTTGGCTGCGACACAACGTCACTTCAGTTGTATATTCAGATGGGTAGCGGCTTTCTGACAGAACACCTGCCTGCTCGCTCAGTCACAAGCCAGCCCGCTCACCAGCCTGACCACCCACCAGCATGCTCACTCACTGGCCCGCTCACCAGCCTGACCACCCACCAGCATGCTCACTCACTGGCCCGCTCACCAGCCTGACTGCCCACCGGCTTGCTCACTCACTCACCTGCCTGCTCACGAGGCTGCCCGTCTGCTCACTCACCAGCCTCAGTCACCCTCCGGCTCACCCGCTCCCTATTTTCTTGGATCCGCCCCTGCATTGGGGTTGATTTACTAAAACTGGGGAGTGCAAAGTTTGGTGCAATCCTGCATAGAAACCAATTAGCTTCTGTTTTTTATTAATTGAACAAGCTGAAGTTAGAAGCAGACTGGCTGCCCTGCACAGCCACACCAGCTTGTACTTCAGCCTAAAGCCACAGCTGCATTGCAAGGTAGTGGGTGAGTATTGTTCCCTGGGAAAGAAAAAGTCAGGGTTCATAGAATAAATAGTTGTTTTAATTTTCAAAAGCAATAAATAAATAAATGTATATACATATATACACCACCTGCAGTGAATGTTTGGCGAATGCCACATTCACTGCTTTAAAAATTACCCCATTAGTTGTTTGATTTACAGACAATTTAGCAGTGAAGAATGCAAAGTCTTTTTTTTTATTTTATTTTTTATTATGTTCATTGCTGCAGAGCTAAAACTAAAATGTACTTTTAGTATACTATTAATTTTGGCTTGATTATAATAATATGCAGCCAGGTTGAGCAGAATTTTTACTGTGCCTCAAGCAAAGCTGCAGCCTCTTGTCAGTCATCTTAGATGTGCAACGCTACTGATTCTAGGAGACCAGGGACGTGGAAATGTGAAATTGTATTTTTGAACGATCAAAGTTGAATGGAGCTATCGTAACGCAAGTCTAAATAGAATATTAAGATATTAAGCTTTCTTTCTGATTTCATATGAGCAGATTTAAAAATGTGGGACCAATCAGGAGGGACATGTGTGGTAGTATGTGGATAGGATATGTCCCTTGTGTCTATTTAAAAGGAAAATATTCATGCTTGATTGAATTGTAGCACTGTGAGTGTAGATAGTCATATGTCACGTCACAAATACCCATTGCTCTTAGGAAGCATTGCATTGATGTAATTCAGGTATTGTGAGCTAGAGAAAAGGTAATATTATTTAAACAGTTCAAATTCCTGATTTGATCAGTATTGTACCAGGCTCACTCCCAAAGGTGATTCCATATCCTGCCCTAAGTATTTGCTAAAAAGAATTATTGGTTTAAAGAACACATGTTCTGGTTGATTTGTAATTTGTAAATATTAGCTCCAAGAATGTAGGTACTGAAAACATTTAATAATTAAACAAAGTACTAAAATTACCCTGATATCTAGCCAACCTAAACACGTAAAGTGGAGGAGCTAAAGGCAAAACATTTGGATAGAGAAAAAAGATGGTTATAGGCCTCAGTTTTTCTTTTTGCCAGCTCTGTGCCATTGGGGAGACTTCCTGTCACTTCCTGTCCCATAGCCAAAACAGGAAGTGAGACGAAATCCCTGCAAAGTGAGGGAATCTCTGGTTGTTACCAGATCTAGTGTCACCATTCAAAAAGTTCCCCTCTATTACTGTTCTGGGGACAACCCAAAATAGGATTTTCTTTTACTTTTACTTTCACTTTCAGTGATAAATGCAAACAGGACAAGTTTAAAGGGTGAATTACCCAAACGAGAACAAGTTTTGCCTTTTATTATATAGCAAGGTTTTGGATGAAGTAAGAAAAGGTTAGAACCCCTGTATATTTTTTTTATTGTTGTGTGCTCACCAGGGGAGATTTAGTCTGCACAAAGAACTCAGTGCCAAGATCTGGGCGTGAAAAACTAAAAAAAGCGTGAAAAAAAATGATCTGCTGGTTTATTGATCTGTAGGTAGCAGTATCGATATTTCCCTACAACCAGAAGCTGCGCACTGAGCCTTCAGAAAAGTAGAGGACAACTTGCACTTTAAAGGCCAGTTAACAACAATGAAAAGGTGCGTTTTTTATAGCACATTACCGCATGGCACGCTTTTGGCACGCTTTTATTAATGGGCTGCCATATGCGCGAAAACATGCAAAAAGTATGGCAGATACGACTTTTAAAATCACATTGCACCAAACTGCATGGTACTATGGTACCATGCATTTTGGTGCCCATGAATGCACACACCTTTGTGAGATGCATAGGGGTGCCATTAAGAACCAATATCACCTGCGTGTGCCCACAGCTGGTAGTGCATTCCCATGGGGTAAGGAAAACATGCTCCTCCACACACATTCCCACACCGCAGTTGGTGTGACCTGGCCCTAAAGCTGAACTTGAGGCAACTATAATAACACCAATCAATGTACATACGTTTTGATAACATTTATTTTTATGTGCAGCTAAGTACCTGAATTTGACAGCCTGCTTTTAACCTTGTACTACAGCACTAAGATTGGAAACAGAATATGCCATAATAAGAGCCAATCAGGTGTCCAGCATGCACATGTGCTCGAGAGGAACATCCTGGCAGAGAGAGTAGAGGGATAACCACATCAGTCTGCTGCTACTTTTTATTCTCCAGTCACAGACAACGAGCTAAGAAGTGACCTTGCTTTATTGCTTAATTACAGTGGAGAAAAGTCAGGTTACCAACTCTGCTGTGCTGTTTGGCAGGGCTATGTAAATCTCAGGACTGCCTAGACACAATTACAAATCATTTGGCGGGTATGGCAGCACACAAATATGTATTTTGAATGTGTGTTTTAGAATTTGCCTGCAGTTCAACTTTAGATGTAATTGTTTTCTTGGCAGGTGAATAGTTACTACTAAAGAAATAGCATTAAGTGCAACAGCCTTTTAATCAAGTTAGATAGTAGCTGAAGGTGTGTTCATGTTTGCATATAATGGAAGTGTACTGTATGCAAGATTTTAAGGAAAATAAATCATTATGATTGTATATTTACTATGTCATATTTTCTAGCTAGGACGAGTCTCATTTTTCATCCTTATACAGATGAGGAACATTAATGGCTGATCAGTGAATACTTAACCAATCACCTCTCTGCCTGCCAAGTATTTATCTAATAACATTCCCTCATCTTGTACTCTCTTCCAGAGCATGATCTCCTCCATTGTAAACAGCACATACTATGCCAATGTGTCAACTACCAAATGCCACGAGTTTGGGAGATGGTATAAAAAGTTCAAGAAGATGAAAGGTAATGTTCTGTAACTTTGGGGCAATATTTCAATCATATAAAGAAGAGCTGAAATAATGACATGAACAACTAGGTGAATAAACCAATAAAGTAATTATTTTATAAAGTATGAAAATGTTCATTCTATCATTGCAACAGTGGATAAAAAAGTCCATGTCTCCTTGTGTGTTCATGTATTGGGGAGGTGTTTTTTTGGGTGGTAGTGGGATTATTAGGAAAAACGTTTAACCCATACCTTATATGGCTTTAGTTGAATTTAGTCTTCATAGGCAACCTTTCATCAATGAATCTTAAACACCTGTGGGATGGGTGATTGCATAACCATTTCCAAATTTCTCATATGTCATGCTAATCAATTTGAAAATTAATAGTGCTTTAGATATATACTAGATATTGAGAACAGGTAGATCTGTTCTATTATTTTTTTTTGGAGTACGCTAAGTATAGACTTAACATTTCTCAAAGTGGTCAATTGGCTGCATTCACCTTGATGGATGTAGCACTGCAATATATTCTGTTGGTACACAGCAGCCTGTAATCACATAATTAAAATAATGGTATGTAAAACTGGAGAAAAGGAAAAGGGGAGGCAATACAATTGTTCCAGTGCAGGATTGACAATGAAACCGAACATCTAACTGGTTGTATTGGCTGATACCTCCAATATATCCCTTCCACCACCTTTATGGAAAAACTTTTTTTTCTGTATTTCATCAATGATATTCCATGAAAATAACTTAAGGTGATTAAAGGCAAAATAAACAAGTTCCCTTTAATTTATCGCTCCCCAGTGGCACATGCTTAGCTTCCTTTTGTTTCCTCACCCACTCTATGTAGCTGCCAAGACCAAAAGGAAAATTGCAAGTCACCAGGTTAGTAGCTTACCCATGGCTATGGACTCCATTTCCCCCAGAACTTAGTAAATGTGGTAAAGCTGTGCTGATTTCCATCATCCAATCATGTGCAAGAAAAATTTAGTTTTTTTACATTTTCCTTGCACTTGATTAGGCATTCTTTTCAAAGTGAAGCTGTACCACATTTACATTTCCACAAGGAAAATGAGTGCAACTGCACTTGCAAAGTGGACAGTCTATTTACCTTTAATGAATTCACCCCCTTGTGTGTCAGCATGATTGGTGCTTTCACATGGATTGGGGCACATGCTCCTCAGTACCTATCTATACTTGTCATTTTCTATGATTTCCATCAGTGAATGGAACAATGGAGGAGCAAAAGAAAGGTAAGTATATGCTGAGAATATAAGTTCTACTCTAGCCCAAAACTTTCTTTTAGTTTTGGACAGAGTGGGGAATTGAACCATTAAGGCTGGTAACTGCAGAGATCAGTACTGCCATTCTCCATCCGCTTCCCTGACAATCTCTGCAGTTACCAGCTGCTTGCCTGCCAATCTCTGCACACAGTCTAGCCGCTTGCTTGCTAAACTCTGCAAGATGAAACCAGCAATTTGGAGATCTTCACCATTTGACATACCTATTCAACATGATATGCATTGAGTGCATTACTTTTTTGTTTAGCGGCCTACATTTAGTTGAGATGGCTGCACCCTCTCTTTGTTAATTTTCCATTTGTGCATTAGGTTACTGGACCTGTAATTGAGGAGCTGCATTATATCTACTTTTTGGCACTTGCTTTGCCCATTCACTAGTCTTTAATAGTGACCTTCTTCTCCACTCCTTTTCCCTCCCCTTCACCCCCCTCTCCCTTGGTGTATATCCTCCACATCCAAAAGAAATAGGCAGCGCTATAGTTTTTTCTTTTTTACCATCCTAACACCTATGCTGACTAAACTATGTAAGAAAGATGTATATACTTACCTATTTTCAGGCTGCTCCAGTCATGGAATATGACTCCCCTGTGTCAGCCAGCAGAGGCTTGTGGGGAGAGGAGGGAGTGCCAACAACAGATAGGCCATAGGAATCTATGGGTAACGCCACCACTCCCAGACATTACCAGCTGTTGTCCAGCGCTCTCTCCTCTCCCTTACAGCTGCTGCTGGCTGACACAGGGGAGATCATGTGACTGGACTGGAGCAGCCCAAAAATAGGTAAA
Organism: Lithobates pipiens; assembly: GCF_037356315.1. NCBI lineage: Eukaryota > Metazoa > Chordata > Amphibia > Anura > Ranidae > Lithobates > Lithobates pipiens. The sequence goes on from NW_027507784.1 coordinate 144,793,985, forward strand.
TATACTGTATACATATTTTGTTATACAGGTAAGTCAGCATAGGCATGGGGGGGGGGGCTTTTTAAAATGAGTTATGTATAGTCTGGAATTCCACTTTAAGTACCGTATTTATCGGCGTATAACACGCACTTTTTCCCCCTTAAAATCGGGGGAAAGTCGTGGGTGCGTGTTATACGCCGATCCCCACTGTCTGTGAGTCTAAAATACTGAGCGCCGCCAAAAAAGACCGAACGCCACAGAAAAAGACCGAGCGCCGCCGAAAAAGACTGTACTGTGTACTCGGCTCGGCTCGGCTTGCAGTCCTGCCCATACTGGGCGGTCTTTTTCGGCGGCGCTCGCTCGGTCTGTCTCGGCGGCGGGATATTTAAACATGGGCAAGGCTGCAAATAGCGCTGGGCGAGCTGGAAATGACACTGGTAAGCTGCAAATGACACTCTGCAAGGCTGCAAACAGCGCTGGGCAAGCTGCAAATGACACTGATCATTCTGCAATGATGGACAAGGCTGCAGATGCACACTGATAAGGCTGCATTGACGGGCATTTAAATGTAAGGTTTTTTTTCCTTAAACTTCCCTCCTAAAACTGTTTTCCTTAAAATGCCCTCCTAAACTTGGGGTGCGTGTTATACGCCGGTGCGTGTTATACCCCGATAAATACGGTAGTATAGGATGTGTTTTATTTATAAAGTGTATTAAGAACTCCTTAATGCTGTTTATTAGACCAGCACAGAAAGTCTTACTTAATGTTGAATGCATGCATATTTTAAGCACAAATGGAATGTCGTTAACGATTAAGACTTCTTCTCATCAAAAATTGTTCATATATTTCTCTGGCAGCTATAAAGAAAACATTCCATTTGATTTCAAAGTAGTTAATATATGGCAAATCTCTGAGGTTTGTTTAGTACAAGTTACTGATGATAGTCTTTTTTTTCTACAACTGATTTTTAATTTTCCCTAAAGTGAGCTGCAGGTAATGTGCACCAGGTGCCTCACACTAGTGTGCATGTTGTCTTATCCTTTAGCTCTCAAATACACATACTAATTGGAAGAAGCTTACTGTATGCTGAATATACATGTAGCAGTACAGCCAAGAATTTACCAAGTGATACTATGATACTTATGAGGGGATTTACTAAAACTGAAGCGTGCAGAATCTGGTGCAACTCTGCATAGAAACCAATCATCTTCCAGGTTGCCAAAGCTTAAGCCAGAAGCTGATTGGCTACCATGCACAGCTGCACCTGATTCTGAGTGCTCCAGTTTTAGTAAATCCCCCCCCCCTCCTCCTTAGATATTATGGTAATTTGAGGGACTAAAAAGACCACAAAATGTAGCCTTGAGCTATCCAAGTCTAAAGAATTATTTCAAATCATTATGGTGACTTTGATTGACTGGAAGGAGACGGAATCAAAATTTTCCCTTTCCAAATGATCCATTTTTTTTTTTTGATTTTTTTTCGAACTGATCTTTCAATAAATTTTAGGAGAAATGTCAATTTGTTGTCCAATTTCGATTTCACAATTTGCCCAACACATGGGTGGTAGAGTGCTTTGTTTTTTTGACATTATATTCAGTCATATTTGTGTTTCCTGGTTGATTGAAATTCTTAGATAGTGAAAATTTCCATGTGTATGGCCAACTTTAGACATCCATATCAGAGAAAAGTTGGCTGACTGGGGATCAATTTATTTTATATTTTTTGCATGCATTTTTTTCTCTCTGCAGTAAACATAGAAGTTCTTCAAAGCCAATATGCCATAAAAGAATGTGATTTAAAAAAAAATAGATCTTTTCCAGTCAGATTGATATCTAACATCTAACCACAGTCTGAAGTTAGCCACTTACACATCAGCTTGCATTGAGTTTTGCTAGATTTGAAACTGAGATTACTTGAAAACAGAATTTCTTTTAAAATAGCATACACACTGGCTAATTTTTTTAGACTTAACCCAAAATATAATGCTTTGAAGAACTATCCAATTATTCTTGCGCAGAGAGATTCAGACCCCTTTCACACTGGGGCGTTTTTCAGGCGCGTTAGCGTTAAAAAAAGTGCATGTAAAATGTCTGAAAGAAGCCTCATCTGCAATCCCAATGTGAAAGCCAGAGTGCTTTCACACTGAGACCCCTTTCACACTATGGTGTTTTTCAGGTGCTTTAGCGTTAAAATAAGCGCTTGTAAAGTGCCTGAAAGAAGCCTCAAGTGCAATGCCAATGTGAAAGCCCAAGTGCTTTCACACTGAGGCGCTGCACTGGCAGGGCATCAAAAAAAGTCCTGCAAGCAGCTTCTTTGCAGCGCTTTTGGAGCAGCTAACACGCCGCTCCTAAAGCGTCCTTTCCCATTGAAATCAATGGGAAGCGCCTACAAAACGCCTGAAAAGCGCCTGAAAAGCGACTGCAAAGCGCTTTTGGCAGCAGCGCTTTGTGGGTGCTTTTAAACCTTTATTTGGCCACTAGCAGGGGTTAAAAGCGCCCCAATAGCGCTCAAAAAACGCTGGTAAAGCGCTGCTAGTTTTAGACCCCTTTCACACCAAGGGCGTTTTGCAGGCGCTATAGCGCTAGAAATAGCACCTGCAATCCGACCTAAAAAAGCAAATGGGGCAGTGCTGTAATACCACCGGCAAAACGCCGCTATTGCGGCATATTGCAGGCGGTTTTAACCCTTTCTCGGCTGCTAGCAGGGGGTAAAAGTGCCCGCTAGTGGCCGAAATGCGCCGCAAATCCGACGGTAAAATGCAGCTAAAAATAGTGGCGTTTTACCCCCGACGCTATGGGTGGCATGGTGTGAAAGGGATCTAAGTGGCGCTTTACGAGCGTTTTTCGGGCGCTGCCAGTGTGAAAGGGCTCTTAAAGCACTTGGGCTTTCACATTGGGATTGCAGATGAGGCTTTTTTCAAGCGTTTTACAGGCGCTTTTTATTTTAACGCCAAAGTGCCTGAAAACGCCCCAGTGTGAAAGTGGTCATAAAATGAGAAAACAATAGTTTGATATTTATACGTACAACACATATTGCAATCCTATCCTAATCCTGCATTCACATTATTTAAAATTTTTACCAATTGCTTCTTTTTGCGATTGCTTTTTTCCCACTTTTTCCTAAATGTTTCAAAGCAATTGAGAAAAGTTTACATGCAGCTCAGTTTTCATTGCTACAATCAGATTATCCAAATGGCTGGATTATTGAGTGATCGGGTCATGGCCCGTGTGCAACCTTGGTTGGCCATAAACCCACCTATATTAGTGGGATCTCTTCTCTGCTGGCCTTCTTTGCTTTCAGCTAAAGGATCCACGAACATGAGTTTTAAAGGATTAAATGTAAGGCAATAGCCAGCCTTAAAACCAGTACTGATTTAACCAACTGACTTTATTTCACGTTTTTACAGAGCAGCTCAGACTAATCAAACAACTTCAGTGTAGTAAATCAGGACTTTGTTTTCACAGTACAACATATACAGAAGACAACCTTGATTCAAGGAGGTCAAAGGACCAAAGCAGTGTTTTTCAGACATTGTGCATGCAGACACCTAAAGAGAGGCACTCTCTGGCTTCCTTGCATTGCATTGTTTCCTAAGCTTTCTAATGAACACAAACAAGTTGAAAGTGTCTAGGGCGTTGAGTTAGGTAAACAGGCTTTGCTTGTAATGGGTTCAAGTGCTTTTTATCTGCGTAGAAATGATAGGGTAGCTTGTAGTACAAGGTAATATCACAATTGTTTCAGGAACATATAAAGCATTCTGCTTTTATATGTTGGGGGGAAATGCTCTTTCCTAAATACTCTGCTATCAGATAACCTTTTTGTAGAAATTTAGTACTTGGTTATCTGGCTTATTTGTTTAGGGACTTCTAACATCACAAAATTCCAAAATTTACCAAAGAAGAACATCTGGGATTAAAGTAGAAGTAAACATTAAGTAAATTACATTTAGTTTGCTAACACATTGGGGTTGATTTACTAAAGGCATATAGACTGTGCACTTTGCAAATGCAGTTGCACTCATTTTCCCCAGAGCTTAGTGAATGCGGCGAAGCTTCATTTTCTAAAGACTACTCAATCGGGTGTAAGGAGACTAAAAATGCAGCATTTTTTCTTGCACATGATTGGATGATAGAAATCAGCAGAGCTTCACCACATTCAGTAAGCTTGGGAAAGAATGAGCGCAACTGCATTTGCAAATTGCACTGTCTATTTGCCTTTAGTAAATTAATCCCACCAGTTTCACCATTCTTTCATCCTTTGATACATCTGAGTGTTGGTGATCTTCTGCAGCCCCTTTGCTGCCACTTCCTGTCTACCTGCATGTGCTCCAGTGATGGCTGCATGGCATTTCAAAGGGCAGGTTTCCTAATGGCGACAACAGATCAGAAGCCCCTATGACAGTGTGACAAAGAAGGAACAGAATAGTGAGACAGACATTGTCACCCTATAACAGAAAGACCTGGACAAGCATCTTAATGGCTGAATCAAAAGATAGTATTCAGATTAATGGCTTTTGAAATTACAATAACATGTCAAGACTTCACTGTCCAGTCATGGGAGAATCTCCGAATCCATAAGAGAAGAGCAATCTGCAGTGATGACATATGAGATGAGATGAGTATACCCTGCTGCACTGGAAAAAAAAATAAAAAATCAGAATGGGTAAGGGGGGTAGAGGAGGTTTCATTTTGGCCTAGAGATGGACTTTAACTGCCTGCCGACCGCTCACAGTAAATATACTGCAAGTGGGCAGGCAAGTGCAGGCATGGCAACATACATGTATGTTGCTGGCCTTCTTCTGGGTTTGGGGCATGCATGTGCGCTCCCCCTGCTGACCTGTGCTGTGCTTGGGCACAGCAAGAGTTTGGCAGCAGATTTCAGCAAATGATTTTGGCTAAAACCTGCTGATCTGCTGTGTCCAATAAAACACACAAAAACACTGAACTCTGTGTACAGTGAACAGCAATCTGGCTGTTTCTTCTCCCTGGAAAGAAGGGAGAAAAAACAGCCAGATTAAAGCAGCATGCATTACACACATTACACTTGTTAGGCACACAGTTGACCCCTTGATAGCCTAGTGTCATTAGTACGGTGTCAGCCAGTGTCAGTGTACAGAATTATCACTGATCATTGAACACCATTACAGGATAGCCTCTAGAGCTGCGTAAATTCCAGTATATATATCATAGTTTGTAGATACTCTTCACACAAACCAAATAATGTATACTTATTGGGATTTTTTTTTACCAAAGACATGTAGGAGAATACATTTTGGCCTGAATTTACTAAGATACTGTTGATTTCAGTGGACAAGTCGGGTGTTAAACTGCATCATGAATTAAAAATGCAGCGGCCACAGCAGGTCTGTAGCCCTGTTAGGCTGTAATCTCAAAATTTGGGTGGGCGGTTGGGAGGCAGCAATATCGCATTCAGCCACCTTTTTTTACCACTTGATAACCGCCCATATGAAAGAGCCATTGTAGCTCTGATACTACTAAGATCTCACATAAATATAGGAAACTGGCAGGTGCTCATCCAAAACTGAAATATTTTTTATTGAAGTTGATTATCATTAGCCTGAACATTATCCTAGGACTTTAATAAAATCTTGATTTTTCAAGTCATTAATGAATACAGAATTAACCTATTGGGCAGGTGCCTTTGGTAAGTGCTGACAGATTAATCTTATGTTAGCCTCTGCAAAAAAAAAGGTTAGTTGGCATCACAAAACCTGTTAGCCACAATATTCACAGATGGCACGAAAAACAACCTGGTGTAGAGGCTAAGATTCTGGCAAAGCATAGCCGTCTGTTAAGACCTTACACATAATTTGTAATAAAAACACCTTTTTGAAGCTTCCCTTCAACCACTTTGCATATTATTTTATATATACTATGATTCTGTACTTGCCAAATATGGTGCAGAAATCTCCCTCCACTGAGTCTGGTTGCATCCATTTTAACTGTGGGCAGCTGAAGCTGCTGCCTGTTCACTTCCTGGATACACAGAGGCACACCTCCAGCTCTGTAGCTCTCATTGGACCTCTTATGACACACCCCCCTCCTTTTCTGGCAAACTGTCACGAGAGTGAGAGAGAGCTGTGCATGATGTCATAAGCCTAGGTTTTTTACCAGACAAGAAACAGGAAGGGGGCTATATAAGGTATTTACTGCCAGAAAAAAAATGTTTTACTATCCAAAGTTAAAACAACAAGGGCAGAAGATTTAATAGATGGAAAGTTGAAAAAAATGACTGAAGGCCCGCTTTAATGTTTTGCAGATTTCCATTAAATTCCTCCGCATTCGTTTTAAAATTCACAATAATGAGAATGTATAAATGAGACTAGAAATATCAAAAAAAAAAAAACCTTGCTACAGAAGTGACAGGGACAGCAGCATATATGGAATCAGAGCTGTTAATGGTAGGCATAAGCACAAGGACATCTAGGAAAAGGGTAGCACATCAAATCAGAAAAGCCAATAATTTTTTTGCAATATTTGAGCATTTCTTTTTTAATGTAAGAATTATTACTGCAAAATCCAAGTAAGCCAGCAATATGTACTAGATTTCACTAGCCTCTATCAAAACGAATAATGTAATATGGGTTGATTTACCAAAGGCAAATAAGCTGTTGATTTAGCATTTAAAGTTTCACTGTGCAAGGGAATTTAGTGAATGTGGTGACAATTCATTTTGCAAAGGGTACTCAATCACATGCAAGGAAAAAAATGAATTTTTGATTATACATGATTGGATGGTGGACATCAGTAGAGCTTCACCTCATTCATTAAGCTCTGGTGCAATTTCCCCTGCAAAGTGAAACTTCCCTTGCAAATGTAATAGTCTTTTGGCTTTCAGTAAAGCAACCCCATGTCATCTATTGGTGTGACTATGTGTGGGAACATAGACTGGTGTCTTTTACTACTGTAGGGTACATGGAAGCACACATATAAAGGCTGGAGAAATGCAATATTTAATTCTACTAGTAGCACTTTGTAATGTAACAATTTAAAGTGAAACTGCTGCTTTCATTAAAAAGAGACCTTGTCCCATGTCTCCTATCTTCTGTGAAGATTCACCCTATCTACTAGACCTGCTGACCATTGTTACCAGGATATATTGTGATAAGAAATCCACAATTTTACACCTGAGACCAGAAAAGGAATAGCAGAGAATCTTCCAAAAGGGAAACCTTTTTGGTGACAAGTGCCTTTGAAGAGATTTCTTTTCTTTCTTTCGGTGTCCCTGGGATAGCGAAAGGAAAGCCGCCAATGGGAAACATGCAGTAAAAAAACTTATAGAGAGCAGGTAAGTATGACATGTTTGTTATTTTAATAGAAAAGAACACAAGACTTTATGATCACTTTATTCTAGCTCCTGCTCTCTACTGATTGCAGATCTCTAGTTCCCACTAAGCAGAGGGTGTTTTGGTCCTTTGCAGAGAGACAGCTACTTTCCCACAGAGAACAAAGATACTTCTCTGCAGCATTCTGGTGGGCTACAGGCGTTTCTACTTATGCCAAGTACACACGACCGGACTTTTTGACAGCAAAAGTCTGACGGAACGAATCCATTGGACAATTCGATCGTGTGTGGGCTCCATCGGACCTTTGCTGTCCAAAAATCTGATGGACTTTAGAAATAGAACATCTTTCAATTTTTTTTCGCTCGAACTCCACTGGACCCAGTTCCTATTAAGAAATCTTGTTAGTCCGACTGACAAAAACCGACGCTAGGGCAGCTATTGGCTACTGGTTATGAACTTCCTTATTCTAGTCCTGTCATACGTCATCACGTTTGAATCCGTTGGACTTTGGTGTGATTGTGTGTGGCCAAGTCCTTTTCGTTCGGAAAGTACATTGGAACGCTGCCGAAAGTCCGTTGGAAGGGCCATCGGACCTAGTCCGTCGAAAAGTCCGGTCCTGTGTACGCGGCATTTGGCTCTGGCTGCTTTCTAAAGAAAGTTGTAAGACTTTGCACACCTTTTGCTTTGATGCACCTTGAACATATTAGTTCATTTAAACAAAAAGCGTAGTTGGGCTTTAAAGGACCAGCCTCCAAAAAATGTATATATTTCAATAAAAGATGCAACCAGGTGGCTGAGTCAGCGCTCTGGTTTCTTCAACTTTTGCATTGAACATAATAAAGGACAAATAATCATCTAACAAGAAGAGTGTAAGCCCTTCATAATGTCCAGGGCACACTAGGCACCCTAGGCGTATGCCTATAGGTGGCAGAGGTAGAGAGGTGGCTTCCTCCTGTATGGTATTGGCCGCAATTTTATTCATTATTAGTGCAAATTGTCATCTCATAATATATATATTTTTTTCTTTTACACATTTTCACAATATTTTATATGCTAGTCAGAACCTGGAGACTGTAGAATGTTTTTGTTTAAAAGAGGATATCCTATCATAGGGGGACTATGTAGGTTGTGTTTTTATGCTTACAGGCTACAGTAATCTGGCCCAGGGCCCAGGAACTCTAGTAAAGAGATCTCCCTGGTAGGGTCCCAGACAGATGAAAGAAACTGTCAGGTGATTTAAGGTAACACCATCTACCAAAGCCAGCAGTATGGATTTTGAGCAGACTGATCATTTAAAGGAGTATATTGTATAGTATAATAGACTTTGTAAGTGTTGACTGTAATGGGAAATGTGTTCCTCTGCTGATTTTATTGGAAACATCTACTTATACTTTTAAATCAACAAACGTTGGTCAGATGTTTTAAAGGATACGGTATCGGCCATAGGTATTTGCATGGGTACTGGCAGGAATAGAGTGTCACTGACTTTGCGTAATGATTGTATAATTTTAAGAAAATATCTGGAAAACAGATCACATGTCTTTTATAATTAATCGGATGAAATTTGAATGCATTTAAACTGATACTTTCTATGAATCAGTAGGGTAGATATCAGTACCTTTTTCTTGGCTGTAACCATTCAATATCATTTGACCTAATAAAGAGTCAACCTAGATCATATGGATGGCAGAAGTGTTTTTGTGTTTGAAATTATTATAGATCGTAGAGAGAAAAAACCTAACAACGAAAGTCTCTCTTTTGCTGTTAAAGGTACCATTGGAAGCATTTTGTAATATCTGCTTAACAAGTGCAAAAGATAGGGGGCGGGACATCTCTTGTCGTATATAAATACAGTATATTGGGAGAGCATTGTGATCCTAGGACAGGAAGTGTATTACTGGTAAATTCACCAGGTGCAAGAAAATACAAAATAACTAAAAAAAGAAAACGAATGCAGCCAACACATCTAAGGGAGCTTGCCATGGTTGAAACTGGATACTTTCCACGGAAAAAAACATAATGGTCTACAATATTTACACTATTGCACTGTGTTAGCACATGCATGTTGAGCTGCATTAGGGCATCCAATTCATTTGAATAGGCTGCCTAAAGCACTAAAATGCACCATAAGCTTGTTGCCAAGGTTTCTTTGGGTGCCATCACAGCTCATGTAATATACATTGACATGAGTTGCAATAACGCGCATTTGTTACCACAACACAATAGTGTGAATGGGCCCTAAATGTACATAAGGTGAAAAAAAGTCAAACTTTTGCTAATTCAGCCATAGCGCATTAAAAAATGTGCATTGGCATTGCGCAATTAGCCCAGTATGGCTAGGTTCACACTTGTGCAAGTCCTGCATGCCAGCTTTACATGGGCACAGCAGCCCATTCACTTGAACCTACAGAAAAATGTCCTCAACCCATTTTTCAGAATGCAGCAGATCTTCATTGTGCCACAATTTCTGATGCATGGGGGTGCCATGGCATTCACCACATCTGCTAAAGAGCAGCGTGTTTTTCGACCTACATATGTGTGAACCTAACCCAACATAGTGTAGGCACAGTGCTCTAAAAACAAATTATAGTGCAAATTACAGGACATCTTGACAGAATCTAGGCATGTACCAGTAGGTGTGGTCATTTGCTAACCTGACAATGGTTCTTATCCAAAAAGTGGTCCTTTATGTATACTGCTACTCAGAATCATGTATTTTATAGTTGTTAGTAGTAGTACCAAGTAAGTTACATAACTTGGGGATGCTAATCAAGGTTTTTCTTTTTACAGTTGAAAGGGACAATCTAACAGACTACTGCGTTCTGAGTCAGCGACCAACACACTTATCCAATATCAACCAGCTGGCAAGCTTAGGAAAAAGCAATGAACAGGCACCTCATAGCCCTCTTCACCATAGCACTCCTATCAGAAGTCAAGTCCCAACATTACAACCAATAATGAGTCCTGGACTGTTGTCTCCTCAGCTCAGTCCTTCACTGGTGCGGCAACAAATAGCCATGGCACATTTAATAAACCAACAGATAGCTGTTAGCAGACTTTTAGCACACCAACACCCTCAAGCTATCAACCAACAATTTCTAAATCATCCTCCAATCCCCAGACCTGTCAAGCCAATAGAGACCACAAACTCTTCAGTCGAAGTCTCTCCAGATATCTACCAGCAAGTCCGGGATGAGCTAAAAAGAGCAAGTGTGTCTCAAGCAGTCTTTGCAAGAGTGGCCTTTAACCGCACACAGGTAAAGTGTTTTAAGTGTTCTAACACTATGCCCTATAATATACCACTTCTTTAATTTAATCAATATATCATAACATCTTCTTTAAAAAAAAAATTGTCATAAGAAGGGAAGTGTAAAAGTATCATATGTTGTGTATCATTAGTTCAATACAAAATGTGAGCTTTTAGAGCACAGATACCGCTACTTCAGGAAGAGTTCGCAAAATATCCAATACAAGTCGACAGTACATCCAGTGTCTTCAGTTACTGTATATAACTGAGTCAGAAGCAGTCAAATAAAATAAGAACTAAACATATTATTTGTCAAGTATAGATGCATTATTCATTTTCTTTAAATCCATACATTCTTTTCTATCTAGTCTGGTGTTTCACTCCAGATAACTTAATCTGTGCTAAGCAACTCATGAAGTGTTTTACTAGGGGCCTGAAAAGAATAGAATTGAGTAACATACAGGGCAAGATTTACTAAAAGTAAAGCGTGCAATATATGGTGCATCTCTGCCTAGAAGCCAATCAACTTTGAGGTTTTATTTTCAAAGTTGAATTGAACAAGCTTAAGACCCCTTTCACACTGAGGGCATTTTGCAGGCGCTATAGCTTTAGAAATAGCGCTTGCAATCCGCCCTCAAACTGCCCAAGGGCTTTCACACTGGAGCGGTGTGCACTGGCAGGACGTCAGGAAAAGTCCTGCCAGCAGCTTCTTTGGTAAACACACCGCTCCTTCACGCTGCTCCCCATTGAAATCAATGGGGCAGCGCTGCAATACCGCCAGGAAAACACCGCCATTGCAGGCAGTTTTAACCCTCTGTTTTTTTTTAATGTATAGCCAGTGGGTTGAACGAAAAAAACCCCAACTCTTTTCAGGTGTTTTAGAGCTAAAAATAGCGCCTGAAAGCTCCTCTCAAGCCACCCCAGTGTGAAAGCCCAAGTGCTTTCACACTGGGGTGGTGCGCTTGCAGGACAGGAAAAAAAGTCCTGCAAGCAGCCTCTTTGGGGTGGGAGTATACAAACACCCTGCCCATTGAAATGAATTGGCAGCGCTGCCTGAAGCGCCTGCAAAGCATTTCGGCAGCACCGGAACACTGCCGCTATTAACCCTTTCTTCGACCGCTAGCGGGGGGTTAAAAGTGCCACTCTAGCGCCCGAAAAGCGCCGCTATAACAGCGCCTGCTAATGCTGCTATAACAACGCCCGCTAATGCCCGCACCCACCCAGTGTGAAAGGGGTTTTATAGATCCCTGAATAAACACAAACAATGTGGATGCAGGGATCCAACTTCCCACTATGTTATAGTATTCTGAAAGCTTGCCTGCAGTAGAAAGACATGTGCCTGAAGGCTAATACACATGGGCTGACCAGCATCTGATCAGTGTGTTCCAGCAGCGTGGTAGTCCCCCTGTCTGGACACAAAGACACAACAGGGGAGTTCACTGCCCTAACATTTCTTGTGTTAGTACAGCGATCTGTCAGTTTTTTTCATTTAGCCCACTGGGTTGAACGAAAAAAAAAATGTATATTTATTTTATGTATTTAGCTGTTTGCCTGGAATACAGCTTTAATAGCACGTAGACACCTGTAGACTATGACATGCTTTCAATTAGGAACTTTCTGTACTCCCCACTTCATCGAACAGATCTGCAGAGATGGGAATACCCAAGGGAAATCTCAAGTCAAGAGAAGAGGTGGCTTTTTAGGAAATTTGCAAGTAGGTCATATGATTTGAAATGAAATTTGAGAATTAAGAGATATTTTAATCAAGCTTTTGGTGCATTTTTCATGATGTTAAAATCTTTTTACTGATAAATGCACTGAGCAGCATATTGTCCATATACACACATTCATTAAAGAGCCCATACAGATAAATGTTTTATAGGTACTTACCTTCGAAGCACTGCTTAATAATTCTTTGAATGTGAACTTTTTCATTACATAACTAAATCTTTAAACTATTTTCACTTTAAATATTTCTTAGTTCACTTGCCATGCAAGTGAACAAAACCCAGTGTGCATAGTAGGCTAAATATTTTCCTGAGAGATTGCTGTCTATAAAAAAAGTTTTTTTTCAGCTACGAATAAAGTTGCTAATATGTTTTTAATGGGTTGTCAGTTACAATAGATTTAGACATGTGCACGCTGAAAAGTCAGAAGCTTTTTTTTATCTTAATGCATTGTATTAAGATAAAAAGCCTCTGTGTGCAGCAGTGCCCCTTGGCCCCCTTAATACTTACCTGAGCCCCATCTCTATCTAGAGATGTTCACGAGTGTCTCGGCCATCCGAGACTCTCCCTCTTAATTGGCTGAAACACAATCCCACTCAAATCAGTCAGCCAATCAGGAGAGTGAGGGAACAGAACGGAGCGGGCCCGGGCTGCAGCTCCGTGTCTGAATGGACACAGGAAGCTGTGACTCGGCTTGGGTGCCCCCATAGCAAACTGCTTGCTCTGGGGGCACTGAACAGGAGAAAGGGGCCAGGAGTAGTGAAGAGGGACCAGAGAAGAGGAGGAACTGGGCTGCTCTGTGTAAATCCACTGTAACAGAGCAGGTAAGTATAACATGTTTATTTTTATTGAAAAAAAAACAGACTTTACAATCACTTTAATATTTATTTTGGACATTATAAGAACAGGAATTGCACTAATGCCTGGCAAACATGTTTTCTAAGCAGGCCCTAATCTTTCCTTCTTTTCTACTCTAAAGTAGTATGTAAGGGCCTTTTGTATCAACAAGCCCCAATTAAAAACTAGAGTTACTCAGGCGCAGTCAGCATCATGCCTGCCTTTAAAATGTTAATCTTATTGGTGGCTGTGGAAAAATAACTCTTCTTGGTAAGAACACATTGATACATAATGATCTAATTTAATATCATTGCAAATTCTGCAAAAATTCATAGAGTTTGCGTGTCCAGCCCTTAAGCGGGTCTGAAGTTTTAGCCAGTAATTTGATGCTGTCCCGACTGGGAGGGTTGGCATTAAGACCTTTCCCAGTTCTTTGCTTTTTTGGTGGGTTCGACCCTCTGGTCCTGTGACCTATAAAGGGACTGTAATCTGGAGTCCAAAGGAGAGAGAGAATGGAAAGAGAGCATGTGACCTGGGATTTGTTAATGGGTGTGGAAGTTCTCCACGGAACCAGAAGGATGCTACTTATCACTATCTGGATGTGAAGCTATCGGAACCTAGGGTTCACCCTGAAGACACCAGTGCTGGAAAGTGCCCCATAAGGATATACACTTGTGTGAGAGATCCTTGAAAGGACTGTGAACATTGAAATGGACCCTTTTCAGGTATGTCAGGGCAACACTTCACTTGTAGTATTAGTTAGGGATCTAGGAACTATCATGTCTTGCCTGTTGGACTGTGAAATGTACTTTTACCAAGTAAATTGTTTGAAACTCTGTCCCTGCCTGGTCTGAAGTTACTGAAAGTGGTGTATTGTAACTAACCGGCACACACAGTTAATCAGTGGGTCTTAAACACATTGGGATATGAAGATATCTGTGTGGAATGGAGTAGTGTGAAGACACACGTGGTTACCCAGAGTAATGGAAGTTTTACAGCAGCCAGTCGATAGCGTGTACCTGTTATAGGTGGCACAGCCTCTAGCAGCAAGGGAGATGTTGTTGGCACTCCTTCTGCCAGTGGTCTCTCTCCTATAGCTATGGGAGCGAATTGCACCACAGAGGCTTCCAATCCTGTGTCGAGGTATGGACGTCTATGAGTTAAGTGAGTGCACATGTGGAGTTTGCGCACAGAGTGCATGGCGAGGCCAATTCCACTACAAGGGAATGGTAGTGGAAAACGCTGGACCGGTGAATGTGGACATTGGCTCAGGGTGTCCCTCCAAAATGCAAATTACAGAGAAGGTGTACATTGTCATGGGGAACCAAGAGTTAACTGGAGAACAGCTGTAGTGCAGTGTGCATGGTGAATGTTCATCTCTAAGAGTAGAGGTCCACCTTAAGGATGAGTAATCCTCCACAGCAACCTCAGCTTGAGTGCTGACCTTCATGACAGACATAACTGCAGTCTAAATTTTAAAAGTTCAGTAAGGCATCATAGCACAAATGATGTATAACATACAGTATACTGTAGATGTGCATTATTATTATTATTATACAGGATTTATATAGCGCCAACAGTTTGAACAGTGCTTCACAAATATAAAGGAGGGCAGTATAATTACAATACAGTTCAATACAGAAGGAATAACCCTTCTCATGGAGCATACAATGTAAATGGAGGGGGAAATGGCACAAAAGGTAATAGCTGCAGAGGATGATGTGACGGAGATGACTCAAGTACGGCTTTTTAGGTGGGATAGGCTTCCCTGAATAAATGAGTCGGACAGGGTAGCGGCTGACCAAACATATTGGGGTAAAAAGTTCCAGAGGATGCGACAGGTTCTGGAAAAGTCCTGAAGGCGGGCGTGGGAGGAGATAATAAGGAAGCTAAAGAGCAAGACTACCTGGGAAGAGCGAAGAGGATGATTTGGGCGATATCTGCAGATGATGTTGGTAATTTAGCGGGGGACGATGTTGTGGATGGGTTTGTACGTTGTGATTAGTATTTTGAATTTTATTTGTTGGACGCCAGTGAGGAGATTGGCAGACAGAGGCAGCAGTCACGGATTGGTCAATAAGGTGTATACACCTGGCAAGAGCATTCATAATAGACTGAAGGAGGGATAGCCTGTGTAAAGGTAGACCAGTGAGGAGAGAGTTGCAATAGTCAAGGCGGGATATAACCAAGAAGTGAATACGTTGTTTTGTGGTGTTGTTAGGAAGGGGCAAATTCTGAAAATGTTGCAGAAGTTGAGGTGGCAAGATTTAGCCAGTGAGGGCGGAAGGGGAGGGCAGAGTCTAGGATTACACCCAGCACCCTAGCATATGCAGATATGTTGATCTCACCAAGTCACAGGGAGGGGATCGGGTTGGAGGAAATGTTACAAGCTCATTTTTAGAAAGAGTGAGTTTGTCTGGTATGTCACTCAGTAAATGTATGCATATATATTTTACAAAATACTAACATGGTGCGAATAATATACTGTAATTAGATGATCCCAGGCAGTCATCGTATCTTTAGCTAGCTTAAAATTTCTAGGAACATTCTTTAGAAGAAAGAGCAGTACATCAATTTATAGGAAATTGAAATTTTAGCATTTGTACGGGTGTACTCATTTTTACATGCATATTTATGGGGGAGATGAAAACCAATTTTTACATAGTGGTAACTTGTAATTTACCTTTACTTGTCTATTCATGTAAAGCCAGCCATTAGCTCAGTTTTGCAGGAAAATGTTATGGCATTATTTGCAAAACGGTATAGCAGTCGCTGATCATATTGCTATTTCTGCAGTGATTTGCCTACAGACATCTTTCTGCCTGAAATGAAACATATAGGCATTGTTAGGTTTCTGTCCTCTGCTATGTGAATAATAAGAACACAGGCAGCTTCTTGAAGTTCATAGGGCCTTGTATTTTATGATCCTGCTTTGTTGACTGGTGTATCAGTGACATCTAAACGATTCCACTCAGAGACAAACAGCATGGACACATTTATTGAAACATGTACAGCCCTTTATTCTTACAAATACATTGTACAAATTTCAGATGCTGATAGGAAATATAAAACTTACAGTAGAATACATGTTTTCTTTTTTACTCCTTCATTATGTCTGTATTTTAACATCAAACTGGCTGAAATATTATTATAGGTAAAAGAATAATTGATCTTAATTTCTCCATAAAAAATATATATTTTATTTCATTTTTGCCCAATGCCTGCTGAAACAGCTGGACATTTACCTAGTTTTATTTGATGTGCTTTCTTCTGGTTTTCTTGTGACCATTGATGTTTTACAGCTCAATTTAAAGTGTTACTAAACCCAGGACCCTGCATTCACTATATCTGGTCTCCCACAGTACACAGAACATGGAAATGCAGATATTTTACTAAATATAAACTGCTAAATACCTTTTCTCATCAGTAATATATCACAGTCTTGTGCCTTCTATCAGTGTATGGTTAAAGCTTGTAGGAGGAGTTTTCATTCTGCTCTGACTGTCCTATGAGGCTGTAGGACCCCTGACTTTCTGTCTGGACAGTGCTGATTGGCCCTGTGCTGATCACATGCACTCTCCCAAGAAAAAAACAACTCTCTAGCAATACAAACCAAACTGAGCATGTGCAGAGTGCCTCCTAAGGCTTTATTTTATCAGCAGATGGATTGGGGACAGTGGAAGAAGGGGAGGATCAGCGAAGACAGGATCAAACAGCATTTTTACACAATGTGGAGGATTAACCCCTTAGGTTCCACAGTGAGTATAACAAGCATGCTTTACTGCATATACAGACTGATTTTACTGTTGTGGGTTTAGTAACATTTTAAGCCACATTCATATAAAACGAATGGCAAAAAAGCAATGTTAAAGAGGGATTCCAGGAAGATGTATAAAAACACAAATTACAAAAAGTGAAAAGAAATGGGACTTTAAAGGTGTTGAAGCCCCCTCACAGAATGATTACTGGTACACAATCATAGATTAAAAAGGATTATTTATTACAAACTTAATTTAAAGGAATATCATATTGGGGATGAACATCCCTTAAGAACTATAAACACAACTCATATTCAAGCCCAAAGCACCCTTGAAGATAGAAATCCCTCCATATGTATATAGTATAAACTGGGTAAATGTCTAGTACATATCTCAAACACACACAAACATATATATATATATACATATATATATATATACATAGTCTGTACAAAAAACAAAACAACACAAATTATTTCCATTTTATTTCAATTAAAAATCGCTAGGGACCCATTTACAGATTTCAGGTGTGTTAATGTGTGTTATGTTCTACTTCTATTGTGTGTTGTGTTAAGGTAGAGTGTTAAAAATAATGGGATCCCAATGCACCAAAACATCTAAAAAATGGGATATGTAACACAATTTGTAATGCAGCGTGCTCTGTGGTACATTGCCATGCAAGCATTGTGCTCAAAATGAATGAAATGGCAACACATGTAATGCGTGTTACCTCAATGCACAGGTGTAAATGGGCCCCTGATGTATTTTTACATAATGTACAACCAGCATATGTACCCAAATCCCTTTACGTATTAGCTTCCTGTAGTCGAAGGAGGGGCAGCTTGCTGAGCCAATCAGGACAATGTTGCTTTGTCCAATATTGTTTTCTCAACACAAAACATGCATAGGACACAGGGCACAAATACTCTGCTACTGTCTCTTTGCCCAGCAAGAAGACAAGTGGAGACAACATGAATAAAGAAGCACAAGGGGGTACCATTAATATGATTTTGAGGTGTGGGGGGCATTAAGTTGTGCATAAATAGGATGTATTATAATCCCTGCTTAAAAATAAGTTTTGATAGTCATCAATAGAGCTTAAATAGCATATGTATTAGCAAAACAAAGCTCATTTTCTTTGCTAGTTTTAAAATGATCCAAACAGCTGCTACTTTCTATTTTGTATGTATTTAGTTCAAACACGTATTGGAGGGGTCTGCCCCTTTTAGACCCCTTACACACTATAGCGCGACTGCGTTTGCGGTAAAGTGGCACTAGTTTTAGCAGTGCTTTGCCGTTGTTTTAGCTGCATTTTTCACCCGCCAGCGGGGTGCTTTTAACCCTCTCTGGCTTACGAATAAAGGGTTAAAAGTGCCTGTGTTGCTGCGCTGCCCATTCATTTTAACTGCCCCAAAGATGCTGCTTGCAGGACTTTTCAGAACATCCAGCAAGCACACCGCCCCAGTGTAAAAGCTTTTGGGCTTTCACACTGGGGTGGCATGGGAGGCATTTTTCAGGTGCTTTACATGCACTATTTTTAGCGCTAAAATGCCTGAAAAATGCCTTCAGTGTAAAAGGGGTCTTAATGTGTTTCTGTTTTTAAAAACGTAAAGGATAGATGAGCTGCTCTTAATCTTGTATTACTCTATATACTGTATGTCTCAGTTTAAAGAATATGTTCACTAGCATTTCATTTTCCTAATATGTGTCTGTTGTATCATGTATTTGTGTTAAAAAATGTCCTGCTCTCTTTGTATTGTTTCCTTTGTGTGAAATACCTGGGCATGCCAGTCCTCCTGCTTTCCTATTTAAAATGACCACACTAGGCATGAGAGCACATCTATCTCAGCATGGTCAGTTTTCTGGTGGTGCTAGGAGCACAACCAACCTCTTCTCCAGTGGCCAATATTTGAGCTGACATGCCACCCCTCTGTTCAGCCATTCACTGGGAAGATCAGTGCACTCTTCCTCTCCGCCTCCACCTCTTTAAGCCCCTTATGTAGCTGAGAACATAGATTATGTGAACACTTTATTTTGATTTTCTTTTTTATACATACACACATGTTTTGCCTTTCATTCTATTTTAAATGGGTTGTTTTAGAGGGTAAGGGTTCCTTATATACCTAAGTGATCATAGCTAAGATTTGGACCACACTTTACTGAGGAATCTGGGTGTGACAATGCAGCTTCACTATTCAAAAAATGTATGCAAGAAAGTTCTCTGCCTCTTATCCAAATGTTACAGACAATGTATAATTGCTGGCTAGCTGTACATTTTTGTCATTTAAATGCATACCAATTAAAGTGGTTGTAACCCCTTGACATGACATTTGAACAAAACATATCACTCCATAGTGTGTACTTGTCTCAGCCCAGAGCACTAAGTGTAATTTCTCCCTGCTGCCTTGTCCCCCCACTTCTGACAAATTTTCTTGACACCAAAAGGTAAAAAGGTGATAGGGTAGGAAGCTCCAGCACTCAGCTATCAGAGTGTAACTTCAGCTCCCCACTTCCTGCTTTGTGAAAGCTGAAAGCTGTCTAAATTCTACATGTTATACTGATGTAGAGGAGAGAGGGCTGCAGATACAACTTATGTAAGAGGATTTGTTTCATTTCTGTGTATCATCTGAGGCTAGCCATTTCACTGGGTATATGTAAGGGTTTGCATCCACTTTAAAAGAGGTCGTTGGACATCTACATTTTAACTGAATCATGACTGTATCACCATTGTCCTTGTTATTGGGCTGTATGTCACAACACTGTTTGCCCACTGTCAACAGCAATAGATAGCTGACTCTGTAATGTACTTATGTCTACACTGTAGTAATCATATGTATTTATCACCATAATGTCATACATTTACTGTAACTTCATTATAATTAGTAATCAGCTGCAAAGTAAATGAAACTAGGAACTGCAGATCATCCGCCATTTCTGTAATAAAGATCCAGGTTATGTACTCTTATGGAATGCCAAAGTCCAACTTCAATCAAAACCTGATATATATTGGGAAAGGATCAAAACTTCTACTAAGATTTAAATGCTGTCTGTGCATTTACTAGGGGAATTTCTCCTTACTTTCTGTTGACAGATACTACCTGAGCAGAATAAATGTATTTTTTTTGAATAGGGAAATGGGCAGCAGTTAAATGCTGAGAGAGATTGTAGCCCATCCCCTACATTAAAAGAGAAGTATGGGTTTAAGTAAAAAAAAAAGGAATTATGTTCACTTAGGTGAATGCAGCATTGATCCAATGCTGCATCTGTTCTCCACCGGCTGTAAAACCGAGAACTGAGAAATCAAACACCGATAATCACTCAGCTCTAGGTCTGTCAGTCACCAGCTCTCCGCTCTGCCCCTGCAGAGCTCACTGGAGCAGTGGGCTGTGTAGGGGGAGAGAGCGCCTTGCTCAGGCATTCAGAGGCTCCCTGAGAGTCTGAGCCAGTTGCCAGCCCATGCACCTAGGAGGATCTGAACCATATGGTCAGGATCTTTTCAAAATCTGGGCCAGGTCTGTGACGTCAAACTGCACTCCTGTGATCAAGAGACGTATAGCCAAAAAAGCTTTGGCTATACCTCTCTCTTAAGCAAAAATGGATGGAGTTGGGCTTTATTATTAACACACGTAGGACCGCTTGGCATGATGCAAACCTGACTTTTTGACAGTTCCCCTATTTCTCTGCAGTCACCAGTATTTCTTTTTCTAATTACCTCTCTTATGTGCATAGAAATGCCATGCTATAGTCTGGGTGTCATTGTCTCCAGGTGCCCTGATCCTCAGCTTTCATCAGTGTAGGGAGGAGGAGAGTGTAGGGTGTTAGACTGATTACGGAGTGCACAGTTAGCTGACTCGCTGGCTAAGGTGACCACTATTCTTGACAGGTAATGCTGCCACTATCGCACCTAACCGCACACCTAAAAAGAACCACTGGCTGCATGAATAATTGCCCCAACAATAAGGAATGGAAACAGCTTTAAAAATAGCGACTAATTGGAAAATAATAAGACATTCACAGGAAAGTGTAGCATATACTGTATTTTTTGCATTCCACGCAATGATTCCTAATAATTCTGTGATCAATTTTTATTTATTTTTTGCCTGCGAGATGAAAGGAAACATCCTTAGATATAATCCATCATTTAGAGCTGCTGTTTGTGCTCATGCCTGGTTAGGCACATCATGAAACCCCAGTCGTCCACATATTTGTCTGCACTTCAAAAGCCAACCCTCTCTTTGCCAATGTTTTCGCACAGTAGCCAAATCTAGTAAAACTCTTCAGGCCGAAATCCAAGAAAGATGAACTCCACCCCCACCAAGGAGACAGATTCCCAGGAACTTGAATCCAATGAATGGAACAGTCAGGTTGCCAGACAGGAGAAGCTGGCCAGGAATCAGAGTTCTCTTGAGAAGGACACTTGTGTCTTCCATCCAATTTACATTTGGCTCTGTCCACTTGCAAATAGTCTGAATTCCAATGGGTTGGTTCGGTCACAGAAAGATAGATAGAGCTGTGTGCTAATTGGTTGAATAACTATAGTGCTGCAGTAATAAAAAAAAGACTATAATAACAGCTAGAATAATGTTATTGTAACAGATAATCACATTTTTAGTAAATTGCATCTTACTCTTTTGTCTCCATTTGATTTAATTTGTGGCAGGGTAAACCTTCATTAATTGTGTATAATAATAATAATAACAACAATAACAATTAGGAACTTAATAGCATTAGGTTTCAGCAAAATATATAAAGGATTTTTATAGTCATGACCCAAATTTATGCCTAAACATTCCACACCTTCTGTAGATCTTGATCTGGAAAATATTTTTTACCCTGTTCCTCTAGCAAAATCCTTTGAGTGATGTCATCAGTAGTGTGCTCTAGGTAATTTCCTGATGAACTACAGAGATTCATTTTCCAGGAGCCATCTTCCTACACAGTGTAGGGGTAGGATGTTGGAAGTCAAGGTGGCAGCATTGTTCTTCAGAGAAAGAAATTAGTATATACATTAGGAGTAGGGGGGGGGGGGGGGGGGCTTGGGATAGGCAGAGATCAGCATTAACATAAAAAAACTTTTGCCTGTAGAACCATTTTGAATTACAGGTGAATTGTTAGTATCATTTTAAGATAGAATCAAACCAAGCTCACATGGTTAAAAATTATTATTCTGGGAACATTTTACAGATTTAGATTGTTAAAATTCAGACTGATGTTTTGCTTGCTTGTTATTACATAGTTACATACAGTGGAACCTTGGATTATGAGCATAATCTGTTCCAGGAGAATGCTTGTAATCCAAATCACTCGCATATCAAAGCGAGTTTCCCCATAGAAGTCAATAGAAACAAAGATAATTAGTTCCACTTTGACTTCAATTACATGCAAAACTGCATGT
Source organism: Lithobates pipiens (assembly GCF_037356315.1). Taxonomy (NCBI): domain Eukaryota; kingdom Metazoa; phylum Chordata; class Amphibia; order Anura; family Ranidae; genus Lithobates; species Lithobates pipiens. The sequence goes on from NW_027507784.1 coordinate 144,816,234, forward strand.
GGTCAGAGGTGAGGGGGCACCAGAGAGCCTCGGAAATACTCAGGGACAGCTCGGCTAAATTCAGAAAAGGCTCGGAAACACTCGGGAATGGAGGATTTCCAAGTGTTTCCTATTTCCGAGTTTTTTCCGGAACGGCTCCGAACAGTTCCGAGTTTCCCCGGCGCCCCCGCACCTCTGGCCAAATGTGGTACTGCACATCCCATTAGCTTGAATTCTGCTCGTTTTGCAAGACAATGCTCGCAAATCGAGTCAGAATAGTTGCATCATTGATTTGGTTGAAAAAATACACAAGTCCATCCAGTTAAATCCACAGAACAAAAAACAAAAAAAAAACAACACACTCAAATAGAAAACCTCCATATACACAATCATATACCCACAGTTGATCCAGAGGAAGGCAAAAAAAACGCAATAAAGCATAAATCCTATTTACTCCAGTGGGGAAAAAAATCCTTCCTGATCCCCAAAAGGCAATTGGATATTCTCTATATCAACTCTAGCTATACATATTAGTATCCAGTTATAATTTGTGCATTTAGGAAAGAATCCAGGCCTTTCTTAAAACAATCTACTGAGCTGGCTAACACCAGAGTCTACTCCACATTTTCACAGCCCTTACTGTGAAGAAGCCTTTCTATATTTGGAGAAGAAATCTCCTTTCCTCCAGACATACAGAGTGCCCTCTTGTCGTCTATAGTGACCTTGGAGTGAATTATGTACATGCTACCGACACAGTAACTGCACATGCCATCCATAGCACCCAATTTAATTGCTGGGACATAGATATTTATAAGGAGAGATTTATTTTTTTAAGGGACCTTTCTTAATAGGGAGATCTGGAATTGGTTAATGGAGACCTAATCCAGACCCTCATGCAGATCTGCAGCAGCAGACCACGTCTAATATTGATCTATTGCTGTTTTGCTTAGCTCTGCTTTTGCTAACATAATGACAGGAAGTGCAATGATGTCACAGTATATCACTGGCACACTGGCACTTGGATGTAGCAGTCACATTTTAATCTGCACTTGTATGTGATTTTCTCTCCCTGGTGCCAAACACTAAGCAAGCCACAAAATGGCTGGCTGCATGTGGTCTGTGGTCCATGTGTTGGTCACCGGGGCCTAGTGGAATGAATATAAGAACTTGAAGTGATTTTGTCTATATTTTCAAAACATGTATATACTTGAACAATAAACAGTTCACTTCCATCTCTGTAGCTGTGATCCTTATCAAAAGGATCTACTGTCTTCATTTGTGTTTGAAACATTGATCATTTACAGCTTCTTAAGAGTACTGATACTAATTACAGTACTACTCACAAGACAGTTGACTGTGAGATTGACATATGAATGAGGTTTACTTTCCAATACTCTCTCCATTGCATTATAGAATATTTGATAGCTTACATAGCCCATACGTCATAATTAAAACTCATGTCAAACTTTGCTAATTGAACTAAACAGCACAGAGAAGTCTTTCCGGGACAATGCTTTGTTTATAGCTACCTTGTCATAATTACAGGGCTTCGTGTGGGTTCCATGTTTGGTTATCATTATCGCGGGAGTTTAGACAATATCATGAAAGCAAATTAGCCTTTGTAGAATAGTTGAAGTCTTCAATCTTGACAGATGTGATTTATGGTCAGATTACTCATTGGGGTGGGGGAAGCAGTGTTAATTCTTCCCCATCGTGATTTCCAGCTGCTCTATCTAATGGTAGAGGTGCCAGCCTAGTAGCTGTGTACAGCTCAACACTTTGTGGCTTCACCTATATTTTATTAGATCGACATGTTTATGAAACCATATGAATTCACAAGCATCCTATTGTTTGCAGACTATTGAAAGTGTGAGCCAGGATAGATTCATCAGTAGTTACATTGAGGTAATAAATAGTAAGAAATGATAGCTGTATTTGTTTCATATTCAATTGAAAATATATATCTGGAGGAATATTGTATGCCTTATATTTAAGGTTTGTATGACTTATGAGTGACTTTTGTCTGCTAAATAGAAACATCTGATTTCTAGTGCATTTCACTGCAGACCTATAGCCTCATTCTGTAAAGAGTTCCTGCCTTTGTATACTTCATTTTACCTGCAGTCTTTATTGCTTCTTTTTGCTGTCTCTCCTTTGTTTAGACATATATAGCTATTAGTTTTCACTGTGATAGCAAAATACGCCAACCTTAAAGTGATACTAAAAATATACTGTTTAATTTACATTGTCCCCATATGTCTATTTCTGTATATATGATGGCACTGTAATTATTTTAATAATAAAAAAAATCATCTAAATACCCTTTTCCAAACCAATATACAGCTGCCACATGACCTAATTCTTTCCCAGCCTGTCTGCAGGGAAACATAAGCAGGAGGAGCTTCTGGTCCTCTTTTGTTGGTCACATGTTCAAAATAAATACAACAGCCTTTGGAATACAGAGTAAAAATAAATAATTCATTTCATTAAACCGTTTTAAATTGTCACACAAATATATATTTGAAATCAAATCTTTATTGTTTTTTGGCAATAATTTGTGGCCAGATTTCTGCCAATTGTGACGGCTCCATCAATCTACATGTAATATCCCAGCCCCATTGTGTTTAGTTGGTTAGTGGGCATGGAGGAGGAGGCAGGGAGTAGGCTGTCATTTACTACTGTGTATACGCTCACATGTGTGACTTTATAGTCGCATGGGCTGCTCAGATGTGATGTGGAGCAAATGCTTAGCATAGAAACTCACTGAAAACTGAGCATGTGCAGAGCTGCCCACACTGCTTTACAAAATCCCTAGCTGTATTGGGGACATGGACAGAAGGTGGAGAGAGAGAGAGCAGCGGGATCAACCAGGTTTTTTGTATAACACAGAAAATGGATCTCATAGTGACAGAGTGAGTATGAACAGAATGCACTACAGCATTTATTGATAGTTTTTTATGATGTGGCCATGCTTAAAGATAGACTATCCATCCACTAGCTGTATGTGCCCTTGCTGTGTAGATTAAGCCTCCTTATTTATCCTGGTGACCAGTTTCACAGAGACAGAAAGTGATATGAAATCCAAAATGTAAAGCCCCGTACACACGAGAGGACTTATGTCCGACAGACTTCCGAAGGAGTTCCGTCGGAGTTCTGCCGGAGTTCCGACGGAGTTCTGACGGACTTTTCGGCGGAGCGGACTTGGCCACACACAATCACACTAAACTCCGACGGATTCGAACGTGATGACGTACGACTGGATTCGAATACGGAAGTTCATAGCCAGTAGCCAATAGCTGCCCTAGCGTCGGTTTTAGTCCGTCGGAATAGCATACACACGAGCGGAGTTTTCGAAGGGACCCCGGTCCGGCGGAGTTCCGTCGGGAAAATTTGAAGCATGTTCCATATTCTAAAGTCCTTCGGACTTTGGCGAGTCAAAAGTCCGTTGCAGCCCACACACGATCGAATAGTCTGACGGACTCAGTCCGTCGGACTTTGGACGTTGAAAAGTCCGCTCGTGTGTACGCGGCTTTAGAGTTGTCACCAAAACAAGAAGTGTGGATACATTTTCCAGTGGGAACACCTGTTCCAGTGACAACTGTAAAAAAGTTCCCCTCACTTTGTAGAAATGTCCTCTTATGCCGCGTACACATGACCGGATTTTTTGATGGACTTGGTCCAGCGGACAATCCGACGGACTTTGCAGCTGAGGTCCGCCGGACTTTCAAACTAATGGACTTGGCCACACACGATCACTCCAAAAGTCAGACGGATCCGAATGTGATGATGTAGAATAAGGAAGTTTATAGCCAGTAGCCAATAGCTGCCCTAGCATCGGTTTTAGTCCATTGGACTAGCACACAGATGACCAGATTTTTAGACCGGACTTGAGTCCACTGGAAAGATTTGAAGCAAGTTTTATTTATAGGTCCGCCAGACTTTTGAGAAGAAAAAGTCAGCTGGAGCCCACACATGATCGAATTGTCTGACGGATTCCAGTCCGCCGGACCAAGTCCGTTGAAAAGTCCACTCGTGTGTACCCGGCATTACTCTCTCTTGTATCTCTAAGACAGGAATTGAAGCAACATTTCCCCACCAGGACACAGACAGAAAAAAAATTAACTGACAGGGCTTAAATCCTTCCCTACTTTATCCAAAACTAGAAAAAACTTTTTTTACTATATATACATACAAAAAAAAATGCATATACATAAAGCATTTGAATATCACAACCTTCAATCACCCTATGAATTACCAATACCCTAATACTATCTGAGCTAGAACATCAATTTACAAAATGTAAATACATCCACAATGTCCTGTACATTTATAATGATGCTTATACAAGGGTTCTCAAAAACAGTATTTAACAGTAACATGTTCTTTGGATCAGCATCCACTGATCAGAGGAAGGAGGAAGAGTGTGATTTTAAAATAACTTTTTGTGAAAAATGTATGAAAAATACATACAATGGATAACCTATACAGTGTTTCATAATATACAACATCACAGACATATGTTCTAAAAGCACTTACTTTAACTTTACAATATCATATATGGATGATTTGTCTCTTAGTTACACATTTACACAAGTTCACAATCTTCTGAGCCCCTTAGTGGAGAAAAGATGCAAGGACCTCATCTGTCCTTCTTCTCCTCAACTGAATAATGTGAAATGTACACTTTTAATTAGGGAGTATAAAAATCCAGTGATGGGAACCGCACCCAGACAAGAGCAAAGACTGCCCAGTAGCCCTCAAGGTAAGTAGATGCAAGAGGTCCAGTGGAAGTGGAACTTCCATTTTCTGAATTGAAGTAGCATGACCAGATTTTGTTGAGGCCTCCAACAATAAAAACAGTTCTATGGCATGTGCCTGGAGAGAAAATAGGAGCCGCAAGCCTTCCCCTCTCCCACTCCCCCTTCCAACTCCTGTTTCCCCATTGCGGATAATTTCCATAATTTTCTGTTCTGCTAGTAAAAGAAGTAAAAACTCCTCAACAGGGACAGAGACAGTAATAAAAAGCTCATAGTAGCTTTAAAACGTCACTTTACTATTAAGGCATTAAACCATAGTAAAAATGGAGAAGAAAAAAAAAAAATATGTACACTGTGTAAAATAATTAAACATACAGTATTCATAATACTAGAAATGCCCACTGAATCAAAAATATGCTATTGAGCAGCACCCAGAATTCCTAATATACAAAGTTAATGTCTGTTAAAAGTTCTGAACTGGACAACATGTATACCGATAAGAAGTTGACTGTGCTTCAGGGCCTGGTCACATTAATTGGAACTAGCCTGGACAGCCTTGCCCAGCACAGTCCCGATGCAAGACAAGGCAAAAAGCCTTGCTCTCTATCATGTCAGTTCAAACCACAAGATTGCACTGTTATGTATGACACAGGGTAAATTTTTCAGTGCAGTATGATGTGAAACAATTCACCGAATTTCATCTCCCTACTCCCAGTAGCACCTAATAAGATGTCACTTTGTGACATTTCAGTAAAGTTTGCTCAAAAAAGTAAACAGTGTAATGTCCTGCTACAGCACATTGACTCTATTGCCCTCACACCACACACCAGCATCTGTGTTCTAACTCATCTGCTGAAATAATCGGGACTAATCTTATATGTCTTAGATGAAGCGTGCAGATAATATTGACATATAGGACTGAACATTACAAATGGTCATTTCATATTTTTAAGAGATGGATATTTGCTTAGTTTTAATAATAAAGCATAATCAAGTCTTCTGTATTCGTTGTAAGCTGAACTTGCCCTACTTTGTCAGATTCACAAGGAATGTATGTTTTTACTATTTAAAGCGGGGTATTGAATTAACATTCATTGAGGTCCAGTCAGAAAAATGTTTTTGCAGCAGAGGTCCTAATTGCATGTTTGTGCAATGATTGAGATCCTTCACATCACCATCCCCCACCTCTTTATATCTCAATCCCATTCTTATATCAGTGTCCTCAGTCCCCCTTACATATCACAATCCCCCCTCCTTTACATCACAGCCCCACACATCACATCACAGTTCCCCCTTCACGGTAGTGCTCTAAGCCCCCCTTTACATCACCCCCACATCCCCTTCACATTAGTCTTCTCAACCCTCCATCACATCAACAGTTCTTTACCCCCTCCCCCACACCGGTGTTCTCCTCTGCTTCTCCTCACCTCCCTTCCCCCACATCAGTGACCTCCTCTGTCCCCTTAACCCCCACAGTAATGTTCTCCTCTGCCCCCATTCACCCCTCCACAGTAGTGTTCTTCTCTGCCTCCTTTCACAACCCCACTTCAGTGTCCTGCTCTGCCCTCCTTCACTCCCCCACAGTAATGTCCTCCTCTGCCCTCCTTCACCCCCTCCTACAGTAATGTTTTCCTCTGCCCCACTTCACTACCCCACCCCCCCCATAGTAATGTTGTGTTCTGTCACCCATCACCCCCCTCACATCAGTGTCCTCCTCTGCCCCTTCACATCACCCTCCGTCTCCCCATCCTTTACAGCTGTGTCCTAGCCCATTATTTCTTCTAACTCACTGGGGCAAACAGCAGAGCGGAGGGCAAAAGGCACAATATCACTGGATGTTTGGTTGCTAGGACAGCCCTGCATCCCAGCAACCAATCACATGGTGGTTAACTTGAAAAGTTAACTAGTACAGCTCCTGATCTCGCCCTCTGTCCAGTGCTGCTGTGCCTAATGCCCTCCACTCTGCTGAAAAAATTACAGTAGCAGAGGGTGGAGGAAAGAGCTGCTCCTAAGTAACGACCACGTGGTCCAGATGAGACAGTGACTCGATCTGAATCAGGACCACGGTCTGCCATTTAGTGATGCCTGATTTAAAATGCTATAGAAAATGCAATCTGAACGACCTGTTAAGGTCACTTGGGGTTGGAATAAGTTTTTATACCTCTGGCTGTCTTGGCATTCTAATAACTACATGAGTAAGCCATTGAAACAGATCCTAAAACACTTATAGATGGGGGTAAAGATCTGGTCTACTGGATTCCCTTCTAATTTTAAAAAGTTTCTAAAAAATGAATTAAATATAGATATAGGTTAAATGTTTCTGCACACAGTGTAGAAGGGTAAGAACCCATGTCAAATTTTTTGGCGTCTGATTTTTTTTCCCTGAAATAAACAGCACAGCTAAAACCGCTGCAGGTGGATCCACGCTTGCCTGCACTGACAGCCGGGTACTTGTCCTGCTCATTGATGTTGCAAATAATTCAAAGACAGATGGGTGACAGCATAACCAGCATGCATTACATAAATCCCTGTATGCATTGAAAAATAGTACACAAAGAACGCAGCAAGCCTCAGCAGAAAAGTGACAATTATGTGACCATGGCTGAAAGTGCAGAAAAACCTCCAGTGGGGACAAAGAAAATAAAATCTCATGGGAATTCTAGCTTTCCACAACTAAAATAGAATGTTTGTATTTTTGGCGGTGTCTGTGTTGGACATTTCCTTGCACATTCTGTGCCGATGACATTACTCAACTGTCCACAGACAGCAGTTAAAACTTACTGAGGCTCTAACCCTTCCCCAACCCTTTCAAAACGACAAAAAAAAGGTTTTGGCTGGAGATGCTCTTAAATCCTAATGAGTGTATTAATTACATGATAACTTTTAGGTTGTAACATCATATTTGAAACCCGCTTCCAGCTTTTGTTTCTTTTAAAAGAAAACTGTGCAGAAATATACATGGAAGCCAACACTGTTGACTTTCTGAAATTGTGGTAATGATAATAATTAGTAGCGCATAGGCCAGGCAGGAAGGATTGTGGCAGTGTCAATTCCTAATGCAGAGTGTGTTCATTTCTTTACCAAAGTCTTGGCATCTAACATAGTTCTTGCACATGTTTTTTAATTGTGTATTTCTTAAGGGTCTATTTATCAATATTATCACCATTGATTTGCACAACTTTCACTCACAAAGCTTCACATAATTTCTAGGGGCAAAATGGATGAAAAATGTGTGAATCTGGGTGAAAACATAAATAAATAGACTCCCTAGATTTCCCATTTAGAAAGCATTTATGAGGGCTGACTAAACATTGTTAAAATAGAGAACACCAGGCCATCTCACTTTTAAATGGCACCCAGTGCACTTCTACAGCACTGCAGGATACCACAATCAGGGCTGGACTGGGACAGAAATTTGGCCCTGGACTTCACCCAGACCGGCCCACTTACATTTTGAGTGTCCCATCAGCACTCCCTTACATCAGAGTGTCCCATCACCAGCCCCCTTACAACAGAGTGTTCCATCACCAGCCCCCTTACAACAGTGTCCCATCAGCACTCCCTTACATCAGAGTGTCCCATCAGCATGCCTTACATCAGAGTGTCCCATCACCAGCCCCCTTACATCAGAGTGGCCCACTGAGCCATCGGCCCACCGGGAAACTCCCGGTAGTCCCAATGGCCAGCGCATGCCTGACCACAATGTACATGCAGTATAGCCCACTGCTTTCATAAAGGTCCATGACCATTTTTTGGTGTGTTAAAGTGATTGTAAACGATCACCTTGTAAAACAACCCATTTAGTTTGTAACAGAAAAAAAGGCAAAATATTTTAGAATAGATATAAAAAAAAAACATTATAAATACCTTTTTTCCCCTTTTTTTATAAGTAATCACATTCCCTCTGTTCTCAGCTGCATAAGAGCTGGGGGAGGAGGAGCAGCAGCAGCAGCAAACTCAGCTTCCCAGTGAATGGCTGTGCAGTTGGGGCATGTCAAGACAAGTCTAATCTTTGGAGGAGAGCATAGCTAGAGAACTGACCACAGTGTGCTCCTCTGCTTAGTGTGGTCAGTTTTTAATAGGAAAGCAAGGGGACTAGCAGAAACACCAGGGATTTCACACAAAGTAGGCAATATAAAGGGAACAGGATATTTTCATGGTACAGCAGGCACATATTAGGAATATGAAGTGTTGGGGTAACAAACGCTTTAAGATGCACTGGAGCTTATTTAGAATAATTGAACTGCTTTGGCACAGTACGTTGTTAAAAGATAAGAAAGTATTGCGAAAATGCATCCTGTGAATGGGCCCTAATGCTGGAGTAAGCCAGGCAATGCTTAGTACCTCAATCCCAAATGTATTTGTGATTAATTGCTTAGAGTAGCAGTCAGCTGCTAAGCAGATGGAACAAAGACCTCCCTATAGTGTAAGCTACACACATAGCCTGTAGTAGTGACTATTTATACTATTATTCATAAGTATGAATAATTGCACACAATGCTTCAATTGTGTGCAAGTGGTTGCTACAGTGTTTGTAGCAGCAAGATTAAGATTCCAGCCTAATTTTCCCAGGTACACCAATATTCTTGGCAAATATCCGAAGTGTCAAATTGCCAGGCTGAGCTGGTACTAAGAGTTCAACTAGTCATATTTGAATGAAGGGTAAGCCAATGTCTTCAATGCTATTTAATCATTTTAAATCCATCTAGATTCCTAGTTACCGTACTAATATTATTTAGGAACAAATACAAACTTACGATTTAAAATGCTACATATACTATACTGAAACACAACATCGAGTAACACACACCTGGTGTCTATCACTTTAAAAATAAATTCTGCCTCATTTAGGTACAATTAAACAGAATTATGACCATTTGTTTTTCTTCAAGGAGGTTGCTTTGCATATTGAGTGTCTAATTATTTGCAGGTGACAAAAAAGCAGGTTAGATCATTTGGTGTGTAATGGAAAACTGACATATTTACAAGAGGGGCTGCGTGGAAAATGGCTATTAATAAAAGCAAATGTTTTTGTGAAATATTTCGATAATGACACAAGTGTGGGAAATTATTTTTACATAAAATGTTGGCTTTCCTTTTTAGGTAATTATGCCTGTGCTGGTGTTTCTTTGATGTGTGGGATTCTACATTATAGCCATGCAAGGCACAGGAACAAATATTAAATGATCAGTTACATTGCGTAATTGTGTCATGTGAGAAGATAATCTCTGTCAAAATTCGAAAGCAAATGTGTATTGGGTACAGTTGATGTCAGACAAGCATTTTCAGCGCAAGTCATCATGTGACAATTTCATTTCATACTTTCTATGGTGTTTAACTAGTGTTTTCCCTGGTGGAAGAAATTGCGACTTCTAAAAAATGAAATATCCATAAACACACTTATGTGACAGGTTGTTGGCAAATCCAAAATGTTTACAAAGTAACAAAAGCCAAAAAGTGCTTAAGTTTTCACTATTAGCAAATTTGCTGACAGTTAAAGGAAACCAACCATGAGAAGAATGCCAAGGCTACCATTGCTGGCCTCCTGTAAAAAATTATAATTTTCTGACTGTCTTTGGGGTTATTGAGACCTGTTGTGGGCAAACTGACATGGCCTTCTGATAGCCCAACCCTCACAGTGCCTCCTGATAGATTCTAATGTATTGTTGCATAGTTGTAGAAGATCAAGCACCAGCCGGCCTTTGAGATTCCATACACTGGTGCTTAGAAAAGGCATTCCAATAATAAATACCCCCGCAGATGCTTTTTGCTATGACAATGTAGCTGACATGTTTTTTTTTTGTTTTCTTGGCACACGGGCTTTTACATTTTCACATAAAATGTTGACAAGAGCATACTTTAGTGAATATTAGTAGAGCATACATTAAAAAATATGGGGCTGTGCTTTAGTGACATTGAAACATTTAATAGATTCAATAAACAAGCAATAGGAGCATGTAGCACAAACAAGCAACCTTCCAATTGATGCCACACCTTAATGCACCCCCCCCCCCCATAGGGCTTAATCACATAGTGCCTATGATTTAGCCATCTAGGGGTGAAACACATTAGGGCATGGGTGCTCAACCGCTGGCCCTCCAGCTGTTATGGAACTACAATTCCCCATGAGGCATTGCAAGGCTGACAGTTACAAGCATGACTCCCAAAGGCAGACCCAGCAACAACTGGAGGGCCACAGGTTGAGCACCCACGTATTAGGGCGTGGTCTCAAGTATGAGATTGCCTGTGTGCACCGTTTGCTCATATTGCTTGCCCATTAAGTCTATTGTCTGTATCATCATCACTTCCTTTTTGACTTGTGTGCAGTGTGGAACGGAGGTGGGCTTCTGGCATTGCCACCCAGCTATATGATTGGTTGGAGGAGCGCTGCAAGATGTTTTTGAGCGGTAGTGTTAATTAGTTTGATTATCGGAACATAGGACACAGTAGGATCATTGAGTGTTAGACATGGGCGCCGTCAATAAATTCGTTTCGTTACGTTACGTTCAGGTTCGTGTTAGAATTAATTCGTACTTCGTATTTCGTGTACGAAATTCAATTTCAGTTTGTACGAAATACGAATTGTCGTTAGGTTCGTTAACTTGTACGAACGTTCTTTACGATGAATTTAAAGGAAAAAATATATACCTCAATATGACAAATGTCCAAATATATGTCCAAATAAATGTCCAAATTTCGTTACTACGGAAACAACATGTGACTTGGTTGACCAATCAGAGGTTTTCTTCTGCTGCTGAGGCCTATAGGGTAGGCCCGATCATGTGACTTCCCTTTGTGGGTTAGTTAGTGTAGTGGAGCAGATCACACGATTATTTGTCTGTGCATCTGAGCGAATATCTTTGCAATCCTTAGTTTTTTATTGTTCATTTTAGTTTATATCTGTTATAGTTTGAAAGTGTATCATCTCTTAGTGTTTCGTTTCTGGTTCTATTCGTTTTTTGGTTGGTTTTGAGAGATCATTTTTTTTGGCATGTGCTCATTATGAGGGGCTCCCTCCATCCCTGTGCTGTGCTGACTTCCTCCTGGGGCTGTTTATTATGAGGGGCTCCCACCATCCCTGTGCTATGCTGACTTCCTCCTGGGGCTATACCTCTGCTGTGCTCATTATGAGGGGCTCCCACCATCCCTGTGCTATGCTGACTTCCTCCTGGGGCTGCTTATGAGGGGCTCCCACCATCCCTGTGCTGTGCTGACTTCCTCCTGGGGCTGCTTATTATGAGGGGCTCCCACAATCCCTGTGCTGTGCTGACTTCCTCCTGGGGCTGTACCTCTGCTGTGCATATAGCACAGGGATGGTGGGAGCCCCTCATAATGAGCACAGCAGAGGTACAGCCCCAAGAGGAAGTCAGCATAGCACAGGGATGGTGGGAGCCCCTCATAATAAGCATAATGACTGAGTCGTCGATGCGACGACAACTGATCCGAAATCCGTAAACAAAAGTTTGTATTGCGTACAGAATTTGGACGCATGGCAATTTGTATTTCAGAACCTTCCGAACGTACGAATTTTGGGAAATTCGTATGAATTTGAGATTCGTACAAAACGAATCGCACATGTCTATTGAGTGTTGGACTGCAAAACAGCAAACAAGCAGCAAACTGGGAACGTGCCTTATACATAGTACATCCATGTATGATGTGCTCTGCACTTGTTCATGGGGCCCTTCAATGCAAGCACACTGTAGTGCTTAATCCCTGCCCTGGATCATTTGCTTTAGTAAATAATAAATAAATAATATCCTCCAATATGCTGCTAGACTAGAGTTGGCATACATTTTTTTACTGGATAAGTTGTAAGCAGCATACTAGCATACCTCCCAACTTTTTGAGATGGGAACAAGGGACACCTATTAGCAAAAGTATGTAGGCATAGAACACGCCCCCTTAAATGAGAATTATACAAAAAAAGATAGTTAAAATGGTTGTAAACCCTCCTCCACAACTTTGTCCCATGTAAATCAGCATAAAAAACCCTAATGAACACTGCTTGTAGATATCTCCTTACTTGCTTAGTATTGTTTTAATCCTTTTTGTTCTTTAGAATGAAGTCACGGAGCATGCCCAGATCTCCCCTGATTTATGACACACTCTCTATGTGCTTACCTATCTGTTATCAGGACTTCCTACTGCACACCACTGAACTCCCAGGAGGCTGCAGAATCATTCAGAGCTTCCTTCTACACACCATGTGACCATGTGACATGACATGCAGTGTAAACTTGGCCATTACTGCAGTCTCATCAGCTGAAGCTGATAAGACTGACAAAGGCAAACATTAGACATCGGCACAAGTAAATACTATAAAATAAAACAAGTCAACTATGAGCAGGGAAGCAGGGTTGCCATTGAAAAGTTGGATTGAGAAGGAGGCTTGGTTAACAGTACATGAAGTGCTCAATGTAAGGGCGGAAATACACTCCACTGTGGACTCAGAAAACAATACTTAAGATGGGGAACACTTTGTGAAAGATAACTAATGCATTTTATACACAATTATATAGATCAGACCAAAATGAGGATCAAATGAGGAGGAAAGAGGGACAGATGGACTTTGTTCCAAATCAGGGACAGTACTTGAAATTAGAGACAGCTGGGAGCTATGTACTAGTACAATGTCTACTGCTAATAAGAGACTCTACATCTGACTGCATTGTTGCTGCTGTTGAAGGTATTCGATATATAAAACTGTTTGCGATATGTGGTGTTGTAAGAATCAGTCTTCACATACGCTAAGGAAAAAGCCAAAGAGGTTTTCATGCCTGTAATTTTATGCCTACCACTGTTTTAGAGATATGTATCATCCCCCTACAAAGGCTTCATATGGGACATTATCAGTGTTTCCCAGTGACTTACACTCTGAAATGATGCAGATTATTAGTTCAGTGAAAGAATGCATGGTGTTGTTTTTCAGTTGAAAAAAAAACCATAGTCTTATTACACTGTCCTTAATAAAAACCTGTCCCAAAGCTGATAATATTTAACTACTTCAGCCCCGAAAGATTTACCCCCTTCATGACCAGGCCTTTTTTTCTGGTACACCACTGCGTTACTTTAACTGGCAATTGCGTGGTCATGCAATGCTGTACCCACAGCTCTCTTTTGGTGATATTTCATCACCTCTGCAGTTTTTTTTTTTTTTGCGCTATAAACAAAAAAACTGCCAATTTTGAAAAAAAAAACTTAAAAATTATTTCTTACTTTCTGCTATAAAACACAGCCCATAAAAACATTGAAAAAAATCGAATTTCTTCATCAATTTAGGCAAAAATGTATTCTGCTACATATTTTTGGTAAAAAAAAATGCCAATGAGCATATATTGATTGGTTTGCGCAAAAGTTATGGCGTCTACAAACGATGGGATTTTTTTTTGCTAGTAATATCAGAGATCAGGGATATTGGGACTGCAATATTGCGGCGGATAAATTGGATAACTAACTGGTACTTTTCAGGGACTCTAATACAGTAATCGATGCTAAAAAATATGCACTGTTACTGTACTAATGACACTGGCAAGGGAGGGGTTAACAGCAGGGGTGATACAAGGGTTAAATGTGTTCCTAGCAAGTGCTTACTTACTGTGTGGGAGGTGCTTCTACTAAGGGAAGTCAAAGATCTGTGTTCCTGCTTAGCACGGGATCAATGTCTTCCCTACTGCAAGAACGGCGGTCTGCCTTGTTTACATAAGCAGACTGCCGTTCTCCCTTTGTACTAAACAATCAGTGGGTGCCATCAGACAACAAGTCTGAGGTACCCGCCGCTGGGTTCCTGCTGTGTGTGGTACTAGGTACATGACCTGGTGCAGAATGGCTGCTCTACAGCAGTAAATGTGCAGCCAGCGGTTGCAAAGTGGTTAAAGGATAAGTTCACCTTTACAAAGAAAATGCTAATTTTTTTGCAGGTAAAAAAAATGTGCATTTTTTTTTTTAGGCACCTGTAAAGCATTGCACTCATGATCAGCAGATTGGGGGTGTAATGCCCTGCTGCTGCAGAATGTAATTGTCTGCCCGTACCTCCAATACAGGCAGGCAGTTACTGAATAAATGACAAGAAGCTCAATGAACTACCTAAAGCGCGCATCAGCACCCTGGTAGTTCATTGAGGACTTCAAGCCATCAAGTGGCCAAGCGGGGATCTGTGAATGAATGACATAGCCGTGGAGCTCTGCATGACCATGCTGTTTTTGAATTGTGACAGCAGGTGTGGGGAGAAGATTCCTGGCCCCTGTCACAGGGAGGGGGGAGGAGATCAGGGTGAGAGGGGGCAGATGCTGAAAATGTTACATGTTACACCCTAAACATGTCTGTATAATCTGTATATTAACACAAAATCTCAAATCTTTTCATAAAAGTCAAGCTTGGCCCTATCTCTGCCTTCCTCCCCACCCTCCTTATTGGTCCTTTTATATTATGGGTAGTTGTATTGAAAATTGAAAGAGGGATTCCACCAAAAAAAAAAAATATTAAAAGCCAGCAGCTATAAATACTACAGCTGCTGACTTTTAATAAATGGACACTCACCTGTCCCAGGTTCCAGCGATGCCGGCAGCCGAGGCCGATCGATCGCTCGGCTCTCGGCTGCTGTAGTCACCATTCTAGGTGAGGGAATCAGGAAGTGAAGCGAATCGGCTTCACTTCCCGGTTCCCTACTGCGCATGCGCGAGCCGCACCGCGCAATAGGAAATCTCCGCGCTGTCACTGGGACCCGTGTGTGTCCCAGCAGACAGCGCGGCAGGGCAGGAAATGGCGTAGACTTCCACGGGAGTCTATGCCCGGAAGTGGGTGAAAATACCTGTCTTTGACAGGTATCTCCACCCCCCTCTCCCCTGAAAGGTGTCAATTGTGACACCGGAGGGGGGGAGGGATCCGATCAGCGGAGGTTCCACTTTAGGGTGGAATCCCGCTTGAAAGACTGAAAAGTTAGAGCCAAAACTTTTTCTTTGCATCTTGGATGGCAATGTTTAAATCCCTATTAGTTCTCTCATTTTATCTTCGTCCCATTGGGGAGACTTCCTTTCCCTTCCTGTCCTCTAGACACACTAAGAAGTGGGAGGAAATCTGTTGTCTTTGGACCAAGTGCCCCCCTTGGAAGATTTTGTCTTGTTTCCCTGTTCTGGTGACAACTTGAAATTTAGAATTGTGATAGTGATCTCTAGGCAATTCTCCTAAGAATGGACACAAACGGCACAGGCAAAGTAGTCATAATAAGTAAGACAAATCTGTATATTTTTTTTTTTTTATTCATTTCTACTCTCTTACATGAAATTCTCATTCTTTGGTTTTGTATGCCCCATGGACAAAGCAAACATTTTGAGTATAGTTTGTAGATGGGTGCTGTCTCAACAGTTTTAAATAGAATCCTATCGAACAGCATTCTTCTGTAAAAATATCACACATTTCCTCTTTTTTTCACTTCAGGCTGTTTATAGATTTCATTATTATATAGGAATTATAGAGATATTTCTAAATAGGCATTTGTAAGTAGGAGTCAAACATTAGTTTGTTGACCGAAAAGCTAGAAACACAAGTCAGTCTTTTTTTTTTTTTTTTAGGATAGTGTGTTAAGATTGTCAGAATTTTGTACTACCTATGTCCTTATTAAAAATATTTCCCTATACCTTCTGTCCCAAGGTGAGTATTATGCAGAAACTGAGGGGAAATCTCCAAAATAGAGACATATTGGATGTGATATACTTAAAGGCATAGTTCATCTTTACCAAAAAACTGCCTATGCAGATAAGGGATATCTGTAGATAAAAACAAACAGTGCAGACCAAAGTTATATATATATATATATATATATATAATATAATATATAGAAAAATGCCCATGTTATAGGTGTAGGCCATTTACATATCTCAGGAAACTTGACTAGAAAACTCCTATGATGTTTCTAAGGACGTTGCTAAGAGAAGCCTAACTGCTACTGTTCACTTTCAACATCACAAGATCGAGCACTTTCTCTGATTCATTTTTTTTCACTTGCCTGATACAGTTCCTCTGAGCTCAGTGTTTGAGAGCTCTCTTCTGTGTTGGTGAAGGTGAACAGTAACAGCTAGGTGTCCCATAGCAGCATCCTTAGCAATGTCCTAGAAGTTTTCCAGTCAGGCTTCATGAGATACGTTAAGGGCCTACACTTAATGCTATTAAAGCAAGGGCATTATTCAACTTTTGTTTTTATCTACAGATGATCCTTTGTTGCATAGGCAGGTGACCTAAATATTTACGGCAAATAGGCTATACTCTTTGAAAAGAAAGTACAAGGAACACCTTGCAAGGAAATTTGCCGCAGAGCTTAGTGAATGAGCTTACACTCTGCTGACCTTCATTATGTGCAAGCAAAAAATGCTGTTTTTTTTCTTGAACGTGATTGGTTATTCTTTGCAAAGTTAAACTTCACTGCATTCACTAAGTTCTGGGGCAAATTTGGTTTGCGTAATGATTTTGAAGACATTAACATATGTGCTTGGATCTTTAGAATGAACTAAAGATAACATGATCACATACAACACAGTGTGTTAATACAAGCCTTACTTTGTGATTACCTAGTCACAAAATACATCGGAGACAAAGTGTACTTAAAAATTGGTTTTGGGGTGATTCCTGATGACATTCACTGATCTTTGACAACCATTTTGTGCATTACTTTAGGAAAACAAAAGTGGGGATTTCAGCTGATGGAACCTGTTTACAGATCCACGTATTTTGGGTGATCTTACGTTTTTATCTGATAATGAGAGTAAACAATAGGGAACTTGTGATGTTTCATACAATTACACAATCCACACATTGGGTTCATTTACTAAAAAACAAAGGCTGTTCACATAAAAAAGTGAATATTTATACATATTTCACTTTGTTTGCAAAGCCGTAGAGTCACTGTAAAATGTTCTGTTTGAATGTTATTCATGTCTGCTTAAATACTATTGGAAAGAAACAGGGCAAAAGTGGACCTTTCAGGCACCAAATAAACAAAATTTAAAAGAACAATACATTTATTTTAGGCCCCTTTCACACATGCGGACAGTATGTCTGTATTTCATCCATCCGTTTGCGGATGCAATACAGACATACATGCATCCCTATGGGATAGCGAGTGTCTGCGGATGAACATCCGCAGACACCCGCTATTGTCCGCCTCCGCTATGGTCCGATTCTGCAGACGCAGGAAAATCCTATTTTTCTATCCGTCTGCAGAGCGGATCGGATGAACAGGGACAGACGGTCCGTGCTCATCCGATCCCCATAGAGGAGAGCGGAGATCTGACAGGGCGGTCCCTGCACAGTGTGCGGAGACCGCCCTGTTGTCCGCCGGCTCAGTGGGGACAACGGAGCAATCCCCGCTGAGCAAGCGGATCATCACGGGGCGGATCATTACTGATCCGTCCCGTGTGAAAGGGGCCTTAGACTCATTTAAAAATGAATATAACACAGTGCATATATGAACACATAATATTTTTTGGTTCTTCAAATTGGTTCATGAATAACATGAAAAAAAGAAATGGCTCTGTCTTGGGGGGGGGGGGGGGGGGTTCAAAGGATGCCACAGAATTCCCACTAAAGGCTGAAAACCCAACATATCAAAATGTATTAAAAGAGAATTTATATATATATATATATAGTTCAGAAAGTTGGTATATAGCATATCAGATATACTTCTGATCCACACATGAAGGCAAAAATGACTTTGAATGTCAAAAATCTAGATTCAACCACCAAGGGAGATAATGGAGGACTTCTATCAAGATTTATTTTAAGTGTTGATGTGGATAAATGTGGATAAAAACAGGCCATTACGGGTAAAGTAGAAATAAAGTAATCATAAATATAAAAAGAAAAAATAGAGAGAGGTATTGCTCCTCCCAGGAAGTATGACTGTCGCTTAACTGCTGCATGCACTGGTCATATATATATATATATATATATATATATATATATATATATATATATATATATATATATATATATATATATATATATCTTTGGAACTGTTATTCTATTTCTTATATGTGATACTTGTGCTTATATTTTAGACTTTACAACTGTGGTACACTCCACTGAGGAAGTTTTGTGTCAAGAATTGAAACTCATTGGGGTTTATTTGCATTTTGTATGCCTATGTGATTCATGGTGGTTTTTATATGTTTGATGGACCAAAAAAACATTATGTGTTCATATATGCACAGTGTTTTGTGCATTTTTTAAATGAGTCTAAAATAAATGTAATTTTTTTTTTTTTACATTTTTTTTGTTCGATGCCTGAAAAGTCCCCTTTTGCCCTGTTTTTTCCAATACACTTAACGTTTTGGGATATGGGCCCATTTCTGGGCCTTATATATGTTTCTGCATAAATAATAAAATATCTGTTTAATGTTTGTGACCAGGGTTTGCTGTCAGAAATCTTACGTAAGGAAGAAGACCCCAGAACAGCATCCCAGTCTTTGCTGGTGAACCTGAGGGCAATGCAGAACTTCTTAAATTTACCAGAAGTGGAGAGAGATCGGATCTATCAGGATGAAAGGGAAAGAAGTATGAACCCCAACGTTAGCCTACTGTCATCATCATCCAGCAGTCCTAGCTCATCTCGAGTTCCACAGGTATGTCCAATTTGTTTAGTACATTTCTTAGAGGGCTAGAACACTGCCAAACCTTGTAAGTTGTAAATCTAATGCTGCATTGACTGAAGACTTTTCAATGGACTTGTTTCAAAACACATATGACCTGATTGTTATTTAAAGGAAACCTGTAGTATAAGAATATGGAGGTGGCCTTTTTGTCTTTCTCAAAAGGCGAATAAAAAAGTCAATGGCATAAATACTTTTTTTTTAACATTGACATGGAGTAAATTTGCAGACCAAAATTTCTGACTTGACTCTGACATTCTGAAGAAAGAATCAGCCCAGAAAATAGCATTTTTAAAGGAGGTCTGCAATGACAGCTTTCATATTCCTTTTAGGATTCCTTTACATTTTAATTGACCTTATTTAGCAGTATACTGAATTTTGATGAGTACTGTAACAAAAAAAACTTAAAAACTAGTAGAAGTTGGGTGGTGCAGCAGGACAATGACTCTCAGCATCTAAGTAAATCTACTGCAGAAAAAGAAAATGCTCCCTTTGGAGTGACCTAGTCAGAGCCCAGACCTTAACCCCATAAAGATGCTATGGAATGACCTCAGGAGAGCCATTCACATCAGACATCCAACAAATCTGTCTGAGCTGAAGCAGTTTTGTGAAGAAAAATGGTCAAAAATTCCTCCTGAACTTTGTACAGGTCTGATCCAGAGCTACCGAAAGCACTTGCTTAAAGCCATTGCTGGCAAAGGAGGTTTGACATGCTATTAACTGCAAGGTTTCACTTACTATGTCCATAATGGGTGTGTTCAATAAAGACATGAGAAGTAAGAATTGTTAGTTATCCGCTTAAAGCAGAGTTCCACCTAAAAATGGAACTTCCGCTTTAAGTGCTTATGACCCCCTGACCTGTAACGTTTGGCATGTAATTTTTTGGGGGGAGGAGCAGGTACCCTGTTTTTACAGGCACCCAGCTCCCACTTCCTCCCTTGGCACCGCAGTGCCGGAAGGAAGATCACCTCTCCCCGCTCCCTCCCTGCAATCTTCTGGAACACGTCACAGATCCCAGAAGATTGCCCGGCCATTCATGGCACTCAGCGCGACTCACGCATGTGCAGTGCATGCCTGGATGTGAAGCCAAAGCCGAGCGCCCACAGTTAGAATTCCGGCAGAGAGGGGGGGAGAGGAGCAAGGCTTCCTGCATCCGCAACGTTGGACCGTGGGACAGGTGAGTGTCAGATTATTAAAAGTCAGCAGCTACACTTTTTATAGCTGCTAACTTTTAAATAGGTGGAACTCCTCTTTAAGCCTAGGGAATGCAATAAAGCTGCTTCACCACTTTTCTGGCATTAATCCCTCATTTTGATGTGTTACGCCAAATTCATGAAGAAATTGTGCCATTCTTGGTTCTGGCAGCAACTCGTGCACCAAATCCAAGTAGTTCTAAAATGCCCCACTTTTACATTATGGTGCGAATGCACCAAATTCAAAATAAAATACAGACAGTTCGTATTTCACAAAAGTGGAGCTAATTAAGACCAGTTCTCTTTTGGCATACAGAGAGAGAAACTGGCACAGACATATTGCAAAAGTGTCTCACATGCATTCTAAAAGTGACACAGCATGTGATGTATTCCAGTATGAGTTCCAGACAAGGTATATGAATTTGGTGCATTCTGTATCACTTTTAGAATGCGTGAGACACATTTGCAAAATCTGTCTGCACCATTTTTTATGAATTCCACGGACTGTGTTTGTCTGTTGTTGGGATTTAGCTGAGAATCAGATCACATTTTATGGCAAACTACTACAGAAAATCAGTTAATTCCAATGGGTTTGCATATTTTCTTACCACTGTATGTACAACTTTTTGTAGCAAGGCAATAATTGTCCAAAATTATTTATTAAAAAAGATCCTCTGGCCATATATAATGAAGCTATATGTTTATGATTTAATTACATCTCTTATGTGCATTTAAAAAATTTGGGGGTATTATCCTGCCTCTAAATCCCAGGTACTGCTAAAACATTTGAATTGTTAATCTGGATAAGCATTTCATCTTCTCAGCATGAAATCTGACTCAAGAAACAAGGCTCAGCTTCCATAATGCGGAGGAAGATTTCCCTCTTCTGGCCCAGTATAATGCGTGTTGTCTTTTAGCATTAGGTAGAGGCGTGGGTGGGTACAGACATATAGCTTTTGAAGGTACAGAGCTCTGGAAATTTACGATACTTGCACTTCAATTACAAAAATCTGCAGAAGTTTGTACAATTATCTTTAGTGATTACCCTCACTACTTAATTGCTTCATAATTGGAACAGAATTCTTCTTTTATTCACCAGGCTTTACCATCCACCAGTGTTCATTTTGAAACGAACAGGTAACAAATGTATGAGACCCTTGTGTCATCCAGTCATAGGAACCTTTCCTTTTGCCCTTCACTTGTCAGCTGATTGCAGAATCAGTCAATTAAAGCAGCGTGCCAGAATAGAGAAAATAACAATAACAGTTTAAGAACATTAAAGGCACAAATCAGAAGCAACCTGGGGCCCGAGATGCGAAAATGAAATTTCTCTTTTCATTTCCGCTCATTTCCTAGGTGAAATTTGGTGTCCGACTGGTTAGCATAATGAGGATAATGGTAACTTGAGCTATGTGCTCAGATGACATACGTTCATGTTTAATAAAGAATGAGAGGGACATGAGGGAGTGCCGTAAATTGAGTAGTAATTTATTATTTAGAGACCTTTACCCATTTTCTCATTTTTTCTGGGAGAATTGGTTCCTGCACTGAAGACTTTATCAGACAACAGGAAGGGAACAGAAGACACACACCTCATGTACAATAACTATGATTGTTTAGCCCTTGTTAACCCTTTCGTAGTAGAAAGCTGGTAAATTATAAAAGGATTTACAAATGCTTGTGGTACAGTGAAAATAGACATCATGAAAAGAAAATGTGACTGAGATTGACATGTGTTGAGGCAGACAGATAATACTGGTGCTCTTGTTTTGCTTTCATACATGTCTATGGGTTCCTTAACACCATCGTTGGGCAAAGTTGGGCTGCATTGCTCATTGGGCTCCAAATGCAAGAACAATGCAAATAGAAAAGGCCCTGTGTTGCTGTATGATGAGAAAAAACAGTAGGAACATTTTCTTAGGTACCACAGCATGTTACAACACACTGCAGTGTAGGATAAAAGCATTAAGGTAATAAAGAGAGCAAGTTAAAAAAACACATGTATGCGCATTATGTGTGGGTTAACCCATGCGCTATGGTATGAATGACCCCCACTGTATGATGGAAGTACAGGTACATTTAGATAAACCATTAGAACTTCAATAAGGACTGAAAAATGGAAAGTCTAGTGTTGGCTCTCTCCAATGTGTCTCTAGCCCCTTATATAAAATATACAGGCAGTCCCTAACAAGGTTCTGTAGGTTTATTCTTAAGTTGAATTTATATGTAAGTTGGAACATGTACATTTTTTAAGTGTAAATTAAACGTTTACGTTTTTTGGATAGCATAGGGAAGGGTTAACACCCCTGTAATGTTTGTTTTGCTGTCTGTTCCCCTGTTCAGAAGATTTCACCTCACTCTCTGTTCCTGTGACAATTGGATTTTGAAAGTTTTGGGTTGTTGTGGAAACAAGGATTGGTGATAAAGCTTCAGTGGAGACACCTTTTTCCCATGATAACTCTAATGCCGCGTACACACAATCGGAATTTCCAACAACAAATGTTTGATGTGACCTTGTTGTCGGAAATTCCGACTATGTGTAGGCTCTATCCGACACTTGCTGAGAGCTGGATCTCAAATTTTCTGACAACAAAATCCGTTGTCGTACATTCCGAGTGTGTGTAGACAATTCCGACGCACAAAAGTCCACGCATGCTCAGAATCAAGCACTGGCTAATGAACTTTGTTTTTTCTCGGGTCGTCGTACGTGTTGTATGTCACCGCGTTCTTGGCGATTGGAATTTCCGAAATCATTTGTGCGATCGTATGTATGCAAGACAAGTTTAAGCCAACGTCCATCAGAAATAAATCCACGGTTTGGTTGTCGGAAATTCCGATCAGTTGTACATGGCATTACAGAAGTAAATTTCCAATCGTAGAGGTAGATTTCCTCTCATTTCCTGTTGCCTCTCTCTGTTTTTAAGTAGGAGTCACATGTAAGTCAGATGTTTGTAACTCGGAGACTGCCTGTATTTCTGGCTGTACCTATCCTAATAAACAAAACGCAAACTCAGTCGACCAATTTTTATTTTCCTGTGATCGCTCTTTTTTGTTTCTACGT
Organism: Lithobates pipiens; assembly: GCF_037356315.1. Lineage (NCBI taxonomy): Eukaryota > Metazoa > Chordata > Amphibia > Anura > Ranidae > Lithobates > Lithobates pipiens. The sequence continues at coordinate 144,839,866 of NW_027507784.1, forward strand.
ATAAACTCTGAATTCATGTTATATATACACATATTGGAAGTTTGCATTGCCTGGTATAGCAAAAAAAACAATATACTGTATATGGGTATATACTGTAAACTGTACATATGGGTTTACAAGAAACTACAAAAGTACTACAGACTGAACAATTGGAAATAAAAAAAAATTATATTGTTTATTGTATGTCTGTAACATCAATGTTTGCTGTAGGTGATAATGGGTTAATGAAGTGCCAACCAATAGGTTATGAAATATAAACTGTACTGACAACCCCTGCATACAGATTCACTGAACACATGAAGAAAAAGTCAAGGTCTCTTTCCTTCCATGTTCCCCAACTGCAATTATTCCCAATCACAATTAACCTGATTAAAATAATGGACAGGAAGTGTCCCACCGTAGCTAATGCTCCTTGGCACCAACCCTACTGAGTCCTTTGACAATTTCTGCACAGATGGCTCAGCTAAAACATTTTTCCTGTTTCTGTCTTTTTCCCCCTTCCCCACAACCTCTCTACAGATGAAAACCGCCACTACTCCGACATCCGACATCCAGGTGAAAGTAGAAGGGGAATCTTCCAACGTTACCATCACAGCTGCTGTTTACGACGAAATTCAGCAGGAGATGAAACGAGCAAAGGTGTCCCAGGCTCTCTTTGCCAAAGTAGCTGCTAATAAAAGTCAGGTGAGTAAGCTGGAAAGGGGAGCCAGTTGTATGATCTGTTGTGATATCCTGTATCCCCCATACACCTTATAAAACATTGCATCTGGTCGTAGAAACATGATGGCATAACCCTATCTTATTTCAGGCTAAAGGGAAAAACATAGCATTATGTCGGCAATCCATGTACTAGCACCTCATTTCATAATCTTATCTTGAAATTATGATACATCTCTGTTTTAGCAACACTTAAACATTTATTATGTAGGAAAAATAACATCAAGATATATAAAAAGTTTTTCACCGCCTAATAAAAATACAATGCCTTATATTATTCTTCCAAGCTGCCCTTCCTCTGCAGCCTAACCTCACTAAAAGTTATAGAAGAACTTTTTGTGTGCTCACACCTCTAGGTGAGACTTACACAGAATAGTTTTTATGGAATTTTATGTAATTGTGTGATACTCCTTTTTTCAGGTGTACTTGAGTATGTCTGAACCATTTGGGAACTCCATATTGCAATTTGTATTTATTACAGGTACTTATATAGTGCCAACAATTTATGCAGTACTTTACATATACTGTACATTTAAATCAGTCCCTGCCTTCATGGAGCTTACAATCTAAGGTCTCTAACGCACATTTATACATGCATGAAGCCCAATTTACCTACCAGCATGTCTTTGTAATGTGGAAGGAAACCCACTTAGGCCCAGGGAGAACAAGCAAACTGCATGCAGGTAGTGTCGTGGTTGGGATTCAAACCAGCAACCCTAGTGCTGCAAGTTAGAAAAGGTAACCAATCAGCCACTGTGCTGCCCGGTTCACAATTCTCTTGTTTTGCTGTATGTGTGTATCTTATATTGGCAATAAAGTATATCTATGGCCAAATCTTTTTCTCCAGTTTGGATAGAGTAGGGAATAGTTAAAACCCCTACTGTATCAGTTTATTTGCCCTCTGGGTCCCATTGGAGACTTTTTCCTTTAATTCCTATGAAGTAGACAGAACACTAAATTATACTAATTCTAAAACCAAAACCAAAAAATGTAATACATTGCAGTTTACCAGCCCTCCATGCTGGCGGCATTAGTTATCTGTTTTCAGGCTTTCTCCTATATTTTCACCTCACAGTTCTACAAATAACACACTTTCTGTCCCTTCGTGGCAACAATACTTTTTTACTGTATGTCCCATCTATGGAGGAAGCCATGTTTGTCACACATTACATGGTAGTTGATTGGATTTCTAGCTTACAAAGAAAAAATATGATTGTGCTTCATTTTAAGCTTACAGGAGGTGGCACTGCATTTCTAATAAGATCAATAGGTATATTCTATAATTGCTGAAAATGTTCTTATCCTGAAAAAATAGAAAACTTGTGCAGCCACCACATCCAAAGACTAATAGGCTGCAGTCTATTAAGTTTTGATTTTTAGATTATGTAAGGTTTAAGTGGAGGAAAATCCCAATTGGAACTGGAACAAGAGGCACTATTAGCAGATTACCCCTCTATTCCTTTTCTGCTGACAACTCAAAAGTTTGAATTTCTCATCACTTTAGTCCCAGTTGTCACTAGGACAGAAAGAGACAGTGAATCCTTCTTGCGGGGACAGAGAGCATGAATGGAGCCACACAAGTACTAAAGTGCATCAGGGTAGTATGTACCTTTCATGACTCTTGTATGCTAAAGTATTTTTAAGCATTTCAGTTGGAGGGCTTTTGATTCCTTTAGTCCCTTGTTACCATAATTTGTATGCTTATACAGTAGTCATTTATTGCAATACAGAAAATTCTAATGGATAAGGAAAATAATAGGTTAACAAGTTAGATTTCTTGTGGTCTGGTGTCCTTAGTGTTGTGTCACAACTTTCGGTGCTCTCCTAATGCTGTTAGTCTGCTCTGGATCTGTAGCCCATGAGAACTGAAAAGCCAGCATTAGTCGTGATGGGAACATTACACCTGATTGGTCATGGAGTGTGCTACCATAAATAATACCCTGGCCTGTTTTGAATTTCACAGATAGTCCCAGGCCTGTCTAATAAGGAAACTTTCACAGACATTAAATAAAGGCCTAACATCCCATTAGGGAGATATAAGTCATACAGACGTTTCATGGGCTGTGCAGTTAATGACCAGCATTCTGGGCGAGGTTACCACCATTGTGCAAGTTTAATAAGAGAAAATAAAGCTCACTTAAAGGAATCTTCTAAATAAGGTATTGAACACACGGATGCTGTTTACGGGGCTTAAGATGAATTATGTTGGAGGTATCAGAGCCAAGTGGTCTGATAATGAGAGCCAGACAACAAAGATACATTTATACAGGCAGCCAAGCCTGAAACTTGCTGTGTTGTGGAGGCTCTACTTATTTTAACCATGTCCTGTTTACTTTGCATTTTATTTTTTAAACGGACATTGTTAAAACCTGTTATCACACAGCTATTGGTATTAAACTAGTATTTTAATTCATATATATTTTACAGTAAAAAGTTAGGAATAACAGTATTCTACCCTCTGTTGTGTAAACAAAAAAAAATAATTTAATTTATATCTGCTCGCTAAAACAAAACAGGGTGAGTATATAATTGGAATGCCAGATGCAATTTATTTACCTTTAGGTTAGAGTGGGTAGGTTTAGATTCTCTGCTAAATTTCTATTGCTATCTGTGTTCTTGTTGAAGAGATTACCCAAACTTCTGTCCAGGTGACCACACAGGATGTGAGGAGAATGACCCTAGTGGGGACATGAACAGTGAAAAGAAATTGATATGTTTACTCATCCCCACTCCGCTAAAAAAACATTTTTCTTTCCTGTTTGTATCAACACTGGAGATACTACCTGTCCTAGTAACCGCAAAGGAAGTAAGGGGACATCTCCACTGTGACATCACACTCAGAAATAATACTTGATAAAAAGTATATTGCTTTTGTGATCCAATTTGCAAAAAAAAAAAAGAAAAAAAAAGTTTTTGGGCTGGAGTTGGGCTTTAGCTTTAATTCTTTTTTTTTTTGTGATAATCATGAAGAAACTATAACCTGGGCAGTGACAAAATGATATGTTGACCAATGGGTGGCTAGTTTGAGCATGGTTTATGTAAAGTCCACTGGCCAGAAGGTAAAGTCCCTTTTTTAAACATGGCCTTGTGTAAGGTCTAGTGACCAGTGTGCAGACATGGTACCATTTTTAGCATGGCTTTGCATTAGGTTCAGTGGTAAACTAGCATAGCAATTTAGGTCACTGATAATACTGTCCCCCCAGCTAAGGCTTCCCTCCACAACTCTGGGGTCCTAATCCCTCCTGTCTGCTTTACACACTGCAGTAAATGGGAAAAACGACCTTGCAAGTCTCCGCATTAAGTGGCTATGTGGCTGAACTGCTGAAATTGTAGTTCTTTCACTTATGTAGGTGGCAGACCAGTACTTCCATCTGGGGAAGGAGAATGATTCCTGACTTGCCAACACTGGATGTCATTCAGGAGGCAGAATAGTTCAGCATACAACCCATCACTAGAGAATACTGTGAATCTAAGATAAGTAATCTCAGTAATCCTCCCTAGTCTGCCTAATATTGTAACTTGTGGTATGACAAAGCTACTAATGGCTCCTTTTACATTAGGGCAGCTCCAAAGTTGCACAATTTCCAATGTGACTTTGAAGTGCAACTTTGATGTGACGTATGATGCAACTTTGATCTGACTTTAGATTCTTTAGACCAAAGTCACATCAAACGTAAGACAAATTAGTGCAGGAACTTTTTCTGAAGTCGCATTGACTTCAGTAGTATCAGTAGAGACGGCTCTAAAATTCACATATCTTCTGACTCTCGTGTGAAAGGAGCCCATGATAGGATGTTGCGCTCACCCTCATCAATGGGGATGAATGAGACGAAAGAGTAACACAAACTGGAGAGTGCAAAATCTGATGCAGCTGTGCACGGTAGGCAATCAGCTTCTAACTTCTGCTTGTTCAGTTAGAGCCGGTTCACACAGGGGCGACTCGTCAGGCGACTTAGCCGCCTGACAAGTCGCGTTCCGTTCTGTGCAATGGAACCATTCTAAACTGAGCGTCTCAAGTCGCTCCAACTTAGAAAAAGGTTCCTGTATGACTTTTGGGGCGATTTGCATTGACTACAGAAGTCATATTGCAAGTCGCCGCAAAAGTCGGATCTCGGTCGCCTGAGGCAGTTGCACTGCAAGTCGTGCTGCCTCAGTGTGAACCAACTCTCAAGCTTTGACAAAATAAAAAACTGGAAGCTGATTGGTTACCATGCACAGCTGCACCAGATTTTTCACTTTCCAGTTTTAGTAAATCAGCCCAAGACACACCAGAGACTTTTTTGTTATACATGTTTTATTTGTATCTATGAGACTTTGAAATAGATACAATAGATACAATGGATTTTAAGCACATTTCTGGCTCATTTGACGTATTACTTTATATTAATATTGATACAAAGAGGTTGAGTGAAACATATTTTTTTTTAAGAAACTTTGTCATTGGCTATTGTGGGAACACAATTGATGGTTGCAGCTACCCATTGTTTGGTTTATTGCACATAGGAAAAACAAAAATAGAAGGTAGCGCGGGAGTGTCATCTTCCAACTTGTGGGATGAGTTTAATGATAGTTATGGTGCAGGCAGTGGATGTGCAAAGAGGGTCAGGAAGGACCCATTGTTCACTTAGTGGTCCAGGGGCATACACCAGTAATAGTATCCCCTTTGTTAAGGTTTGTGATTATATTAAACGTTCATTGTAAAATTACACAGAACATCAATAGATCAATCAACAGAATATATCAGTATCAATAGAATTAAAAAACATTCATGTTGTACTTTTGTGATTTTAACTTGTTACACAAGCAAAGTGATCATTTCTTTTTCTCTCATTAGAAACCTTGGCTTACCTACACCTGTGACATGATATACACTGCATTCCTCCCAATCAAATGATAGGCAAATGAGTTACACCAGAGAGTACAAAGGTTCTTAGGGGCCACTGACTAGGTACCTTTTCGGGATTTATTTTTATTACTAAGCAAATCACTTTGAAGCTCAGTAATTATTTTGAAACCTGAGGCAGACAGTTGACTGGTTTCAGATTTTCATTTTCATTTATTTATTTATTATTCATTGAACAATAATAGTTTCAGTCCATCACAAGCCGATGGTTACTATTTATTTTACATTAAGCAGTGTGCATCAGCAGGAATGAGACTTCCTTGCAGCAGTAGGAGGAATAACAATTCATGCCAAGTGGGGCACATTTGGAAACTCCAGTGGGGTGCATTCCTTCTAGAGTCCTGAATATATATAAGAAATCTGTAGATATATTTAAATTCACAATTGCCAGACAAAATGTTTGCTTTTATACAGTCTGTTCACAGGTTGAAGGCAGGGAGATGATCTAGCAGTAGTAGGGAAAAGTCAGGCCACCAACCTGGCTCTGCTGTTTGGCCAGGGCTTTGTAAATGTCAGAACTGCATGGACAAATATACAAATCCTTTGATAGGTAAAGCAGTTTGTATATATATATATATATAAATATATATATAAAAATATAAAAGTTTGTTTATGCTTTATATATATATATATATATATATATATATATATATATATATATATATATATATATATATATATATATATATATATTAGCTGTTTGTCTGGAATTACCATAAGGGCCCATTCACGCCAGAATGCGGTGTAGGAAACCCATGTACCATGTGTGGTTCCCATACCGCATTCAATATGCACTGAGTGTACAATATGCTGCGGGTGTCAATGCATTCCTAACACCCCAAATGAGGGTCGCAAACACAGTATTTTTACCTGCACTGCAGTACCCTGCGATTTGGTTTTGGTGTGTGTTTTAAAGTAGTGCATGCACTGCTTTTGGTGCAATCCAGTGCGATTTTAGCCCATGAATGAGCCAAAAACAGCACCACGCAGAATTGCACAGGATTGTGGACCATATTCCAGTGCGATTTAGGTTTGAACCGATCCTAAAGCAACATTTTTTATTATTTTACAAACAGCTATAATTAAAACAAAGTTAGTGATATATTTAAGTCTTCAGCAGACAATGAGTATTAGGAGGAGCTTGGTGTCCTCCACAGACATCTCTCATCCAGTGGAATGATAGTGATTGGCTGGAAAAATCCACAAAACAACCTGAGACCCACTTTTAACCTGAAAGTGGCTACAGATAAAATGACCATCTCCCATCTGGCTGGGAGCAACTGGAGAGGGCAAGGATTGAAAACTTTACTAATTGAAACTTTGCCCCAAGATTCAAGGGATAAGCTAGTTTGTTGCTTGATTGCTCATTCCACTATTCTTCACAGCCCCTTCAAGTCTCCAGCCTTGCTGTGAAATGCATTGTAGCGAAAACCACACTAAACTAAGGCTGCTAAATGAATAGACACACAAACCCTCTTATATACCACATGGCAAAATATAATGAGGGTTGGAACTGTTAAGTGACTGAAACTGCTAAATGCATAATGCTACTTGGCAAAACTACTGTGCATTTAACGGTTTTCCACTCTGTAATAAATGACATATGTGGAAAACGTGCAGTAAATGTGAAAAACGGCACAATTGGTTTTGCAAACGTGCCGTTTTTTCTCTCTATTCCCCCTTGTGTGAATATCAAAGTTGTGTAGCCTGTAATGGATGGTTTTATGGGCAGCTTTAGCAAGACTTGTGGGTCACACACTTGGCATTATAAATGTGTTCATAAGACACTAGCTTCCATGCAGGCAATCAGTTGTGGCTACTAGAGAAAAGTTAACACATATAGATTAATATGCTGAGCCTGATGGCATATACAATTTGTCCTGCCCAAATATTTGTGACAATACAAAGCCTGTCCGCTTAACAGAGTTACAAGGCTACAACAGAATGAACGGGAAGTGTTGTGCATAGTACCTATTGCAACCAATGAAAGTTCTACTTTTCCTCCTCTACAGTTTGGAAACAAGTGTGCAAATTTGTTGGTGGCCATGGCCAACATCTTGCTGTCCTGCATAGAGACCCTGTTACCAGGCCTTTAATTTCAACAAAAACTGTCCCATAAGATTATATGTCCATTTAACATATTTTATGCATGTTCGTTAACTGTAAAAGCCTCCCTTGTGTAACAAGACTGCTCCTGGTTATGATGTCAGCAGCCCAAGCAGACGCAGAGGAAAAGGGCTGTGCTAGGGAATAAACTCTAACTAGAATTGTGAAATTTCATAACAAGTTCAAAGCCATATTGAAAGTGAATAAAAATTAATTTATGGGGAAAAAAAGCAAAAAAAAGCAAAAAAAACCTTGCCTTTTCTGTGCATTTATCTCTGATATATTAAGTTGGTGACTTGCTGACTGGGTCTATTTAAGTATGATTGATACATGAATTACTTTATGGTGATTCACTAGTGTGGCTTTCAAACTGACCTGCCACCAACACACTTTGCTGCTGCAAGTGCAGTTGCTCCAGAGCTTAATAAATGAGCAGAGGTTCTGCTGACTTCCATCATCCAATCGTGTGCAAGCAAAAATGTTTTTTTTTTTTACATTTTCCTTGCATGTGATTGGGTATGAAGCTTTACTTCATTTACTAAGCCCTGGAGCAACAGCACTTGCAATATGCACAGTCTATTTACCTTTAGTAAATAAACCCCGGTGTGTCCAGTCCATGCATACATAGGCATTTACAGTCATTTAGATGCAGGCGAGTATAAAGGCAGAAAAAAAACGCACAGCCAGTGCATCCAGGAAAAGAGTGTTTTGCCCCTAAAAATCCACCAGATGTACATAAACAGGTGTAAACATCAAGCGCTTGAGCGTTCATTTATTTTAACAGCAAGAATAAATTAATATTCTGGGCAATTAAATGAACGCCCAAGTGCTTGTCACACCAAAAAACATGGTTGCAAAAACCCATCATTACATGCATTTTTTTATGCTGCTCTTCTCCTGCCAGGAGAAAGGCATTTAGAAAAGCTGGGCAAAAACCCAGTGTGCATAGAACTTAATGGTAAAAGTTCTAGTGCTATCATCTTTATCCTTACTTCACAATTTTGGGACTCTAAGATCCAGAACAAGCATGCAAATTGGGAGTGCAGCTTTACTAATTACATACTGTATTTGTTCAAAGTCAACTCGCTGAGACCTTTTTTTTTTAGGTCTACTCTGCAGATATGCTATAATGCCTGATCTAGGACCCACCCCAGCCCTTGACTCAACAATGTAGGAGAACAAGAGATCATCTCCTTTTGCTTTCACATATGTACATTACAGGAGCTTGATTCGTTCCCAATGCTGATCCCCTCTCTCCCAGATTTACTACTAAATTATTGATACTAAGATACATCATTATTTCACTAAATAAATATAATCTTTTTCAAAGAATCTACAACTGAATTAAATTGTGCTTTTTGCCCTGGAGTTAATCTTTAAGCCAGCCATAGACACTAGAGGATGGCCAGATCATGTTGATGCACAAATCGACCACCCTAGTCCCCCTGTGGAAATAAGATGCAGTGTGGAATTGTGAAATGGAGGTAATGTGGCTACGTGAGGGCTTATTAGAATAAAAGGGGAGGTAAGAAGTGTTACTCCAGATTCTATACCAAAGAACCAAAATTCCTAGCTATACTTGTGTATCTAAAATACTAGATTGTAATGTAGGCATGGGAACTGTGTCTCTCAAATTGTAAGGCCAGTTGCACACGAGCGTAATATATTGCTGATGTTCAGGGCCGAATTTACATCTCAGGAGCCTATATACAGAGAATTCTGACAAATTACAACAAAGGTCTAGCAAATGCAAAATTTCTGTAAAAAACACACTAAAGTAAATTTTAATGCAAACAAACGCAATAAATCACCTACATATTTGGTAAAATATAAAAGATGAGGTTGCACCTGAGTGCACCTGAGTCCATGAGTAAATAGATACCCAACCTTATAAACCTTAAATTTGTGTGCACCATGAAATGGCGACATACTTCAGTACCCTATATTTTCTATACATGAAGCTTCAACAGCCCCCTATAGGTCAGTTTAGTGTTACGGAGGAGGAATTGTGTTAAAACTATTGCTCTCACTCTGACGGGCATGGCGATATGTAACATGCGTATCGCAATCAATGGTTTCATGTGTAGGCACCCCAGATGCATGTGTTTACATTTGTATGTGAGTATATGTGAAGGTGGGGGGGCTTCAAATTTTTTTGGTTGAGGGGGAAGATTGTATTGCATGTCTCCTCTTAGCTCCACTAAATGTATTGCAATGCAAAACAAACAAACCAAAAAACTCATACTGACAGCCTGGCACCCCCATAGGAAAGGCGCCTGTAGGCCCTGCTGATGCTTATATTCAGGATCTTGTGGATCTTGTTGTATTAAAAAAAAACCTCCAACTGACAGGCACCCCCTTAGGAAAGGCACCTGTAGGCCATGCTGATGCTTATAGTCAGGGTCTTGGTGTATTACTGATATTTACTCAGCTGTGTGCATTGTTCCATAGACAACAATGTTTCTTATTTCAAATCAGTAAAAAACTTGACTTATTTACTCCTGTGTGTAGATGCCTAATAGTGTCTGCAGCATACTGTATAGTAAGTTTTTTGATGAGTCTGAAGAATAAATGAAAATATTCAGAGGTTATTGGAAAGCAATGAGAACAAATCATGAATATATATTTAACCTTGATTTTAAAGGATCCTGAAAACACACCTTTTTCTTATGAACTCAGGCAAGTATTTCACATTGGTAGTTAGACCTTTCTCAAGGTGAGAAATACCAAAGTGTCAGGTTGAAACTGCTCGTATTTTATACCACAGAAGCAAAGTAAATATGTTTAACTTGACATAGTTTACGTTCCTCATTCTCTTATCTTGCTGTCACTTGCAAGACTCCTTGTTAAGATCACACCATTGAGATTTATGGGTTCCTGCATAGCTCTCAGCCTGCTAAGTCCTTGAAAAACTGAGACTTTTGATATTTAAGAGGGCGAAACTAATGAGGAATATGGTGGCAAAATATGTATATGTATAGCAGGGGACCCTAAGGGGCAACATCAGGAAAATCTAAAGCAAATCCCAGGCAAAAAAAAAAACCAAAAACTTTAGCCTAGGTATGTTTTAATTCATACATCTTTGAATTTAAATACAGCTATTATAATAATATGCATAGCTTATATAAAGGGCATAGCACAGGGTGAACCTCAATAGCATTGTGATCCTAATTCATGGTGTACATAGCAGGCTGGAGGAAGGGGACTAAACAGGAAGCCGTAGAGCTGAATGCTGAGAATAGTTGTGTCATCCTCTGTCTGTATAGTGCTATTATCTTGACTATTAGACCCCTTTCACACTGGGGCAGTTTTCAGGCACTTTAGCGCTAGAAATAGCCTCTGAAAAGCGCCTGAAAACCACCTCCCATTCATTGCAGTGTGTCTTTTCACAATGGGGTGGTGCGCTTGTGGGACGTTCCGAAAAGTCCTGCAAGAAGCATCTTTGGGGCGGGTTGGGAGCGCTGTATTGGAACACAGCAAAACGTATCAAAAATGCACCGGAACTGCTTGTGGTTTGAACTGTAAGAAAAAACTCACAAAGACCCCTTTCACACTAGGGCGTTTTTCAGGCGCTTTAGCGTTAAAAAAAGCGCATGTAAAGCGCTTGAAAGAAGCCTCATCCGCAATCCCAATGTAAAAGCCCAAGTGCTTTAAGAGCCCTTTCACACTGCCAGCCCCCAAAAAACGCTTGCAAAGCATTTTTCGAGCGCTAGTGGGGCGCTTTTAACCCCTGCTAGTGGCCAAATAAAGGGTTAAAAGCGCCCACAAAGCGCCACTGCCAAAAGTGCTTTGCAGGCGCTTTTCAGGCACTTTTCAGCCATTTTGCAGGCATTTCCCATTGATTTCAATGGGAAGGGGCACTTTAGGAGCAGTGTATTCCCCGCTCCAAAAGTGCTGCAAAGAAGCTGCTTGGACTTTTTTTAATGCCCTGCCAGTGCAGCGCCTCAGTGTGAAAGCACTCGGGCTTTCACATTGGGATTGCAGTTGCGGCTCTTTCAAGCGCTTTACAGGTGCTTTTTTTTAAGCTAAAGCACCTGAAATAAGCCCCAGGGTGAAAGCGATCTCAGTGAGAAAGCACTTGGGCTTTCACATTGGGATTGCAGATGAGGCTTCTTTCAAGCTCTTTACAGGCTCTTTTTTTAACACGAAAGCGTCTGAAAAACGCCCCAGTGTGAAAGGGGTCAAAGAAGTAAGATATGTGCCAAAGGTTCTAAAGGTTTCCCACTTTATCCCAGAGATAAAGAAAAAAAAAATCTAGAGCTTTACTTTGAATTAAGCATGAGTGCAAGTTTATTATAAAAAAAATAAAAATAAAGCATAAAACTTTAACTTGATAAAGGCATATGGGGTATTTTTACTACAGGAATAGAGAGTTTTAAGCTTCTCAATCATCAAAATATGTGCTAGCAAAATTCCTGTTTTGTTTTTTTCCCTGCACAATATTGAGTAATTTATAGCAAACATAGCTTCGCTTTATTTACTATGCTAAGACCCCTTTCACACCAGGGCGTTTTGCAGGCGCTATAGCGTTAGAAATAGCGCCTGCAAAATGCCCTAAAGCAGCTGCACCATTGTGTGTAGTGTGAAAGCCCAGAGGGCTTTCACACTACAGCGGTGCGCTGGCAGGACGTCAGAAAAAAGTCCTGCCAGCAGCTTCTTTGAAGCGGTGAAGGAGCGGTGTGTTTACCGCTCCTCCACCGCTGCTGCCCATTGAAATCAATGGGGCAGCGCTGTAATGCCGCCGGCAAAACACGCTATTGCGGCGTATTGCCGGCGGTTTTAACCCTTTTGCGGCCGCTAGCGGGGGGTAAAAGCGTCCCGCTAGCGGCCGAAATGCGCCGCAAATCCGCCCGCAAATCCGGCGGTAAAACGCAGCTAAAAATGGCGGTGTTTTACCGCCGGCGCAAGGTGCGGTGTGGTGTGAAAGGGGTCTAAGTGAACACACACTTTGCAAAGTGCACAGTCTCTGTTCCTTATTTAAATCAGCTTCTCCAGTTTCAGAGCATAGTGTATAGATGTGATTTTAGTAAACAGCCTGGATGCGGTATTTCTTTACGACTCTTAAATGTACAGTATGTCTGTTTCCCACTAAGTAAAGGTATTGTTATGTGTAGACTCTTCATATTTGAACTTGCCTTTAAATGTGGTGATGGTCAACCTATTGATGGTTCTCTTCTTAGTGTTTTTGGGCTCTTGCACACAGCCATACATTAGTGTTTATGACTGTACAGAGTAAAATACATCTGTTGGTGTTCTGCCACATTTGCAGCATAATTGTGCCCAGTTTACGATTTGAAAAATGCCCCCATATGCATGCATAACACAAGTGCTGATGGGTACATGTAGATAGATACACAATGGGGATTATTTACTAAAGGAAAATCCACTTTGCACTGCAAGTGCACTTGAAAGTAAAGTCGCTGTAGATCCGAGGGGGGCATGCAAGGAAAATAAAAAGCAGGATTTTAGCTTGCACATGATTGAATGATAAAATCAGCAGAGCTTCCCCTCATTTCAGATCTACCCCTTAGATTTAGAGCGACTGCACTTCCAAGTGCACTTTTAGTGCAAAGTGGATTTGCCTTTCGTAAATTACCCCCAATGTATTTTGTAATGCATGTTATTGGGCAACATTTCACTAAGCTATATGGCCATGTGCAAGAGCAATTATATGTATGAATCAGCAAAACTTTTTTTTCCTAAGAGAGATAGGTAATATATGGCTGGAGTTTGTTTTAGTGTTTGTGTGTATAAATATGTGTGCGTGTTTGTGAGCGTGTGTATGTACAGTATATGAGTGTATGTATGTGAGTATGGGTGTGACTGTGTGTATGTATGTGAGTGTATGTGTTGTTGAAATGGTGTACTGCTGTTCTATTAATAAAGGGGGGTAAAATGAATCATACACTGCACTATGTTCGTTGCATACTCCTGATCCCTGCTCTCTGTTCACTGAGCTGTACATTACTTTTACCCTTTACCCCTGCACTGTGTATGTTACCCACCCTCAATCCCTGCACTCTCTTTGTTACCTACTCCTTACCCCTGTACTTTGAATGTTACACACTCTTGACCCCTGCACTCTGTATATTACACACTTTGGACCTGTGCGGTCTGTATGATGAAAACACATCTGATGCCTGATGCTACACAGTCCTGACTACTGTACTGTGTGCATTACATATGCCTGATCCTTGCACACTGTACTTTACACACTCCTGACCCCTGCTCTCAGTACTTTAAACACTCCTGACCCCTGAGCTCTGTACATTACCATTCTTGACCCCTGTACTCTGAACATAACTCACTCCTGAACCCTATACCCTGTACATTACATGATCTTGATATTCACACTCTATATATAACACACTCCTGACCCCTGCACTCTGTACATAACACACTCCTGACCACTGCACTCTGTACATAACACAGTCCTGACCCCTGCACTCTGTACATAACACAGTCCTGACCCCTGCACTCTGTACATAACACACTCCTGACCCCTGCACTCTGTACATACACTCTGCATCAGACTTTGATGTTAATGAATTATTCTCCAAACGCTGAAAAAAAAATGTGAATGAAAATGAATGTCAATTTTCTCACTGAAGCTAAAAAGGTAGAATATGTTTTATTTTCACGGTGACATTATATTTTTCTTTCTTCTTTTGAGAGAGGATCCATACAGAATATAAAGGCAGACATACAGATAGACAGGCTGATAGGCAGAAAGATGTACATTTCTGTTTATTATCAACTTTATAAATATTCCACCTAATATGTAATATATATTTTCCTGACAGTCTTTTTGCATCTGAGGATCTCTTTTCTCATCCATATGGCAGATTTATAACTCTCCCAATTACCGTGCAAATTATTGCTAATATTAGCTCATGGAAGTGTTTCTGCTCTGCAGGTTGGTTATTATTTATAAAAATCACACGACCAGCTGATACATTCATAAGCTAATTATTTTGGCAGCTGGGTACACAGTGAGCAATATGGCTGAAACTGATTTTTTTTTTCTTTTTGGAACTTGCTTGATACAAGGGGGTTGAGTTGCAAATAGGAGATGCTGTGCTTGGAATGCTGAAAGCACAGTGCTATAATAGTAGTATAGAGTAATATAGGTAGTGTTTAAAGATTAGTATTATTATTAGAAACTAATCAGACATAAGTTTTCATTTTATAACTTTTACAGTATACTATAAGATAAAATGTTATGCATTGGGCCGCTGCCTATAAGTGCATCTTGTTACACTTAAAAGTGCAATACCTGCATAGGCTTATTGAATAACAGTCCTGAAAATATAAAAAGAATTATGTACAGTAACCCATAGCAACAAGCTTTCAACACACATAGAAGTTCAATTATTTCTGATTGATGTCTTATGGTGGGTCTTTTTCTTAGCTCCTTAGCGGATTACTAATTGCATTAGGAAGTATGACATCATTCCCCCCCAAAGAAAAGAAAACAACAGCCGCCGCTGATTTCCATACAAGTCTAAAGAAAGCCCGCTTGCATGGTTAAATGCAGGTCAGAAGGAGATCGGTACAGGTCAAATGCACCTGTCAATGAATTCTGAATTATCTCGTAAATGTGTTAGACTGATTTTGAACAGATTACTTTAATGCTAGATTTGCACAAGCCGGCATGGTAAAATGCAGTTTTACCACGCAGGCTAGTGCAGTGTTAGCTCCAACAGGAAGAAGTGCAATGTGCTTTTTTTTCAACTTTATTTGAAGCATCACATAGTAACATCTGATTTGTGTCACTGCATGGAAGCACAATTTGATGCGGTGCTGCATTTTTCCACATTGCAACTCACTGAGGTTGATTTACTAAAGGCAAATATACTGTGTACTGTAAGTGCACTTCAATTGGGGGGGGGGGGAAGCTCTGCTGATTTCTATTATCCCATCATGTGTAAGCAAAAATGCAGTTTTTGTATTGTCCTTTCACGTGATTGAGTATTCTTTGCAAAATGAAAATTTACCTAATTTACTATGCTCTGTGCAAGTGCACTTGTATTGCACAGTAAAGTTACCTTTACTAAATCAACCCTATAGTGTATCATGCCAGTGCTGTAATATAGATGGGGCACAAAGAAAACAATTGTTCTCTATGTGCTCTTGCAATGTGCGTGTTATATGCCGATAAATATGGTAATTAAGACCAACTCTCTTTTAGCCTACAGAGATAAACTGGCTCAGACAGATTTGGCGAAAGTGGCTCACATGCATTCTATAAAGTGGTGCAGCATGCACCAAATTCAAGTACAAGTTCTAGACTGGTACATGAATTTTACACTTTCTGCATCACTTTTAGAACGCATGAGAGACGCTTTCGCAAAATCTGTCTCCGCCAGTTTTCATGAATTCCAGGGTGTGTGAACAAGCCTTGACACAAGCCCAAAGCCTGTCAACATAGGTCCTAGGAGTGGGCTACAGACATAAAATAACTTTACCTGATTGGTTGTTCTTAGTGAGCAATTGTATTTTGTGAGCCCTTGCTTCTGTGAATGGAGGGGTCAGTTGGCAAGGGTTGAATTTTGCCAGCCAATTTCTAATTCCCTCTGCCACTTTAGATGCCTTCAGTTGTTTTTTTATTTATTTATTACCTGCATCAGGGACACTGACATTTCTCTTTATAGCCCCTGTGATGTCATCGTAAAGGCTATAGTGTTCTTCCCTGCTACAGTATTACATCCTGTATGACCACATTTCTTCCACTCATCAGATGTAGACAGCACTATCAGTTTTGACCAGTTTTGACAGGCTTTGAGGAAGGTTATCACCTGTGACAACATGCAGTAATCTCACTGCAGAGAAATTACCATTGCCACCCTGATGAAAGAAGTCCCATACACTGCCAGAATCACTAGTCATTTATAATAGAATAGAAGCATCAAATAAGTAATTAAATATGGCTGCTTGTTTTGCATTGTTTAGTCCATGAACCCCTTAACCTAAGCTGTATGCATATATTTCGCATTACAAACTTGGCCTTACCTGTGCCAGCTCCTGGTCTTGGGGTCATTGTCAGGAGTGGTAGGAGGGGCTTGTAATCACTTGATTATTGTCATAGCCATTTACAGGGATCATTTATTTACAGACCCTCACCTGTATCTCTTTCTCCTCAGAGCGGAGAAAGAGACATATGTCCTTGTGGAAGATGTTGGAAAATTATAAATAAAATAGCATTAAATAAATAAAATAATAAAGATAAACAAAAATAAAAATAGATTAGCTACAATAGGCCTGATGCTGCAGCTGTCCAGTCGGCTCTAAGCCCTAGAACTGAGCAATCATGTGACCACTGATTGCTTAGTTCTCGGGTCTACTCTGAGTTCATAGCGGTGACCGTTAGTCACCACTCTCTGCCCCCCCCCCAGATTTTAAAGTGTAAGCTCGCCTTTACCAAAACACCCTACATCCTCCCCACTCCTCCTTGTTCCAACTGTGCCTGCGTGGGCTTCCTCCGGGTACACCGGTTTCCTCCCACACTCCAAAGACATGCTGGTTGGTTAATTGGCTTCTGTACAAAATTGGCCCTAGTATAAGAATGGGGACCGTGGATTGTGGGCTTCTTGAGGGTAGGGACCGATGTGAGTGTGCAATGTACAGGGATAAGGACAATTGTAGACACTCACTCAGGTTGAACTGGATGGACTGGTGTCTTTATTCAACCTTACTAACTATGTAACTGTGTAACTACTTCAGATCCACGCTATAGCCGAATGAGGGCTACAGCGCGGATCTGCTTTGCTGGGTGGGTGTCAATAGACGTCCACCCCTTTACAAGCCGGCCACGCCCCCTGCAGACGGGAGCGGCGGGAGCTGTGATCACCCCTAGTCAGTGAGACTTGGTTGATCACAGATCGGTGTAAGGGGTCGATCCCAAGCCCTTACCATGTGATCAGCTGTCAGCCAATGACAGCTGATCACGTGATGTAAACAGAGAATCAGTAATAATTTTTTTTCTTTTCACACTGACAGCGTGAGGAGAAAAAAAAGGTGATCGCTGGCTTCTGTTGAAGGGACATCAGTCCCGGGCAGGGAGAGGCAAAGCCGCCTCATATGTGCCCACAGTGCCCACCAATCAGTGCCCACAGTGCCCACCAGTCAGTCCCACCAGTACATCAGTGCCGCCTATCAATGCCCATGAGTGTCACCTATCAATGCCCACCAGTGATGCCAATCAGTTCCTCATCAGTGCCCCCTAGCAGTGCTACCTATCAGTATCGCCTACCACTGCCGATCAGGGCCCATCATTGCCATCCATCAGTGCCCATCACTGCCACCCATCAGTGCCCATCAGTGCCACCTATAAGTGCCTCCTATTTGTGCCCTTCAGTACCACCTATCAATGCTCTTCAGTGTTGCCCATCAGTTCCACCCATCAGTGCCACCCATCAGTGCCACATCTCAGTACCCACCAGTGGTGCCTATTAGTGCTCATCAGTGCCGCCTTATCAGTGCCCATCAATACAGCATATCAGTTCCCTATCAGTGCAGCCTATCAGTGGCCATCAGTGCAGCCTATCAGTGCCCATCAGTGTAGCCTCATCAGCGTACATCAATGAAGGAGACAAATTATCTGTTTGCAAAATATATTAAAATATAAAACGGTTTTGCATTTTTTTTTTATTCAGTCTTTAATTTTTTTAACAAAAAATAAAAAACCCAGAGGTCATCAAATACTACCAAAAGAAAGTTCTATTTGTGGGAAAAAAAATTATACAAATTTCATTTGGGTACAGTGTTGTATGACCGTGCAATTGTCATTCAAAGTGACAGCGCTAAAAGCTGAAAATTGGTCTGGGCAGGAGAGAGGTTTAGGTGCCCAGTAAGCAAGTGGTTAAAATGAGCCAATAGTTCTATTTTAATGTTTTCAAAATCCCCATAAGATTGTTTTAAATGATAATAAAATGTCTCGTCAGTCTATTATGAATGCTGCTGCTAGACTCATACACCTCGCTAAGCAATCCGTGACTGCTGCCCCTCTCTGCCAATCCCTCATTGGCTTCCACTACCCCACCATATAAAATTAAAAATACTAACCACAAAATACAAGGCCTTCCACCCCCAGTTACCTCACCAACTTCAGATATTGCCCAAATCCTCCCCTCTGCTCCTCCCAGAACCTCCTGCTCTCTAGTTCCCGTATTACCTCCTCCCACACTCGCCTACAGGACTTCACTAGAGCCGTTCCCATCCTCTGGAGCTCCTTGCCCCATTATGTCCGATCAGCCCCTACCCTGTCCACTTTTAGGAGATCCCTGAAAACTCATTTATTCAGGGAAGCCTATCCCACACCCACCTAGGAACTGTACCCAAGCCACCCCCATCAAATTATCCCCAGCAACTATTACCTTTTGTACCACCTCCTCCCCTCCCTTTAGAATGGAAGCTCCATGAGCAGGGCCCTCTTGCCCCTTCTGTATTGAACTGTATTGTAATTTTACTGTCCCGCTACTACATTCTAAAGCGCTGGGCAAACTGTTGGTGCTATATAAATCCTGTATAATAATATTGTTGTAAAGTGCTGCACAAACTGTTGGTGCTATATAAATCCTGTATAATAATAATCATATATGGGAACCCTAAATGCAATGCCAAACACATGTTCTGTGTTCTTCTCAAATAGGCTGGTGAAGATCTGAAATAAATTCTATATGTGTCTTTTAACACTAAATAGTTCAAGCAGCCCTGGAAATACCATTAGGTGACAAGTTCTGCGGCACAGCATGCACCTCTTTAAAGACTCCCAAACACTTCTGAAAAAATCTTTCATCCTTTCCCTCATCCAGAATAGAGCAGGTCTGTGCAAATGTGGCCTTTCTCTTGTAAAAACAAGGCAGTCTTGTGTTACAGATTACCCGATAAATCCCTTGTGCCTTCACAGTTCACTGCCTACAGCTGCTACAGATGGGCAGGAGCTCTTTCTCTCTCTGCTCTGTGCTGTGCAGCCGGCAGTTGAAGGAGAAAATGGAATGATCAGGCTATTAACATCGGAGCCGTGAGGAAGACGAAGCACAATAAGAACAGCTGGTGTTTCTGCCTTGGCCGATACAGCGAAGATAATCAAGTCTTGCCTTTTTTCCCCCCTATTTATTTATGTTTGGGGAGAGACTTTGGGTGGAGGATGGGAGTTAGCGAGGGCATTAGAGGTTAAAGAGTTAATCAGCCAATCTGTAATACACTGAGTCACTTTGACGCACTTATCAAATGGATTGGCTGTACACTACGCATAGAATACAGCGCTTAGGCATGTAACAACTCGTGTTAAATGTCTGGGTTCTTTTTAAAGCTGCGATCGTTTAACAGGAATGCAGCTTCTGTACAGGAATGTACTACTATTGTTTTAATTCTTATTAACGCAACTGTTGTGATGAGCGACAAATATCACTGGACGTAAAGCAAACCTGGCACAACCCGAAATAAATGATGTATTACTAAATACCAGCTGATGAACGGTCTCACGGGACCCAGAGCAGATTTTTAAAAGACAGTTACTGGTATCAGTGGGTAATTCTCATAGAATCTCATTTCACAAGTAATTATATATTTTTAAGTGAATTTGAGGCATACATTGGCATTAAGGAAAATGTGTTTAGACATTTAAAAGAAGTGGACAAATTGTCACCAAAGTCAGCTCATGATTTTAAATTAAAGCCCAATGCAGCCATAAAGATATTTAACTAAAAACATTCATTTTCATATTCTTTTATCTACTTTGTAGTTATGTAACGTTTCTGAATATGACTGTGCAGTCCTATAGGCAACAGTATTAGACCCAGTGCACTCAGTAGGCAGCACTCAGTAACAGGCCTGGTCTGACATGCCCCCTTTATTCCTCTGTAGTACAAGTTTGTGTAAAGACACTTGTGCACTGGAGTGGGAGGACCAGAAATATCATTTTCACTGAAGACAATCGTATTTTAAGGGACCCCCTATCAAAAATCAGTCACAAATCCTAACATGCAAAGGTACAGGACTATAAAGAGATATAAGGATGTGAGACCTCAGTTGGACTTTAATATTTGCACTAAACAATTTTATTATTTATTGACAACTAAGAATTAAAATCATGAATCTAAGAAGACATGGCTTCACCCTCTGCAGAATGCAAATATTGTTAAAGGTTAGCTTCATCTTTTGTACCGTGTTACAGGTCACATACAAATTCTGGGTATAATATGTAACATGGTGCAAATACCCCCCCCCCCCCTCTTAAATTGCCCCAGAGAGACTTAGTTCTCAATGGAATACAAGTGTGATGATTACCACACTCGTAGTCCATTGACACTTCCTCCAGCTCAGTAACTGAAAGCCTGAAAGGGAGCTGGGGAAAAAGTCTGCAGCAGTGTTGCGAACCTACCAGATTGAAATTTACTGACATGGCACGTAAAATTTACTGGAACAGCTAAGTTTTTCCTAGCACATCCAAAAGTTACAAAATGAGTTTTAAGTGTCAATTTCAGTATTCAGGCTACAAACAAATCCAATATGCAATTAGCAATGTGATTTAAGGTACTGAAGATATTAAGACAAACAAAAACATATTTCTTATTTTATTTTTCATATATATATATATATATATATATATATATATATATATATATATATATATATATAATCAGAATTGTATTGGCTATGAGGGTACCTCATCCATATAGAATCAAATTAATCTCTGTTGCTATTATGCTATTAGGTCAAGAGGTTGACACGTTTCGTTTTTATGCTTCCTCAGGACCTTATTTCCTTGACTACAGACAGAGACCCTGCAACAAACAGTGTTCTCTCAAGATGAATCAACCGATAGAAAGGCACAATTTACCAAATGGTCTTATTCAGAAAAATAAGCATAAGATTTTTTAAGCCGCCATGGAGAATGCAATTGGCACTAACTTAACAAGGTAGCTGGAACAATATAGTACCCTCTGGACACTAGATCCCACAAGACAAAGGGAGGAGAGTCAGCCACCAATTTTTAATTCATATTAATGACTGGTTTCTCAGCATGACCTAATGGGAATCTAGAACACAATGCATAATCTGTATTCCAGAGTCTATATTCCTAAACTTTTCACCAAACAAAATAAGGCAGATAAATATACCTCAATAGTATTAGGCTAGTGGTCAATGATGTTAATGGATTGAAAGACTTGATATCTCCTTGACAGAGTATTCAAGTAGAGTCTAGACATAGTATAGAAAAAATGGCATATAATAAGATAGTTCTAGTTACTCAGCAACCATTCAAATTCTGATGAAAAGACAATCCCATTTATAACAGCAGGCCACACACTTATCAAAAACGAATGTCCAAGGATCTATCTGGTTTTGAACAGATTGCATGGCAGACATCCCTCTTCACATCCAAATCCTAAATGCTCAGCCTGAGAGTCTATAGAAATATGCATATAAGTGCAACTAGTAAGTTACAATCAAGGCTTCACGGACAACGATCAGAGGGTCAAATTCTGAAACTGAATCAACAGCACTCACCTCTATTAACTCCCACTAGATAACACAGCAGCGTCCCTTGTTGTTCAACGCCCCACATTAGTGTTTATCAAGGCTAGTTTGGGTGCCAAACTAACAAGTTATTCATTATTGGTGTCAGCTGTAGAGGGGGGGCAAGATCTGACGTTAGATCATCTCAAAACAACCATACAGGGCTGCTTGGCAGCACCCTATAGTCCTCCGCATGCGCCGTTCGTCATTCTCGGTTTGAATCAAGCTGAAAGTATGTGCATGTGCAGTAGAAAGAGTGCAAGTGTTCTAATCACAGACAGCAGAGTAAAAGCTGTCACATAATATCTATTAGTACAATGCAGACCTATCCAGACAAGACAGACTCTCCCCCACAAAAATCATAACTATCTCCAACCAACGTTGCATATTTGACCAGCACCAAACCATCATATTAATAATTAGCCAGACCGAACACAAATTAAGTAGCCATCCTAATGAAAGATAATGCCTTCATGATAATCAAATAATTTCAAATAATTTCATATAATTTCAAGGGATTCCCCATGCTCCAACCACCGCAACACCACTACCTTGGACAAGCAGGGACCATATTAGAGCCATCCTACTCCCAGATAACAGCCATGCATGTGGTCCCAATTACATATGAAAGAGACACATTGATTAGAACTGCCCATAGAGACTATATGGCACGTCACTATTATACAAATTTAAGATAAGTTTAATTAGGGCAAGAGAACTATGATCTCATCCCATACATGGGTGTGAATCATGAGCCACAATGTTTTATTATGAAATATACTGTAACTGATAACATTGTAAATATACTGTTTTGGGAGGGATTTAGGATGTAAAAGCAGCATTTTGTAATTTTAATAATGTGTATGGGATGAGATGACAAACAAAAGTGTATCTAAACCCCCAAAACAAAAATTTAATTTGTTGCAACTTATCAGCCCTTAGATGTGGTGGCTGCATTCATTTCCACTATCGGGCTAAGGCCTTGTTCACACAGTGCACATGAATGGATGCCCATGAGCGCCATATTTACCCACCTTGGAATGCACAGGTGTCCTGTGCATCCCCGTACAGGTCGGTTCACACTGGCATGACTTGTCAGGCGACTTAGCCACCTGACAAGTAGCGCCCCATTCAGTACAATGGAACCATTCTAATCTGAGCGACACAAGTCGCTCCGACTTAGAAAAAGGTTCCTGTACAACTTTGGGGGCGACTTGAGGCGACTTGCATTGACTTCTATACAGAAGTCGTTTTGCAAGTTGCAGCAGCGGTCACGTCCAGGTCGCCTGAGGCAGTCGCGCTGGAAGTCGTGCTGCCTCAGTGTGAGCCGGACCTACAGGCAGTCCCATTCCTGTCAATGGGGAAGCAGTGGCTACACAGACACAGTCGCTGCTCCCAACATGAAATCCATGCAGGTGCACACACTCAGGGTAGAAGGAGTAGATCAATGGTGGAACCGATCTTCCTATGACAGTTTACTAGCATACCATAAAAAGCTTATTTCCAATCTATCTTATAAACCATCTTACAATTTGACCAGCTATCGTGTTTTCACAGTGTATTAAAATTCCTTATGCCATTACTTTGATCTTTATCAGTAAAAACAGTTCAGGAGGCTAACAGCTTTCAGCAAAGAAAATGGCAGAATATACACAAAGAATGGAATTTGTTATAACTCCTTGAAGGTCAACATGCTTGTTTCATGAAATAATTCAGTAAAAACTCTGATGAATGAATAAGTTAGTATTTGTGTTTATGTACAGTATGTATGCATCTAAGATAGGAACCTTAGGCTGTAAGCTACTTGAGGGCAGGGACTGATGTGAATGCACAGTATGCAAGAGGCACACAGCTGCCTGATGCTGCAAAGTGTAAATTTTGAGCGTATTTCCCCATTACAGTTACTGTGTACAGCCGCTTAATAAAAACAAAAGCCTGTACATGGCTGCAAATATATACTGGTACTTATCAAAATCAAGTAATACTTACAGACTTAAAACCCCAGGTGCAGACATTCTGCAAAGTCAAAAAGTTTAATTTCCACTATCAAAGAAATCATACCTGGTGATCCTACCAGCAAGGTGTATGCAAAGGTGCTCCCTTTGGTTGAGTGATAACACATAAAACACAGTGTATTATAAGCAATAGCCATTTTTTTAATTATTCAATAAATACATTTTAGCATTTAAAGTTATTGTAAACCTTAGACATTAATCTAAACAAACCATATCCTTCTATAATGTTTACTTGCCTCTCTCCAGAGCACTTAGAGGTTGATTTACTAAAACCGAGGAGAGAAAACTCTGCTGCAGCTCTGCATACTGTAGAAAGCAGTCAGCTTCCAGGTTTCTTTTGTCAATGCTTAATTGAACAAGCTGAAGTTACAACGTATGTAGGACGATTTGTTTCATCTCCATGTATCACCTGAGGCAAGTCATTTCACTGGGTAAATGTAAGGGTTTAAAACCATTTTAAGTACTGCTGATTTCCTCCAACCTTTTTCAGTCACTTCTGCCTATATACACAGTTACAAATATGCATATGATTGGTTGACAATGTAAGGAGCACAGTTGAGGGACAGTTATCATCTTCTAACAGGAAGTTCCTGAAAAAGGATCTTCATGGCTGAATGACAAGGTCATCTTTTAATGAAGTTGCAGATTTAAAAAGCTTGAAAACAACCTTTAAAATTACATTTATTTAATAAAGTTCATGTTACAAAAAAAAAATTACATTAACCGCTTGCCGATCAGCTGCCGCAGTTGCACTGCAGCAACATGGCTCGGCTGTGTGAATCACTGTCATGTTACGTTGCTTCCTTTTTTGGCCATTAGGGGCGCACGCCCCCTGCTCGCCCACGGAGCTGATGCAAGTGCAACGGCGGTCGCGATAACCGCCGTACTCCCGCTATCGCTCAAGGCACACCAAGAACAGGGATCTATGTGTGTAAACAGAGTATGAGCAGAGTATACAGAGTATGAACAACGATCTGTCATCTCCCCTACACAGTCCCCTCCCCCCTTCAGTTAGAACACACACTCGGGAACACAATTAACCCCTTGATCGCCCCCTAGTGTTAACCTCTTCCCTACCAGTGACATTTTTACAGTAATCAATGCATTTTTATAGCACTGATCGCTGCATAAATGCCAATGGTCCCAAAAATGTGTCAAAATTGTCCAACGTGTCCGCCATAATGGTGCAATCCCAATAAAAATCGCAGATTGCCATCATTACTAGTATGCTATACATTTTGCGCAAACCAATCAATATACGCTTATTGCGATTTTATATACCAAAAATATGTAGAAGAATACATATCGACCTATATATTTTTGGGGGATATTTATTATAGCAAAAAGTAAAAAATATTGTGTTTTTTTCAAAATTTCTGCTCTTTTTTAGTTTATAACGCAAAAAATAAAAACCACAGAGGTGATCAAATACTGTACCACCAAAAGAAAGCTATATTTGTGGGAAAAAAAGGACATCAATTTTGTTTGGGTGCAACATTGCATGACCGTGCAGTTGTTAGTTAAAGCGACGCAGTGCCAAATCGCAAAAAAGTGCTCTGGTCAGGAAGAGGGTAAAATCTTCCAAGGCTGAAGCGTTTACTACATTAGAGATTATTTGTGATTTTAGTGATAGTGAGCGTGCTGGAAAGGTTCACCATACTCACCACTGTGATGTTCAGCAGCCACTGAATATGACAGCCTGCACAAGAAGTAAATTGGAAGTGCACAGTGTAGAGAGAGAGAAAACACAAAAATGTAAGGCAACCCATAGCAATCAAACTGACTTCACATTGAAATCATGCCAGTACAAGAGGGATTCTGATTGGCTGCTATATGTTACTGTACTTAAAGTGGTACTAAACCCTCTTATCCTTTACAGCCAAGGACACTGCTATCTAACCTCTATTTGATCTGAAGTTGCCATGGTATTGCACATGTGATCAGTTATTACACCAACCATGAGATGGCTTCCCAGTTCGGTTGAGAGCAAAATCAACTGTGACAGTTATCATTCACTGCGTGCCTTAAATGTGCCATATTGGGATATGGTTAAGTTTATAGGTTTAGTACCACTTTAACTCAGAACTAAACTTTCAAAAAATATTGGCTAGTTTTGTAGAGTACTGAAAGTAAAACTGGGTTACTTTAGTTAAGAAGTAACACTCTTGGATAAGACTTCTTTAGGTAATAGTTGTTCTAGCTCATGTACTTCAGTCTGGGTATAATCAGGACATAACACTTAGCTACTCTACTTTACGGCTAGTAGCTTTGTTTGAGTGTGTCATAAACACTTTTAATAACACTTAATATGGAATTTTACCATTATTGAATGCATCAACATTTACTCAGTTAAACTACCTAAATATATACAGTAATACCACTAAGTATTTAATGAAATGTTTAAAAAAAAATGTGTGTGTATATGCCTCTGTTACCCTAAGAGCATAACTGCCTTCCCCATAAAACACCCAATTTTCAGTAGCAGGAGATTCGGAAAGGTAAAACACATGACATACATTCCATGTGAGAATTTGATAAATGTAAGCTCACACAGACTCAGTAACAAGACTCTGCCCAAATGTGGGACTCAATTAAGCTTCTCATAAGTCATAAGTTGGTAAGTCATGGATCAAAATCTGGCCAAGAAGATTAAAAACAATATGGTTGTAAATGTGTAGGACAACCTGAACATTACCATGTGCAGCCAAACTGGATTTTTAAAGCAACCTGATGCCTTTACCAAACTATGACACTGACATACGGATGAGTAAAACACTCATAAAAAGGCCTACTACGAAATATAATAGACTTTACCCAGAATATCCTCTTTTGAGTAGGTTGATTGTATACATTTTCAGTGGAACATTAACTGGACTCCTTCAATTTGTACTTACGTTATCTCATTCAGTGGTGCCTCACATACTGGCCACAACCACTACTCACTATGCTGGTGAGGTCCAGTAGGCCACAACATTAATTTCCAAGAGGGATAACTTTGGTCAATCACTCAGATGCCTGAAATGAAAGAAATTGCATCTATCCAGATGCCCTTTCTCTTTTTTTTGTTTTCTTGCAGTAGCTTGTTCAGTTCAGACAAAATTGTCCTTCCATAGGTGTATAAACAAGTGTAAATCTTTCTGGTCATTTGCTTACTGCAGGGCTGGCTCTGTGAGCTTCTGCGCTGGAAGGAAAACCCAAGCCCAGAAAACCGTACATTGTGGGAGAACCTGTGCACCATACGCCGTTTCCTTGGTCTCCCTCAACATGAGAGAGATGCCATATACGAAGAGGAATCCAGACATCACCACAGTGAAAGACTCCAACATGTTGTACAAATTACCCCTGAACCCGTACAGGTAAGAGATGAAAAGCTTTTGCTTAGTTTTTTTTCCAAAGGTATACTAAAGTGTGCAGAATGAAAAAACAATTTTTTTTCCCCATTTTTCACTTGTCTCTTTATACAGTGGGAATGCACTGCTGTGCAATCTTCCTCTAACTGAGCCATGCTGGGCTGTTTTGGCCTCACCTTGTATTTTCTGCAGCCGCTGATCAACAAAAGTTTTCCAACTTGTTAAGTTTTCCAACTTGTTTTACCGACAGAAGTTGATCACACAATTGACTTCTGTCAAACAGGGTTGGCCACACACTAATTGAATTTACACTGGTCCCAGCTGAATCAATAAAATACTAATTCATCTATGGCCAGCTTAGGGCCCATGTCACACTTGTAATCTCATTTCTGATGATAACTTGCTGGCCACGGGATTATTGTGCAGGGTAGGGCAGAGAAATACTCCTCCATGCCTGCAGAGTCACTCTCTTGGATAAGCGATGTGTTATTTTGCCATTGGCGAGTGGCATTCTACAATATTTTCATCAGCGGGGGAGTGCCACCTCATTTATTCACCCAGCTCCAGTGCAACCTATGTTGGTTTTCTGGAGCTGGAGATTTCCTCAGAGGGATCATTGACCCCAAAACACCCTGCAGAGCATGATGGAACCTAGACGTTTTCAGAGAGGTGTAACTAAATAAAGTAGGCCTCCAAGCACAAATCATTTCACCATACTGCTTATACCTCACAATACACAACATTGAACATTTCTGTATTTGAAAGGCTCTTATTTTGTGATGAACATATTTTAATAAAGGTCAAATACAGGACAGAGCAGCCACTTCCCCATGCAACATTTGCTACTTCTACTACTAGTCATTCAGACCGTGTCTGTACTTGAAGTATTTTTTTTCACTACACAAGAAAGACCATTTTCTGGTATAAGTAGAATGTAGTAAAAGTCCAACTTGAAAATAACTATTACTTAGAATGTACATAAAAATTCTTTATCAAATACGAATACACACGGGCTATCTGGTCAGGTTCAGAGTAGCATTTTGTGAAGATGTTCAACTGAGAGAAATACTGTATGTGACAACCATTGAAACCATTGTAAACTGTACACTTGAACATCTATATTTTACATTTGTGCTTTTGGATAAAATGCGGTAACTACAAATGATACACGAGGGTGCCTATACTTGCCATTTGTGGTTGTGTATAAAATGCAGCCATTGCAAAATGTACACTATGACATCTATACTTTTTCCTTTGTGCTTATGGAAAAAAAAAGCAGAGACTGAACATTAGGACCCCTATACTTCTCATTTGCATTTATGGATAAAATGCAGCCACTACAAACTGTAGAACCCTTACAATTGTGCTAATGGATGAATGCAGTTACAATTGACATTGTACTATATTCCTATACGTATCATTTGTGGTTATGAATGAAATGCAGCCATTGTAAACTGTACACTAGGACCGCTATACGTGGAATTTGGCCATATAGACACAACACAATTACTGTAGGCTGTATTGTGAGACACCTATATAAAAACACAAAAATAGAGAGCAACACACAAAAACGGCACAGACTAAGTGTAGCAAATATATTAAACGTTGAAATAAAAAGCAATCGTTCACTCACAATGTGTATATTCCAGAAAGTACATATAATACAGACCAGCAGGTGACAGCCTATCCACAGCCGAGTGTAGTATCTCCTGGGACAGCCTCTTGTCCTAGATCAGCAAACCAGCTGTATACCAGGCCAGGGATCTAGAGGACATGATGAATGACGTCACAGGGGAGTAGGGCAACACGTTTCAGGAAAGTGCTACCCCTTTAGCAACCCTTTATCATCATGTGCTGAGCTACATCAGAACATATATACGATTCTGATGAAAAAGAAGCTCAAAACTGGCTGGCACTGACATATTAGTGTTGCCCACATGCAGTAGATAGAGCTACATGTGCCATTTTGAAAAAGATCAATGGGCCAGCATCATATTGGGGTAGGCCAAATGAAAAAAACATGTTATTAGTGTAGCCCAGAGTGGATAAACTAGAGGTGCCATTTTATATTTTGGGGAAGGCGAAACTGAATGAACTATGGGTGCCATTTTGAAGAAAGATCAGGAGGTCGTCTCCCTATGGGGAAAGGCCAAAAGTCAGATTATTAAAGTAGCCCATAATAAATAAACTAAAAGCATTATGAAAGAGATCTGACATCATATTGAGAAAGAGCAGATTAGGCTTAAAAAAATATTGAAGGGCATTGAGGGTTGGCGCCACCATTATTGTACAGACAAAAAAAGCTAGTGCATTGCGAGCACCATTTAGAGGGGTAAACAGCAGTGGCTCCAAATTAGAGAGGATAAAACAGGAAAAACCCACACACACACAGTTTTTACATATACTGTGGAATACTTTTACTTGGCATGTATGCTTATAGATAAAATGGAGCCACTGTAAACTGTACACTAGGACCCCTATACTTGGCAAGTGGGTTAAATGTTTTCAGTGAATGATATAGTTTGCCTTAGAGCGACAAAACTCTGTACACAAATATGACCTGAAGCGACCGTATGCCAGGGATGTTTTTTTAGCAGCTCAAGCTATAAATCAGCAATGGAATACCTGTCTATGTTTTTTTTTTATATGAAGTCACTTCTCAGTTTTCTTTATTTTTTTTTGATCATTTAAAATGCATGGTAGCCAAATGGATGCAGTTCATGTACAGAAATAGTGATGCTTGTTCCTCACTGAACTTTCCAGTACCTGTGTTGAATGCCTTGTCCATTTAGAACAAGGAAAAGGCTGTCTCTGAGTATAGTGGATAGCAGCACATCAAGATGAGAGCGTTAACTACAGATAACTCATACCACGCACCTCAGGGAGATCCTCTTCAATTGCTTCAGAGGCCTTAGCTGCCTCCTATCTCATAAACTTCCCACTGGGGGTTTCCTTCGCACCCCTCTGTTATAGTTTAGGTATGGCCCCTGGCTTACACTGCATGAGCCCTTATTGCTTGTGTAAATGTGTCAGTGCTAAAGTACATGATGGATACATGCAATAAGGGTAGAGATGTACTACCTTTATATGGGATACAATTAACTTGCTCAGTGCCAGGTGATTCTGTAGTGCTTTGAAATAAAGGTCTCATGAAAGATAAGCTTCTGTTTGATCTAGATTGTGTTAAAGTAGATGGAGATGGAAATATATGGTATGCGCTTCTGTAGACACGTGAGTGATAGTTGTGTTCTAATTTTCTGTCCAGATCTGTAATTTTTCATTTGTTTGTACAGGGTTATGAACTTTTTTTGTCAACACATAAAAATGAAATGTCATATTCTTGATGAACGAGATTTTTCTCTTTTTTTTCAAGTAGACACAACCCTGAACAAGAATCCTTGACATACCTATATCTTGCATTACTAACTAGAAAAGTTAGGGATTTTTTTTTTAGATGTAATATACAACTATTTGGAGAGGAGTAGACTCCAGAGAGAGAGACATCATTTTGCCCCCGTACAAATCATTAGTAAGACCTCATCTGGAATATGCAGTTCAGTTTTGGTTCACAAAAAGGATATCGGGGAATTGGAGAAAGTGCAGAGAAGCACAACCAAATTGATAAGAGGCATGGAGGAGCTCAACTATGTGGAAAGAAGTGTGAACCGAAATAATGGATGATAAGGCAGATTTTCTGTCTATGCTGCATTCGGCAGGGCTGCCCACGACCCAGTGCATATGGTGTAAAGGGGCCCCTAAACAATTTACGTTATTAATACCTGGCATTTTTTCAGGTATATAGTAATGCATAGTCTTAGGGCCGGTTCACACAGCGAGGCGAGGCGAGGCGACACGGCTCGCCTCGCCTCGCTCCCGCAAGTCGCCCCCATTCAGTACTATGGAACCGTTCTGAGAGGAGCGACTCGAGTCGCTCCGACTCAGAAAAAAGGTTCCTGTACTACTTCGGGGCGACTTCGGGGGCGACTTGCATTGACTTCTATACAGAAGTCCTCTGCAAGTCGCCGCTGAGCTCCCCGCAGGTCGCGGCGAGGTAAGTCGGAGACGCCTCGCCGCGCCTCGCTGTGTGAACCGGCCCTAACTGAGTCTTAAAGTGATTGTAAACCCTTTAAAATCACTTTTACTACAGGTAAGTCTATAATAAGTCTATAATGGTTTAGGAGATGTCCCCTGTATTAGCATGTGTCGACTTCACATGCACACTGAAGCAACAGCATGTTCATGCCATTGCTTCAGCTAGTGTGCCGTCACCAGCAGCTCCCGCACGCACATGCGGGAGTGACGTCATCGCAGTTCCGGCCAATCACAGTGCCGGAGGCCGCGATACCCGGAAGTATGAGGACCACTGCGGGGGCTTTGATCTAAAGTAAGAAATTCATAATAAGCTAGTATGCTGTGCATACTAGTTCATTATACCTTCGTGTTGCAGGGTTGTTTTTTTTGTTAGTGGGCTTACAATCACTTTAAGTTGTGTCATAACAGAATTTACTTATGTGTTCCCTTGGGGTGATTTCCCTTCACTTCCTGTCCTGCAATTGCAACAGAAATTGAGAAGACATCTCTCATGTCTTGTTGCAATAATAGCAGTGTTTGTCAGCCTGCCATGCATGCTCCTTTAGTTTCTTAATTTGCTGCCTATCAGGACTATCAAATAGACAGCTCAATGGCCAACTGAAGGAGCTTGCATGGCAGGCTGACAACCCTGCTGTTAATTGTGAGGTAGCGGCTTAGTTTTGTCTGCCTTTAACGTGAAGTGCCATTACTGGCTAACCAAATTCAGTAACCAAAATTGCGTGTACTTTTTAAATGCTTTATTTTAGGGTCATATGACCCCACAGTCATTGTTGCTTTCTTCTTCCCCATTGCAGAGGTTGTGCCTGCACATCAAGTGGATGAGCATAGAGTTATGTAACATACAGAAGGGAGGTATGTTCTCCATCTGTGTGTTACATTCCAGAAAACTGGTCCATTCTCCCACAGGCTGCAGCTGCAACACAGCAGGGCTGAGCAGGGTGCTTGATTGAAAAATTGACTACAGGCGATACAGACACATTACCTGTTAGCACAACAGCCTGTATTGTCTAATAACAATCCAAATGGTTGCAAACTGACCATGGCAGCATCTTCTTTTGTGCTTGGTGCAGTTAATTTGAAAATGGAACCCTGGGGAGCTGGCAGGATTACCAGGTATTGTGGAATAACAGAATAAGTAAAACTGTTTAGGCTACATTGGCTTTATTGAGAACTATACAAATAATTCAAAAGATATATGGAAACTTAATTTTCGGGTTAGAATACATTATAAAGTGTAATTCAAGCTTTTTGCTAGGGTTTTTTTGAATGGCCACCTTCATTTAATAAGATCCTCTACTGTGACATACAGTATATACTTGCTACACAAGCTTTTTTGTAATAAAGTGTTTACAAAAATTATTATTTCAGTCTAGAGCCAACTTTGATTTTCTTTATATGGGATGGGCTGTAAAATGTTAGCCCTTGTACACACGGTTGGACATTCCGATGGACAATGTCCAATAGGACTGTGTTGTCGATAATCCGATAGTGTGTGGGCTCCATCGGACTGTTTCTGTCGGAGTATCCGACGGACCAAGTTTTCCAGCTGGGCTATAAAATTTTCCGACAACATGATCCGATCGGACTTTGTCCGATCATGTGTAGAGAATTCCGATCGGACAAAGTGCCACGCATGCTCAGATCAAATTCCTAGACCAAAGCTATTGGCTACTAGCCTGAACTGAACGTAGTCCCGTCCTAACGAACTTTGTCAAATTGTGTGTATGCAACAGTTTCGGACAAAATCCGTCTGACAAAATCCGTCGGGCAAAATCCGACGGATTTGGTTGTCGGAATGTCCGACCGTGTGTACAAGGGCTTAGTGTACAGAAGTCCTTTGCAAATGTTGTCTTGATCCTGTGATTGGCTTGTTAGTGCCCTGGGCAGATTTTCCTTTTATTACAACTCTGATCATATGATCACAGCAGGAGGGCCGTCTCAATCAGCACTCAGTAAGTTAAAAGTGGCTGCTAGAAGTGGACGATCAGTGAGTGGAATCCATGCATGAGTTCCAATACCAATAGCAGCAAAACACAATTCTGTAAAAAGTTTGCTAAACTCCTTGAAATGACTGGGGGAGGATTGTTTTTTATTTTATTATTTTCTTTGTGTTTTTTGGGCAAATTATCTTTATTATTAAAAGTGAAGTTACAATTTAAGGTTTATATACACTTTTTATAAAATCATTACTGAAATATTTGATTCCTTAAGTTCACACTTGTCAAACGCTTGTCCAGTTAGTTAATTCAACTAAAGTTTCTAGGCAATTTCAAAGACTTCCACATGTAACACTGAGTATTTTCTCATTTAACTGAATCCAAGTTTTGAAAGTTCTGCTTTCTTATTACAACCTAAGTGGTATAGAGGGTGTAGTACATTTTATAGTCAGGTACAGTATGTATTGTTTTTGTTAAGATCCAAAAAGTGCCATCCTCTATAAAGGGTAAAGATTTTCAAATTGAAACAAAAAAGGATACAGTGGTGTGTTGCTATTTTACATACTAATTTACTTTAGGAAAGCAAAGAGATCCTGCTCAACCTAAGCACCACTCACTGGCTATAGGTCCACCTGGAGTGATACCATTCCGGGAGTACATTTTGGTCAGGTATCCATTGGTGATCTTCAAAGCAAGTCTAGTTGAGTTCTGCTGTATTTTTCTTTGGATGGTTTATCTATAGTATAATCTCTCAGTTCTGTTCTGAAAACAGATGTCTATCTTACAAAACTTGCTGATTTTATATGGCTGTGGAACAGTGCAACTAATTAGTTATTATCTTTCATTGTCCTGTTTTAAATTGGTAAGAGGTGAGATCAGATGCTCCAGGTCACTGCACTTTACTCTCCATCATAGCTCTGTGCACTGACTACTTAGGCCGCTTTCACACATGCAGAACGTATGTCCGTATTTCATCCATCCGTTTGTGGTTGAAATACGGATATACATGCATTCCTATGGGATAGCGGGTGTCTGCCGATCAACATCCGCAGACACCCGATATCGTCCGTTTCCGCTATTGTCCGATTCTGCAGATGGAGGAAAATCCTATTTTTCTATCCGCCTGCAGAGTGGATCGGATGAACGCGGACAGACAGTCCATGTTCATCCGATCCCCCATAGAGGAGAGCAGAGAGCTGACAGCTGCAGGGACCACCCTGTCATCCGCCGGCTCAATGGGGATAAACGGAGCAATCCCCGCTGAGCAAGCGGATCATCATGGGGCATATCATTACGGATCCGTCCCGTGTGAAAGGGGCCTAAACCTGTATACCCTTATTACCTATGGAACTCTTTAAGTGAGATCGTAAAACATTTTCCTTTATTCCTCCTAGTTAAACTGGTTTTATTGGATTGATACTGAATAACAGAAAACAAAAACAGACAGGCATAAACAAGGAAGGTGGAGCTCAGTATGATATCATCCGCCAGATAAGATGAGCTTAAAAAAATGACAAGATGTTCTCATATGGACATAGATATGGTCGTCAGAATAAGGATACATACAATAATAGTAGGGGTATAAATGAGGCAAAGTTATCTGGGACCGGCTAAAAGGGGTTTAGCAAGGAAAGAAGGAGTCCATTATATGCTAGATTAGGACGATGGGATAACAGTTACCCTTTTTTTTCTGTTAAAGTATTTGAAAAAGTAAATATTGTTTCCAAACTTAACATTTTTTTTTTTTATACTTTTTATAAATAAGTATATCATCTTTCATTCTCAATAATTTTACTATGGTACTACTGACCTGAGAGCCTGTGTGTAACCAAGTAATGCCAACTGTATAACAATTCTATTCTTAGGGCTGCCATATCTGGCTTGAATTTTGGCACCAGTTAGACAAAAGTCAATTGGTTAATCAACTTTTGTCAAAGTGACCGAGTAGAAAATTGTGCAACCAGATGCAGACACTGTTCTGGTATTTCATGGCAAGTAAACAGGTATTTTTTGCAGTTATCAAAAAGGTAAACCAAAAAACTTCCAGAAATATATGGCAGACCAAAAAGGATCAAAGAGGAGAAGTTTATTGTTAGCGTTTACATATACTTCACACTTTCAGGAAGGATTTTAACCTAAGTCACTCTTCTGTGCTTTAATATCTGTAACAGTTAGTAAAGACAGACAGTGCCTTTTATTGCAGGAAAACGTTGTTCTTTGTGCTCAGGTAATCAGGTGAGGGTGCAAAGCCAAAGAAGGCTGTGTAAGATACCTTATCAGGGCCCTAGTACACACCCTCTACCATCTTCTGTAATATGCTGCCAATCAGGGCTTTAAATTGGTTAATGACTGTGGAATCCTCGGAATGTGACAGCACCTACATGTTTTCTATTGTTTACTGAAACATCCACCATTCCAGCACAGCTGCTATCAGACGTTATGAATATAGGAAGTCACTTGAGTAAAGTACAGCAGCATTTTAATCGAACAACCTATAGGGAACTTCAGATCAGTTGGGCATGCAGGGTGAGCCCAGCCTCTAGCAATAAGTAGCATTAGCACTCAGGTTTTATTTCAGCATCTTTCTAATATCAGGTTTCTTTTATATTTAAAAGTATAACTAAAAGCTACATTTTTATGCTCTGGATAGAGTTGAGAGTAATCAGAACACCAGTTAGGCTTTTATTACTGTCTATTTATATTTGTGACCCTTCAGGAAAAGCTGTTTAGAGTAAAGCCCCGTACACACAGGCTGAATGTCGGGAGACATCGGCCGGATTAAAAAAAAAATGGATATCATTTGGCTGGTGTTTATGCCTCCCTGTCCGACAAAAGCCAGCTTCTGTCAGACAAGCATGCTGGAAAACCATCCTCCGACCAACTCCCGATCAGCACTCTCAGCCAATTGTGGAGAGCACTGATCGGAGTGTTCTGATGAGGAGGGGGACGTCCCCCGGTTCAGAACACAACAGCTCAGCAGGGGAGATCCGACTGGACCTGACAGTTTTTCTTTGTTCCACCCAGGTTGAACAAAAAAAAAACCTCATAGTGTGTACCCAGCTTAAGGAACTCCTGATGCTGCTTTGTTTCGGCCTTTCAGATAACTATATTGCAACACCCACAATGCATTCAATCAGTTAAAAGCATAAATACTCCATGTATTCCAGATATGTAAATATTAAAAACAATAATTCAACCCAAATTACATAGAGCTAGCATAAATAACTACTTCAGTGCTGATATCAACTTCCTTTATTTCTTGTTCAGGTACTTACATTGGTATAATTTACATTTAGGCTTAGTATGCTATCTCTGCAAATATTACAGCATGTGTTACAGCAGAACTCCAGGTTATAAAAACACACCCTTAACCTTTTTTTGTATTAGTTTTAAAATCAATGATCATTTATACATAAAATTCGCATTAGCTGTATAGCTTTGCTGTCAATCCAACACTAAACACCCTTTCATTATTTTGATGCTGCTCACTCATTGTCCAATCACCTTCTCCTCTGAGTCCCTTACATGTCCCTCCATGTGTCCTAGAAGTACAAGAGACAGTAATTCTGTACCCTTCATCCACTAGTACAGCCTTTCCATTAGTGAAGCCTCTACATTGGGGGTCAATAGGAAGAATGCCACCTTTACAGTTATTTAAAAAGATCATTGGTGTCATGCACCTGGCTGTGCCAAGTGTTGTTGGATCCAGAACTATGCGGGCACCATCTAATGGGAGGTCAATCAAGCATAGCTCAGGAAACATCTAGCATTATCTGGAGGAACCCTATTTTGTAATGCCTGCTGTAGTGGATACTCCATAGGAATATATTGATCTCTTAGGTTGGTGCCCATAGAATCTCTCACCTTTCAGTCTGTCACAGTTGTGTCAAGAACAATGGGGTGTCTGTATCTGTCTCATTGCAATAAACATAGAGACATCTGTCTTTGGTGGAATTATCCTTTAACATTTAGTTACAGTGCAGTGTTTACTGATGTGCATGGACTGTTATGGCAGCAAGCTACTAGGGTTGATCCATAGATAGTAGAGAAGAAGTTGACTGGGACACAGACTAAATATTCTCTTAAAAGAAAGAAAAAAAAAGACAAGGAAACATGTTATTGGCTGCTTTGCTTTTCTTCCCATGGTGGACATGAATACTTTAGTGTTTATAACCTGTTCTTATAGACATTATAAAGTGTCTTTCTGCCCCATTCTATTTGTATAATCATTTTATGCCTATGGAGACTGTTCTGTCTTTTACAAGTTTATTAGTCAAGGAGAGTTACTTCAAACTATTTCTTTCATTTAGAGATTTACTTTACTGTCACCACCCAGAAGTAGTTTATGGGTTATATTGCCCAAAATCCCCATCCAATTGCATCTCTGTTCACAGTGACATGTTACATTGTAACGCAAGGCTGCGTTTGGGACTGTCAGCAAGTTTTGAAAGCGTGGATTAAATATTTATTGTGGCCATGGAGCGCAGAGAGGGTGGTTGGAGCTATAGCCAGCTGGTAAGAGATGCCAGCTTACTCTAGAGAGCAGCACTGTGTTACAAGCAGGAGGCGCACGCTAACAAAATGTGGCAACTTAACCCTCTGGTAGCCAGGAAACCAAGTGCCCTGACATGCTTTCCAAAATGAAAATTCATTTATGTGGAATAAATGAAAATAATACAGCTATTCAAATATTTTGATTATCATTATAATTATTTCCCTTTATTTCTCCAAGCGAAACACCATCTACAAACCTACTACAAAGTACAAACTTAAAATGGCAACATGAATCGCACTGACTATATGAAGTGGGAGATTTACTAAAACTGGTGCACTCAGAATCTCGTGCAGCTGTTCATGGTAGCCAATCAGCTTCTAACTTCAGCTTGTTCAATTATGCTTTGGTAATGAAACCTGGAAACTGCTTGGTTTCTATGCAGAACAGCACCGGATTTTGCGTGTTCCAGTTTTAGTAAATAACCCCTGAAGAGTGCATTACCCTATTCCAACCAGTTTGATTTCAGTTTATTAACAGTCACATCTTTTCATATACAACACATTCAACAGTAGGATTAAATACTATATCTAACTGAACTATTCAAAGTGGCTAAACTTTGGAGTTAAAAACGTTTGCAATAGAATTATTATAAAATTATAAATATATCTAGTTAAGTAGATATTTAACTAAGCAATCATTCTATTTCAATTTCAGATAAGTGACTTGTCAATTTACAATTCACTTTTTTAAAAATGTGACCATTTTTGTATAAATTACCCTATTTTTAGCCCGAATTAAGAAAGTATGTAGTGCTAAAGAATGAACCTGTTCATGCTGTCTAGGAAACACAAATACCTGCTTCATTATCATAACTGGTTGCCTAATAATCACCTATGTATTCCTGATTATCTTCTCTATTAATCACCACCAAAATATACCCAATTAATAAATGATTGTGGCATATACAATAAAAAACAAAGATTTATGATGGTAGGAAATAAGCATCTTTGTGCTAAAAGTGCCTTTCCATTCAGGTTGCTAAACAATTCACCTGTAATCTGCGTAAATCTCAAATATATGTATTATAGAGATGTAACATATTAACAAAAAGTTTCACAATGACATTGCTAGTCCAACCCAGGCCATTGCTCTGACCTTCTGCAATATAATCGTTGTTGCACAGACTTGGCTTGGTTACAGGATATGTAAACTTTAACAGTGAACTTCTCTTGTTCGGTCCCATTTGGTCTGTTAAATATACCATTAAAAAAGATTTGTTCAATATGTGCCATAAATACAAGTTGATCTTACCAGACATCTTGTGAGCTGATAACTTCCTGTGCCCTCTGCCTCTGCTACATTCTTATCAG
This sequence comes from Lithobates pipiens, assembly GCF_037356315.1. Classification (NCBI taxonomy): domain Eukaryota; kingdom Metazoa; phylum Chordata; class Amphibia; order Anura; family Ranidae; genus Lithobates; species Lithobates pipiens. The sequence goes on from NW_027507784.1 coordinate 144,879,374, forward strand.
TTACATTGCTCCCAGCTATCTCTGAGGACTATGGAACCTATCCCCTAAACTGCAAAGAATATTCAGAGAAATGTATACATTAAATGTGACACATACTTTTTATGAAAGCCATCTCTGTACATAATCAACAAGTTATAACAAAACGTTTTAGATGTCCTTATACATTACAATCAATTTAGGAGACAGCAAGGCTTGGTTTAAAGTGATATTAAAGCGGAGTTCCACCCATTTTTTAAACGTGCTGTCTATAGTATCCCCTTTTAGCATACTTTTACCAGTGGAAATTTTTATTTTATTTTTTTTGCATGTAAATACCTTTAATAGGCTTTCGTACTTCCAGCAGCCACCCTCCTAGACGATTACACCACTAGGCAATTTACAAGGCCTCCTGGGATAGCGGCGTCATGTATCCCAGGAGTCCTTGTGAATCGCCTACTGACGTAATCTCACGTTGTTTGCAGACAGGAAAGGATGCAAACGTGTCTGATTGACAGGTTGCTATAGCAATGGGGCGGGAACTTCCACCAATACTGACATTGCTATGGTAACCTGTCAGGAAGAAGGAGAGCTATGCAGAGGCATTACTGCACAGGCGCGGGATCCAGAGGTGCATGCTGGATAGCCAGCTGCATGGAAGTCCCGGGAAAATAACACAGAAGGGCTTGAGATGCCCACAGCTAACATGGAATCTGACAGCTTCCAAGATCTGGTTAGCAATAAACTCTTTTTACAGAAAATAAAACTACAACACATATGACATGTTCTAAATGTTCATGTATATGTTAAGACAAATATACAGGAGTCTTTAAAAAAAAAGTGTTTGGGGGACTGGAACTCCGCTTATGGGTTAATTATCATTGATCATTATGATAATGTATATAGATCATGCCTCTGTTTCTAATTTGTTAACAAAAAAGCCTGTAGCTACCTTATTTTCACTGTGCTATCCAGCGGTAATGTGATCTTTCCATGCTTGTTCCCATCTGCAGAGAATGATCTGTGGAAGAAACCTCTCGCAGTCCGATGGTGCATACTTCGGGGGGAATTTTACTAAAACTGATGCATTCAGAATCTGGCGCAGCTGTTAATAGTAACCAATCAGCTTCTAGGTGTTATTGACAAAGCTTAATTAAATACTGTAGGCTGAATTTTGTAGCTGATTGGCTACTATGAACATCTGCACCAGATTCTGTGGGCTCCAGTTTTAGTAAATTTCCCCTGTATGTCATCTAAGGAAGTCTCATCTATCTTCATGTGTCCACACAGCACTGATTGTAGCACTGATGTAGCAGTCACATGACTTATGAAATAAAAAACTTTTGGAATATAAACTCAAATGAAATAATGCATATCACTAAAGTTTTTTTTCAAGGCTTAATAAGGCTTCATAAGGCTATAAATCATTATTTAAAAGTATGTGTGTATCTTGTTTGTGCATTAACATGGTGGAGGAGAAGTTTTTATATGATTAATGTTATGTGTGGGAACTAACATGGGAGTGAAAAGGGAGGGGCTATTCATTCAAATCACTGTGTATATGCCCACAATTATGAATCTACAATCACGTGGGCTTCCTAGATAAGGAAAAAGTAAAAAGGGAGTTTGCCTGGTCCCTGATACCGGAGCATGCACAATAAAGGTGGCAATGGCCGATCCATAAGATCTCATGCTGCAGTGGGGACTAAGGCAAGGAGGTAGTGCCAGTGGACGTCAGGATTACCCATATTCACATTAAATGAATGATCTAATGCTTAGGTCATTATATATACAATGCAAAATAGCATGTAAACACATTTTTAAACATTTTGGGTTGAATGACACTTTAGGCTGTGTGATTGCTTTGTTCAAATTTGTCTGTCCTAGACTCCTATAGCCTTTTTTGACAGAAATACAGAATTGGTATTATTACTGGGTTATGAGTAGTGAAAATAACTTGTTTTTTTCTTACCAAATTTGTTCAGCTATAGCTGTACTATAAGTGACTGAACCAGATTAAAGTGGTTGTAAACCCTTACAAACCACTTTGACCTACAGGTAAGCCTAGATTAAGGCTTACCTGTAGGTCCAAGAAATATCTCCTAAACCTATACGGTTTAGGAGATATTTACCGCCGTAGACAGCGGCGCGCAGGCGCACTGGCAAGCCGCAGACCGCAGCGATATGCCGCAAGTGTCGGCTCTCGTGCGCATGCGCGGGAGTGACGTCATCACTGCTCCGGCGAATCACAGCGCCGGAGCAGCGAGACTCACAGAAACCCACCAAGAAGATGGACGCTCGGAACTACAGGGGACAGCGGTGACTTCGCTGGCTCCTGTGTCAGGTAAGTGACACATAATGGACTACTATGCGATGCATAGTAGTCCATTATGCCTTACCTTTGCAGGGAATGAAAGAGGAAGTAAACCCATCAGGGTTTACTTCCTCTTTAATAAGGTCAATATATGAGGCTCACCTATCTATTGGCGTGAGAGTCCCACTGTCAGAATACCAAGACACAGTGGAGAGAGGTTTTTCCCATCCACCTCGAATGTGTGGATGGGGAAATAGGCCCAGTTTTTCATTTTGCTGACTGGCTGAAAGAAAAAATTAAGTCATGTGTGGCCAGATTTACTGGACCCCCATAGCACATGGTCTTTATGGACAGAGCTTTGGCCATCTGGTTCTCTTGAACGATTGATATCATTTGATATTGATATATTGAGTTCCAACTATGAACTAGAATGCCCACCCCATGGATAAGACCTCAAAGTTCAGCTTTTGTGTACAATTCTCTCTCTGTCTGAACCCTTAACAATCATTAGCAATAACTGGAAGCTTTCGGGTGTCTTACTATGTGAAACTTGGAGCCAAGGGTGACGATAAAGGTTTTTTGAAGAAAGAAATGTAGATATTGAGATGGATTTACTAAAGGAGTTGAGGATCTTTACTAAATATTCACTTCAGTTATCCAATCATGTGAAACATAGATTTATGTTTATCTATTTTATCTGCACATGATTAGGATTCAAAATAAACATAGCTACAATTTATTGAGCAACTCCTTTAGTAAACCAACCCCAATAAATCGTGGTACTTTAGCATAAGTGTATTATAGGTTCCCTTTAATCCTTTGCCTCGCGTGCCTTTTTAATGTGTAGTACAAATAGAGATAGTTGTCAGTTTCTAAGAAAAAAACAATAAAGAATGTAATATCCCTGGTACATATCCCTGTTGAGGGTCATTGATATACTTTTTTTTTATATAGTATACATTTTAAAGCTGTTGTAAACTTGTTTTATACTCCCTCAAAAAAAAAAACTGTTTTGGCAAGGACATGCGGTACTGTGGAGCCCCCAATAAAATAGGTACAAAGGCTACATTCATACTTCTAATCGGACACATGATTTCAATAAATGCACCCACTCTTTAAAAAGTAAGATAATATATTAGGAGAGTAAAAGCCGCCATTTACAAGGTAGAATCTTGAATTATACATGGGGTTTGATTTTAGTTCAGCACATATCATTTTTTTTATATATATTTATATTTTGTATAAAGATAAGCTAAAATGTTGCATACAAAGAAAACGCTATTTTCAATATACATTTTAGAAGAATTCATATTTTTAAAGAGAAACATTATTCTCAAAATACATTTTAGATGGATTCATATTTTTAAAGAGAAACATTATTTTCAAAATACATTTTTGAAGGATTCATATTTTTAAAGAGAAACATTATTTTCAAAATACATTTTTGAAGGATTCATATTTTTAAAGAGCAATTCCAGGCAAAAAGTCAAGACAGTAAATAAGCTGCTAAGATTTCCCAGGAAGCATTAAACTGTTCCAACTACACAATACACTTTCAAGGCACTATTGGGAAGGATTTACTAAAGGAAAACAGAATGTGCATTTTGCATGTGTAGTTGCACTCAACTTAGTGAATGTGGTGACATTTCACTTTGTAAAGAATACCCAGTTAGGTGCAACAAACTGAATTTTTGCTTGCACGTGATTGGATATGGGAAATCAGCAGAGCTTCATCACATTCATTACGCTCTGGAGCAAATGAGTGCAACTGCATTTGAAAAGTGCACCGTCTATTTACCTTTAGTAAATCAACCCCGATACTGCCTTAAGAATGTTTTGTGTAGTAATTTGTCTTTGGAACAGTTCAATGCTTTCTGGATAATCTTAGCAGCTCATTTAATGTCTTGATTTCTTGCCTGGACTTAAATCACCCCCATGACTCCCCAGTCCAGCTTCATTTGTATGCCATCTACCAGCTCTGGTTTATCGTACAGTGGAAAACATGTCTGCTGACTGACAGCATAAGGTAGCCTGCAGGCTTGGGAGAATAGTTAGGAGGAAAGTGCAAGGCTACTTCAGTGGATCTGGTGAAGGCATATTAGGAAGAGCTGTGGACTGGGACTATAAAGGCTTAGTCTAGCAGCTGGAAAAGTATAAGGGGTAGGTGCAGGAGAAAATTCCATAGGATAAGGTAGACACATACACAGGGCATTTTGTAACAGGACCAAGCAGCAAGGTGGTCAGCATCAGCAATACCATTCCATAATTGGAATTCAAAATGTAAATTGAATCTGACATGGTGTTTCCAGACCACCAGGTTATTGGTAGCAAACTATTTTTTCACAATAGAAGAACTGGTATCCTGAAACAACTAGATTGAAAACATAATGCTATTGCAGGTAGATTGTGTATAAACGTCAGATTTAACTGGTATACCTTAAGCGCTACTAAATTTGATATGTCAGATTATGTAAAAAAATATATATTGTAATATACATATGTGATATTGTTTTTATACAAAGTTGCAAAGTTTCGGCATTGATTCTTTTTAGTCCTTCAAATAACATATAATACTTGATATAGGACTAATGTAATTTTATTATTTCCAAATACTACTAGAGCCAGAGCTATGTATTTCATGTTTTAAAATGCCATGTACAAAGAATTGCTTCCACTGCCAGGTATTCATTTTGAGTGAAATACTGTACCATTGCTCTTTAACACTACTGCCGCATACAGGCTAAAGTTTGTACTGCAGTTTACGTGAAAGTGTGAGACATGTCAGTTATTCCATTGCAGGAAATGGTGCCTTGAAGGGGCACACCTGCTTTAATTTGTACCATCAATCATCCACCGCAAACCATGCAGATGCAAAATCCTTTACACTCCTGAACGATTTTGCATGAAAGTTTTACTACAAACAGGTCAGGAAAGGCCAGCAAAATGTGAAACCTGATACGTGGTGTCTTTATGTGTTAAGGCTTTCATGCAGGTGTAACTTGCTCTAACGCATATTCTGGTTTCTGACAGATGAAAGTGCTAACACGCACACAGCTAACTGCTGCTATGTATATGGCCTCCTTAGCTTCTGTACACAATGCATTTTCCATATGTCACCAGTCTGTCACATAGTATTATAGATCACACCAAATTTTTATATTGGTTCAATAATTAGGTTGGGGTATATAGAGAAAATGGGCAGAAAGCCTAGCTACGTAAAAAAGACAAGAGTGGTATTCTTATTATATACCTGATAGTAATTGCATCTAGACTTAGCAAAATAATAGTTTCTTTTTGTATCATATTGGAATAGTGCGCTTCTCCAAAGTATATACAAATATTGAACCATGATCAAAAGGAAGTCATTTATTGCATGCTGTATAGATGTAGATGTTAATTGTTGTTGATTACTAAATCAATCCCAAAATGTTTTACAAAGGTAAATAGGCTGTTCATTTTTCAAGTACGGTTGCCCTCTACAAGAGAATTTGCTTCAAAGGTTAATAAATGAGGTGAAGCTTCACTTTGCAAAGAATACCTAATCACATGCAAGGAAAAAAAAACATAATTTTTGCTTGCACATGATTGGATGATGGAAGTCAGCAATGCTTCCCCTTATTTACTAAGCTCTGAAGCACATTATTTTCCAGAGTGCAACTGCATTTGCAAAGTGCACAGTCTATTTGCTTTTAATATGTCAATCCCTTTGCCTTTATATAACTCAACTAAAGAATTCTGATTTAGTATCAACACACATTTTCTGCTTTTCTGCAGTAAAGCAGAGCACTTTTTTAAGTTCATATTTAAGTTCATTGCCACTGTTATTGAACATTCTTCTACATAAAGAGATGCCTAATTCATATTAAGTGGCCTTTTAAAGGTAACCTCCAGTTTAAATAGAAATTCCTTGAAAAGAATACTTATCACAATTAAAAATATTGACGTGAGAGGCCTTTGATTGGAAGCTAAGATCCTCCAAAGCAAATATGCATTGTGGTTTCAGGGAAAAGAAGTGGAATCTATTCTGCTAAATAGGCTCATTCATCCTGTTGCATTGTGATGTAGCACACACCATTGCACAGATGTGAACCAATATATGTGCTGCGGTGTGTTGCAAAAAAAAAAAAAAAAAAAAAGCTCATGCCCATTTTTTAAAATGAACTAAGCTACACTGTGAGGCTATTCAAAATGAATAGCATGCCTCAAAGGACAAGTATGGCCAAAGCTCTTTTGCCCCTACTTCTCCTATGGATCACAGGAGTGCACTTTTCTGACCCATATGGCTGGCTTTAGCTCACTGATGGCTGATGTCACAGAGCCAGTCCAGGCTTTGCAGGGATACTGGCAAAAATGTTGGGATCCACGCAGATGCCTAACCAGCAGCTGGCCCAGCTTCTTATCGTGCCTCTAAGACTGACCCAGCTGCTCCCACCCCCTCCACATTCCAGCACTGGAGGGGCAGAGCAGAGTGATGATTGACAGTCACCAGCTCTCTGCTCACTGAAGGCCAAGTACTGAGCAATCAGCAGGCTTTGATCACTCAGTTATTGGCGCTGAGCTGGCAGAGCCTAGCCATCTAGGTGAGTATAAATATTCTTTTTTTTTTGATTATGTTCAAGCATAAATGATTATGCTGAAAATTGCCATGAATAAAATTGCAAGGCATGTCAATAAGGCATGCCTATATACCTTATTGTAGTGAGATAATCAAATATTATACAAAATTGCATTGATGGGATTAGTTTTAGCACATCATGTGGCTACAAAGAGACTGTATGAGAGCAACAACACTGAAATGTTATAGAAAATGAAAAAAAAACAAGTATTTTATTAAAAAAATAAATAGTTTTATTATACACAGGGCTTTATCAAGCTAAATGCTATTCATTTTATATCTACTTTAGGGGTACGATTGTCCCTTTTGCAATTATTAGAAGCCCTTATATATGATTACCTTTACAGCCATATTATGCCTAGTATTGTTCAAAATATAAAAGTAAAATGCCCTGCTGATCTGATAATTCAGTGTTGTTTTTTTTGACACTTCTGTAAGACAAAACAAATGTAAAATGTTCAGATGTAAGCATTTAAAAAATATGAAAATAGAAGATTACATAAGGTTAAGACACCACTGTTTACTTATCATTTACAGAAGCCAACATTATTAGATTCATTCCCTGACAATCTATTGCTAGATTTTCTATAGTAAACGTATTCCAACTCTTTAAAATGCTTGCTTTCCCTGGTTGGAATTGTTTTTATTTACTTAAATGTCATCTCTTCTCATGCACTGATTAATTAGCAATGTTAATTGAAACAATATTTTGTATTATGAGCCACCTCCTTGCAATCAAAAGAACTTCATATTTCTACCATTCCCTAGGGATAAAGGTTAACCAAGTTTATTCCCCCTCCCCCACAGAGATATTGAGCAAATCGAATGCGTCTTGTTAGTCTCATTTTGGAAGTGGAAGAAAAGCTTTTTCCCCCGGCGGCTTTGGAAACATTAATAAATCCACAATAAATAAAATCACATCTAATACCATAACGGGTTTTCCTTGGCATAAAAAAAAGCTACAGGCCACATCATGATGTGAAATAGCTTCAGTCTGCAAAAGCCTACCTCCTATTTGCTAAGTAAACTTGGCTTGCTAAAATTTCTGTGTGCAGCCATTAATACAATCGTCCTTGACAGCGTTTAATTAAATTGCTCTCACCCCATACTAAATTCATTAAAACTAGTTTGGTGCAACTGTTCCAGCAATGACTGGGAGACCTTTTATTCCCATCCATATCTTACAGGAGGTACAGATGTACACTGCGATATCCCATTTCTGTCTTATTGTGCTAAAAGAATCTCATGGGTAACAAACATTAATAGAAAACACACATGGTTCTTTTTAATCTAATAATTTTTTTGTTTAGAAAATCTACACAAACATGCAAGCAGAAGAAAAACACATACTAGTACATTATTACTCCAGTGTTACTTATGCCGCATACACACGATCGGACTTTCCGGCAGACTTGGTCCAGCAGACCGGAATCCGTCAGACAATTAGATCGTGTGTGGGCTCCAGCTGACTTTTTTTTCCCAAAAGTTCAACGGACCTAGAAATAAAATATGTTTCAAATCTATCCGACGGATTCAAGTCCGACGGACTAAAGATCGGGAAAACCGTTCGTCTGTGTGCTAGTCCGACTGACCAAATACGATGCAAGGGCAGCTATTGGCTACTGGCTATTGAACTTCCTTGTTTAGTCCCGTTTACATCATCACGTTCAAAATGAACGGACTTTCGAATGGACTTAGTCCGGTCGTGTGTGGCCAAGTCCGTTTGTTCAGAAAGTCCGTTGGACCTTCGCCGAAAGTCCGTCGGGATGACCGTCGAAAAGTCTGGTCGCATGTACACGGCATAACAGTTCAATAGTGGCCTTCAATTCTATCACAAGCATAAAGCTGTCAGTGATCATTCAGTTGGTATATCAGGTTTTTTTGTTTGCTGTTAACTGCTTGAGCTCCGGAAGGTTTTACTGCCATTTTTTGCTATTCGGCTCTGCACTACTTTAACTGGTAATTGCACGGTCATGCACTGCTTTACCCAAACAAAATGTGTTTAATTATTTTTACACAACTAGAGCTTCCTTTTGGTGATATTTGATTAGTACTGTTTTTTTATTTTTTATTCTACAAACTAATGAAGACAAAAAATTTGGAAAAAAGAAATGTTTTACTTTCTGCTATAAAACATATAATAAATTCAAATTCCTTCATAAATTCAGGCCAAAATGTTTTGCGCTTCTTTGGTAAAAATAAAATAAAAATCCCAATATGTGTATATTGATTGTTTTGCACAAAAATTATAACGTCTACAAACAATGGGATATATACTGGAATTTTTACTTATTTATTATACTAATGATGGTGGCGATCAGTGAATTATAGTGGGACGATCTGACACTAACTGACGCTGGGGGGGAACTGACACTGACATTAATACAGTGATCATTGTTAAAAATATATACAGTCACTGTACTAATGACACTGGCTGGGAAGGGGTTAACGTTTCAGGGCAATCAAGGGGTTACTTGTGTGCTTACTCTGTTTACTGTGTTTTGTTTTTACCGAGCGGTTTTTACTGCTTAGCACATTGCTGCTATCTGTAGAGAGCTCTGTGTTGTTTACCAACACAGAGCTCTCTTCTGTCATTCGCTCAGCTGATCAGCGGGTGTTGGCTATAAATCATTGCCTGGAACCTGCTGATCGTCTTGTACTGTAGCAATTGACAGCACAGCCAAGGTGCACCTGCTAAATGGAAGTGCTGGATCCCGCATATGTTTGTGATCCAGCACAGTTGGGCCGCTCTGCCAGTGGCATTGTACCGAAAAGCAAACATTTATTATATTGCAGCTTACCAATTCTTATATATGGTTGCTTTAAGAGTGGATTCAACAGTTAAATCCAAATCAGTTCAAGCTAAAGGGGGCATCCCTCAACGGAAAGGCATGTGCTTTTTTTTTTACTTGCTAAAATAACCTATACATTACTCTAAAGCTCCATACACACTATTCGTTTTTCCCTCAGATTTACCAAAACCATATAATATGAGGTCAAACCTTAGGAGTTTCAATTTGTATGCAATCAGGCAGATTGCCTGATTGGTAAACCTGAAGGAAAAACTCAGCAGAAAAAACTGATAGTAAAGAATATACTGTGTGTGAAGCTGCTGATCCATCTCTGTACTGTGGACTGCACGCTGGGGAAAAAAAATAACACATGGGTTGTGTGGCTGCCGACAAGATTTCGGCTCAGCAATATTCACATATAAATTTGAAAGAGTGTAAAGATCAATCTCAGCTTTTGCACAGTTACACTTAGATTTTACTGTCCCCTGTCCCCACCATCCCCTGCCAGTCTTGTAAGCACCTGTCCAGTGAGATATCATCAGCAAGGTCCCAGAGCTGATATCAAAATCTTTTGAGCTGGCAGTGAGCATGCGTTGTGTACTCTCCATCAATTTGATGGAGAGTTCGTATGCCACCAGAGCACCAAAGGTGTAGTTATACTTTTCAGGCGTGTGCAGGAAGTAAAGAAAAAATATAAAAGGAATAAAAAGATAAAATTGTTTATCAAGGAAACAATTTGGCTCAGAGAACCTGTATTCACCTTAACCACTTGAGGAGCCGCCGCAGTACATATACATACCCATAAGTCGCTACCTGTTTCTGAGTTTCTGCACACGCGCACCAGCAGATCTCGGCCAATGATTCATGGCCAGGTAATTGCAGCCCACAAAGCAGGGAAAAGATAAAAATCAATCTGTAGCAAACATAGAAACATAAAATAGTGACGGCATAAAAAGAAAGAGTAGTTCATCAAGTCTGTCCATTTTTTTTGTTTTGTTTGTTTTCATATTTCATATTTCATATTTGAAGTATTTTACTGTGAACTGTCCCACTTCCTCTGCTGGTAGTTTATTCCAAGCATCAACTATCCTTTCAGTAAAATAATACTTTCCAAGATTAGTTTTGGACACAAAATCAGAACACACTACACATATTACACATTGTTAGGCACACAATTAGCCTCTTGATGGTAGCCTCTTCACAGTCAATGTCATTAGTACAGTGACAGTGTATATTATTAGCATCGATCACTGCATTAGTGTGACTGGAAATGTCAGTGTCAGTCAGTTCCCTCCCAGTGTCAGTTAGTGTCAGATTGACCGCCAAACTATAAGTCGGCGATCGCCGCCATTACTTGTATAAAAATAAAAATAAATAAAAAAATCCAGTACATTTGGCATTTATTGTAGATGCTATAACTTTTACACAAATCAATTATTATACACTTATTGGTATTTATTTACCAAAGACATGTAGCAGAATACATTTTAGCCTAAATTTATGAAGGGATTCGTTTTTAATTTTTTATTAAATATGTTTTATAACAGAAAGTAAAATGTATTTATTTTTTAAACTCCAGGATACTTACCTTTCCTTAAATGGTCCAACACGCCTCACCAGTGCTGTTATCTTTTACCCAGGTTTTTTTCAGGTGTTGGGCTCTGCCTGTCTGCAGAGCCTGTCTTGGTGGCCTGGTGTGACATCACTTCTGCGTACACACAGGAGTTCAGCTATCCTGGCACACAGGCAATGTGCTGCCCTAGGCCTGACTAAACTTGTGTACCTTCTAAATTAAATATGACCCACCCCTTCCTGTCATGATCACACCCCTTCCTGTTTAGGACCCACTCTGTCACCTGTAAATCACTGTGTTCTCCCGGCAGGGACGTCTCCCCTGGTGAACATGATAGCTCCACAGTCAGTGTTGATGAGGGAATCTAGCAATTTTCATTCCTGCAACCCACGGTTTCAGGAAAGAAATTGCATAATCTACTGCCTGCTCAAGCGACCTTTCACACCAGCTGTGTTTTGTGGCTATTCTCACGCAGCCCCACAGCACCCCCAACACAAGACAAGGAAAAATGATGGCCTGCACTGTGGTGGTGTGCAGGTGGTGTGCACTGAAAAAAGTCCTGCGTGCAGTACTTTTTTCCATCGAAGCATGGGTCACCGCATGGCAGCTGATAGAACTCTATCAATGTGACAATTCAATAAAGTTTGTTTGCAAAAAAAAAAAGAACAGTGCCCATTGGTCTGGTATCAGTGCATCAACACTGCACTGGTCCTGCTGGACCTCACCACACCACACACATTGCAACACCACAGCATTACACAGCTCTCAAGATTTAACTCTATCAATTCCAGGACAACAAGTAAGAATCATTAGTGCTCAAAGTATGACTCACAAGGAAATAATCCTGCAATCACTTTATTTATCTCTTCAAAGTTCAATCAATCAATCCTTTCTTTCAATCCCCTATCAATCAGGAAGAAGACCACCTAAGTGCCCTCTTCAGAGCTGTCAGTGAGAATGCAAAGAATAAAAACCCTCTGCTGCCACACCTGGGGGCTTCCCTCCTCTCTTCTCCACAGAATTGACACAAAGAGACCTGGGAGGAAGTTACATTACATATCATAACTTCCTCCCAGGGAGGAGGGTAGGCGGAGCATTAGACTGCAAAGACCTGCCAGTGCCACACTTACTAGTATTGGCGGCCGCCAGTTGTATTAAGCACGGTCACAGGTCTGTCCGAATGCCAGGCCAGTCACTGGCCGATGTTATCATACCGGCAGAAGTGCGGGCACTTTTTGGAGGCACCAGACCGATTTGCTTCCTGGACCCTGCCTCCCAAGCGGGTGGGGAATCTTTATGTGTGGGAGCCGGAAGGAGGCTGTTTTTTCTTGCGGGGGCGGGTGGGCTACTTTATTGTTACCCCCCCCTGAAAAGTGTCGCCCTAGGCCTGGGCCTTGTTGGCCTAGGCAAAGATACAGCGTTGCGCACAGGTGTTGTGCCAGAATTTCAACTGAGCTGCCCTTGTGTAGCTTAGTGTACCTTCTAAAGAAGAATATGAGATTGCAGGTAGGTTTGTTTTATTGCAGAAAAGACATTGCATGTGTCTTCTGCAATAAAGAACCTGTCTGTTTGCAGTTTATGAAAGTGGGACTCAACTTTCACTTAAGCTGTCATGCTTATTCACTTATATAAGAATGTTTTATTTTTTTGGCACTCTAAGGACCAGTATAAGCATTACTACTTTTGTAAACCAGCCTCTTAGGGTCCATTTGGGTCTATGCTTATCATGCATTAACGTGTGTTTCCTTTGTGCATTGATGTGCTTTTTTGACACATTTTCAATGCATTTTGAATTTAGAATTTGTAATGAATAGGGTTAACAGTAGCTGACTAATGTTTGTTAGTACCTCTTTTCACCTCATCAAAATGTGTGAATGTTTAAAGTGTTGCCAGTGACTTCTATGGGCCTCCCAACACACTAAAACACAAAAAAAATTGGACATGTTATATTTTTAAAAATGTGCTACACTGCAGTACAGGAATAGAAACTACTTTGATTATAGGGAACTACGACACATGAGTTTTAGCATGCATTAAAAAGTAACAGTGTAAATAGGCCCTTAATGTTTTGGTGTAAAGCAAAGTGAGTAGTTGTGATTTTAAGTGCATGTAGTTCAGTTGGTTAATATGAAATAAAGTAAATACACTACAAAAAAAATATTAAATTGCTGTATTGAAAATGATTTTGCTTTCTTTAGTCATCCTTATTCCCTAGTGGCTCATGCTAGTAGTGGTGAAAGCCTGTTTCTGTGATATAACGATGAGTGTATTTACACACAGTTTTAAAACGAAATATATTAACAGTAAAATTATCACAATATTATATTATTTTTGTTATATGTTAACCTATAATGAAACACATTATTTGGCAAGTTTATAGTACCCTATTTTATGATACTTAGAACTTTCACACAATATGTCAAAATGTGCATTATATCGTATTTACAGTCGAAATATATACATTTTTAAATTGTTTAAAGAAATAATGCTAGAGTTTATAATAATTACAAAGTGTAAAATGGTTTTGGTACATTTTAAGAATATTTTCCACTTTTAACAAGTGTACCATATCCTTCCTGGTATATGAAGAGAGAGAGAGAGAGAGAGAGAGAGAGAGAACTAAAACCATGCAAATTTCCATGTCAGCATTAAGATTTGCATCCCTACTGTGCCGTTCTTAGCTGGCCTGTATTTGCATTGGTGATGAAGAGTGGAGAAGGAAATCGGTATTAATAGTTTATTGGCAGTTTAATGTCTTGGCACCTACCCTACCTATGAAATATAATAAACAGGAAGCCGAGTGATGCAGAGTCGCTCAATAATATTTTCAATCAAAACCTTTCAGCAGATTGCAAGGCGACCTTCCTGTAGGACCATTAGCGCTCCCCGTTTATAGGATGAAAGCACTTTAACCCTAAGAGAGCCAAAGTGTTATACAGGTGACTACTAGCTGGCCAAATGGGTTAAAAGATCTTCCAAGAAGTTACCTAAAAGATAGTATATTGTAGATGATAAATGAGCGATGCAGATAAGTATTTATAGGTTTTGTACTTTATTATTAGTATTACATTTAATAGTGTTTGTATAGCAATTATATGTAAATTCAACTCTCCTGCGTCATTGTCAACTCTCTATGATTTTCAGAGATGCTCCCTGCTTATTTAGAAATGTGTTTGTAGTCGTTGGAGACATATCAATGCCAGCTGTCCCTGATTTACAGAAATAGTCTAACTTATTGCAAGCTTGTGCCAACAATTTTTCTTTCTCCTGGAAATGTCTGTGACATTTCGGAGTGGTCAACTTCAAAATAACGTTTTTTTTTATATTACTAAGTTAATGATACCTTTTTAGAATATTTTTTAAAGGGAATCGCAAATAATGCAAAACAAGTATTTCTTTAGACATAACTAAATAGGAGTCTTTTAACCACTCAGTAGCTTGAGGTTAACCTCTAGCTGGCAATCACCTTATTTGTAACAGATGGATTTCAGAGGGATACAGATGTGATCCTTATTAGTAAAGAGTTAATCTCAAGCTGCTAAATTATTAAAACTCTTCCTTATAGCTTTACCTACAAACAGACACAGGGTGATTTATGCCCCATACAGTTATTTACTTTTAAATCAGAAAACGATAGAGTGTCTGTGGGCACTCCTCAACCCCTCCATAAGTTCCTGGATGACACTCTTGGGAGGGGGGTTTCCTGGAAGAATGCTTTTGCTTTCCCCTTGAAATGATCTGATGCTGGGGTTATCTTTATATCTTTCCCTTCCTTCTTACATTAACATGTATGCTTTGCGAACCTGAGCATTCATGTTTATGAAAAATCTTTAGACACTTTGATTGTTTGCATGTCTAGACACCATCTGGTGTCTTTGGGCACCTTTAGGCCTAACTCTAATCTATCAAACATGCCTTGATCAATTTATAGTTTACCACAGTACTGCATTATTATGAATTATGGTTTATGTACATACTTTAGCATATTCATTTTGCATGATGGCAATTTTGCTACTATGTAAAGAATATATAACTCCTGAATCTGCCCAGTTTCCTTTAGGGAGTACTAGTTCTTGCCAATTTAGGAGTAATACTACACGTTGAGGAGAAGAGAGGTGAGCATACTTACCTGTCTAGAAAGGGTTAATGCACGCCAAACGCCAAGAGTGTGGTTTGTGTTTGGCCTTCCTAATTTCTGAATTTAGTTTCTCTAATTTCTGCTCTGCGTACCTAGATCCCATCTAGATAAGGTACAAAGGCATTCAGGAAGCGATGGGGGTAGCTTGTGGTACAGTCTTAACTAAGAAACAGCTGGTCATAGGGTGAAGGCAGAAACAGGGAGGGGTGCATGGGGTGCTGAACTGTTTAGCTACTTTTAAGAATAACTTCTGTGAGATTAAGGCAAAGGGTCACTGGGATGAATTTATTTTGAACACTGAGGTTACGGTTTTCTATACGACCACCAGTGCTTATGCAGTTCCAAAAGCAGATTGCAATCTGCTCCGATCACCATGTGCTACAAAGCTACAATGACTGAGCATAAACCCTTGTCAGGTTACTTATAGCTCCCAGGGGCTATAGGACTACAAGTTCCAGGGTACCTTACAATTAGCAGGGGCATCCTTAACAACAAAGGTAGTGTTACATGATTCCTAACCATATCATAGCCTATTTAGTGCCTGTACGCACTGAAATAATGCAAGGTCTTTTCCATAACTTTTAAACACCTTATCTTTGTGGGTTCATATACTAAAGAAATAGAGGCTGTTTATAATCATCCAGTCATGTGCACGTCTCTTGCTCTTTAGTAAAATCAACCTGTTTCTGTCTGCAAAATTCAATACAGAAGAGATATATACTCACCAGCCACTTTAATAGGTACACCTTGCTAGTACTGGGTTGGACCCCCTTTTTGGATCCCGCGGGCTACCTCCCCCCTCAAGAAAATGGAGCACCAGTCGCCACTGCATTGGAGTACAGTGAACTCATTGTCATATTCAAGAAACTCGTTTGACCTGATTTGAGCTTTGTGACATGGTGCATTATCCTGCTGGTAGTAGCCATCAGAAGATGGGTACACTCTAGTCATAAAGGGATGGACATGTCAGCAACAATACTCAGGTAGGCTGTGGCTTTAAACAATGTCAAATTGGTACTAAGGGGCCCAAAGTGTGTCAAGAAAATATTCCCCACACAATTACACTACCACCACCAGCCTGACTGTTGATACACGGTAGGATGGATCCATGCTTTCATGTTATTTACACCAAATTCTGACAATACCATATCTGAATGTCGCAGAGGAAATTGAGACTCATTAGACCAGCCAACATTTTTCAAATCTCATATTGTCCAATTTTGGTGAGTGTATCTGCATTGCATCCTCAGTTTCCTGTTCGCCCACGTACACACGGTCGGAGATTTTTCCAACCAAATCCATCAGATTTTGCCCGTCGGATTTAGTCCGACGGATTGTGTCCGAAACTGTTGCATACACACGGTCGGGCCAAGTTGGCGAAAAATCCGATCTTTCAGAACGTGATGACGTAATTTCGTTACGATGGGACTACATTCAGGCTAGTAGCCAATAGCTTTGATGTAGGAATTTGATCTGAGCATGCGTGGCACTTGGTCCGATGAAAATTCTCTACACATGATCGGATTAGGTCCGTCCGGCCCAGTTGGCCGGGAAATATTTCCAACATGTTGGAAAATTGGGTCGGACGGAGATTCGGACGGAATCAGTCCGATGCATACCACACACAGTCGGATTATCAGACGACACGGTCCAATAAGACTCATTCCGACAGATTCTCCGAGGGCTACTTAGCTGACAGGAGTGACACAGGGTGTGGTCTTCTGTTGCTGTTGCCCATCTGCTTCAAATTTCGATGTTTTGTGCGTTCAGAGATGGTATTCTGCATACCTTAGTTGTAATGAGTGGTTATTTGAGTTACTGTTGCCTTTTTATCATCTTAAACCATTCTTCTCTGGCCTTTGACATCAAAAAGGCATTTTTTGTCCACACAACTGCCACTCACTGGATATTTTCTCTCTTTTGGACCATTCTCTGTAAAAAAAATGGTTGTGTGGGAAAATCCCAGTAGATCAGCAGTTTTTGGAATACTCAGATCAGCCCATCTGGCACCAACAACCATGCCACGATCAAAGTTACTTCACCTCCCTGGCGGTATGATTATGTCAGATTTTTGATGCTGAAAGCGGTTAAATGTTTTGCGTGGAAATTGGGCGTTTTATATTGTAGGCCTGTAATTCTTTAGGAATAACTCATTTAAATCTGGATGAACAAGAGTCTAATAGACATCCTGGGTATGATAAAGTTTGAAACAAGGAATCATAAATTATTATATAATAAATAACTATAAATAATTATAACAAATAAAAATATAATAATAAAAAAAAGTATTCAATAATGTAATCAAATCAAAAACACAGGAATTTGCTCAGTTGCAGAATTGTAGTTGTCGTTACTTTCAGTGTTTGATGACAAATTTCCCCACAAATCACTATCTCTCAATTCTGCAAGTGATTCTAATTTATTATCGCTTATGACGTAAAGGGACACTTTTTGGGTGCTATGGACAATCTCCAGTTTCCAGGCAGAAAGAACAGTATAAATAATATAAAACTGCATTCAGGGCACTGGACAAAGCATTAGGGGCAAAAGGGATGTGAAATAATGTGATACAGTAATATAATCTGTAAGATTATAGTGTACTGTATGTATTGTTTTTAACTTCTTGAATTTGGCACCGTGCTTCATCCGCGTGTGTCGCAACACTCACAGGGAACAGTGCCTGGCACTGTGATGAATCGATCAGAGGACTGTGATGAATCGATCGTGGGTACCACTTTTGGTACTAAAAATTCACCCCGAGCCAGACTCAGGAATATCGCTAGGGAGGTTAAATCCCCTTTCTCTTCCATTCTGATGCTCGGTTTTACCTTCAGCTAGTCGTCTTCACCACGCCTAGATGCCTAAATGCATTGAGTTGCTGCCATGTGATTGGCTGATTAGCAATTTGTGTTACCAAGCAATTGAACAGGTAATCCTAATAAAGTGGCCGGTGAGTGTATATATACAGTATAGTATATATATACTCTTTTACATGCAACAAGATTTCTGATACTGTTCAGCCAGTTTATGATTTACACTTCTCTAACATTTTACAGATTTACAAGATTGTTGCTAGGTAGAATGATAAACATATATGTATTAGTAGTAAACACTATGTATTAAGCTGTTTGCCTGATGTTGCACTTCAATAAAGCTGCACAATGAGAATAATACGGTATTATTAATACTAATAGTAACTAATTTGATTTACATTTACTAAAGCCAGGTTGGTAATAGATGACTATTGCATGTATTTGCATATGCTGCAATTATTGCATATATTTATTTACCATAAGATTATTACATATGTATGCATATTTAAAACTATAATGGATGGGTTGAATTTCTGAAAATGTTTATATATGACAAATGTAGTTTTTCAGTAATGTTTTTGTGTTCAAGGCCTTATAATGAAATGAAATAATAAACCACATTTTTTGTTTATGCTTTTTTTCTGTTGTTATAAAAAGGAGTTTAAAAGTTTGTTTGCTCCTTCAAGCAAATGATATGCTTGGAACTATTCTGATGACTTCACCAATCCAGTGACCATTTTAAAAACATATTTTGTAGTGAAAGGGCTTATTAGCGGATTGAGGTCCTCCGCAGATCTTAGGAATGATTCTCTATGTCACAGAGTTTGTATCAGTACTCGGCATTACATAAAAGCTGTGGTTTTTCTAGGGGGGGAGATGTGTCAGGTCACCACTGGTCACTTGTATAGTGGTAGAGATTTCTTTATGACTGTGCTCTGTTAAAAATACCAGCGTGGCAGTATATGTACCAGGCCAGCTACTGCTGTGCCCAAGCCACTAGTTCTTCTAATGACAGGACTGGGGGAGTCCTTACGTATCAGTCAGGCTACATCTGTGTTTAAGTGCGGGCAGCAAGAGCAAAGCTTTATAATCAAAGGCTGCTCTTAACTGCCAATGACTTCCACTGCACAAATGACAGGGCTGTTATAATGGTGATGCTCCATTGTAATCTTCATTCTCAAGTATGCTGTTGACAGCTAAAAGGCAGCAGTTTGGCACCTCTAAAAATATGTACTTTGTGTCTCTTTAAACTTCTAACGTATCTAAACTAAGAAAGACTCGTGGCAACAACTTTCAATAGGAATATCTGTACTGGAGTACAGTATGTTTAAATTTGCTATGTCTCTTTAAGATTTTAAAAGGTTGCTAATCTGAAAAATCTGAAAACGAATTATATTATTATTTTGCCAGAATGTCAGCCAATTTAAAGATATCCAAACCCAAGAATAAACATTTTGTATATTATGTGATGTGATGTAGTGCCTGCTTTTATATTCTTTTTTTAGGCCTTGGGACCTCACCAATTACATGCTTATTATCCTGGGGTGACAACACTTTATCTATTGAAGAGCAGAGTTGTCATCCTAGTAAAAGATAACAGAATACTCATTCCCTTTTCTCCATAACATGGGTGGGTGGTATGTACCTCATAGATGGATATCATGCTAACTGATAAAAGTACAGCAAAGCGAATAGAACATTATCCAGTATATTTACCAGACCAATTGGCGCAAATAAGTTCTTTGTTATGCCCCATACACACGGTCGGAAATTCCGACGGAAAAAGTCCTCTCGGATTATGTTGTTGGAAAATCCGATCGTGTGTCAGACTTTTTCTGTTGGAACTTCCGACGGAAAAAGTTTGAGAGCTGGATCTAAAATTTTCCGACAAAAAAATCCGATCTGACTTTTTCCGATCGTGTGTAGAGAATTCCAATGCACAAAGTGCCACGCATGCTCAGAAAGAATTTGGAGACGAAAGCTATTGGCTACTGGCCTCTACGTAGTCCCGTCGTACGTTTTGTACGTCACCTGATTCCGAACGATCGGATTTTCAGACAACTTTGTGCGACCGCGTGTATGCAAGCCAAGTTGCGGCCAAAATGCGTAGGAAGAAATCCAACGGATTTTGTGGTCGGAATTTCCGACCGTGTGTATGGGGCATAAGAGTTTGCATGCCATTTAATATATTAGTGATAATTACTTAAAGTGTTTTATTAGGTAAGTTTTAAATTAATGGCTATTTAAAGGTGAGTAGAGGCCAAACTTTGAAGTTGTCTTGCATACAAAACTACATATGCAAGTAATCCTATAGAATCGTTGCCAGCATGTGGGGCATTTCATATTTTTGGAGTGTTTTGCTAGAAATAAACATCAAACAGGTTTTTTATTTTTTTAATGCACAATTATTTTAATGCCCATTTCAGGCTGCAGGAAGCTAAAAGAAACAAATGGACAGGAAGTTATTCATTTGTGGGAATATTTGTTAATATTCGGTGTGTTAAAGTAGAAGTAAAGCCCTTCCTATAGTTCACCTCCATACAATCTTAAACCACAATATTATCACATCTGTATAATTCAAGTTTTTTTTTTTTTAAATGCTTTTTCTACCTTTTTTTGTCAAATAGTCCACCTGTCACATTACTTAAAGCATTTATTTTATGTTATGCTTACCTTAAACTTTTTTTTAAGTTATTTGACATTGTAATCATTGGAAAATCACGATTTAATATTCTGATACTTACCCCATAATCAGAGTGTAAAAAATATGTCCTTTTAAATAGAAAATAGACAATTGGATTCACAATAAAATCATCTCCCTTTGCAGTCTTTTATATCCCTTTTTATATACTGTATAACCTTTTTAAAAATGTATGTTGTCATTTACATAATTTACAGTTTTGAGGCACTGAACATGGAACTTGCATACATTGGGGTTGATTTACTAAAAGAGAAGAGAGTTTTCCCTTTGGAGTGTGAATGTTCACTTTGAAGATGAAGCTGCTTTCATTATACTCTTTGGTTATTTGCAAGCAAAAATCCATTTTTTTTTTTTTATTCATGTGCCTTGACCCTGATTAACTAAGACTCCATGCACACTGGCTTAAAAAAAATGTTGCTTCTACAGGAGTTTTGTGTTCTGCCTTTAGAAGCAGCTCAATGTTATCCTATGTGTCCATGTACATTAGGACGTTAAGAGGCATATTTTGAGTTTAACGTTTTGAGGCAGAAAAAAAAACCCTTCTTTATTGTGTTAATGATTGGAGCATGGAGGCAGAAAAAATGTAAAACTCTCCTAAACCCGTCTAAACTTTGTACAAACATTTTTTACTCCCAGGAGCACAGATGTTTTTTTTTAAGCCCAGTGTGCATGGAGCCTTAGTGGGCATGGTATTACCTTATTCATTATACTAAATGAACATTTGCTGTGCTACGTTGAAATTCACTACTCCTTTGTTAAACTATCTTTGTATATTTTGCCCATATATACTGTATGTATATGAAAATCTGTGCCAGATCATGGTGGTTTGAGAGACTCAGTGGGAAAATCTCATCTGTTGCTGTAGGGCAACAAAGACCATCAAAGCACTTTAATATATTAGTCCAGCACAGTGATGGTGAACCTTGGCACTCCTGATGTTTTGAAACTACATTTCCCATGATGCTTCACTACACTGCAGAGTGCATGAGCATCATGGGAAATGTAGTTCCAAAACATCTGGGGTGCCAAGGTTCGCCATCACTGGTCCAGCATCTATCTGATAAGTTGTTGAGTACAAAATGGCTGTCCCTTAGAGCACATTCCTAGTCGATGTAGAATATTGGAGGTCAGTCTTGTTTGTAAGAATCAGAACACCTTCAATCCAGAGTAAGGATTCATAACATTCTATCCCAACACCATCTCCATTTCATAAGATCTTGTTACAAGACAATTATTAACCTGTGTTGTATTATAATAATATACCAAATCTGCCATGAGCAACATATACAATATTAAAGGAAAATTGGACCGCAGGCTGGATGAAATTGAACACATATTTCCATGTCTGACTTCCTACCATTTTGCACGCTTCTATTGATTTTTCCTGACACGCTCTTTTTATATTGAAGAACGTGCTTTTATTTTCTTCTTTCTGCTAGAACCCGCAAGGAGAAACAGTAACAAAAAAAGAAAGCCAAAGTAATAATAAACCTGCCCGAAGTAAAAATGTAATGTAACACCTGTACTCAACAATTTCTCGTTGTAAATATATATATATACTTCTATTTAATAATACACAGACTCTCATGGGTGTTTGAGCTCTGTAGTTTCAGAAAGATAGTGATTAACTTGTCTCTTACATGGATTTTTCTGCGTTCTGTATTATAAAGCAGTTGAAACAAAGTTTAATGCTGTTATCAACACTCCAAATCCAGTGTTTTAATTATAAAGAAATCTGCTCAAGTTAGGTGTTTGATTCAATGCTATCAGTTATTTTTGTACGGTATAGTAAACAAAGATTAGCTAAATTGGCATGTGCAAGGGGTGAAGCGCTCTCCTCCATCCAATCAATATTCACCTAGATTAGAAAAGCTAGATGATGGCCACATTTTGCAATCATATTATGATTTTCAAGCAGCCCTGACGTTTAAAACTTGCAGGTTTGGCCATCTGCATTCTATAGTCAAGTATAAGAAAGTTTGAACAGAATCTTTTCTTCCTCAACATGCCAGTAGAGTTCAAAGGTGGTAGTCAATGCAGTCTTGAAAAAGCAGAAATTGGCATGAGTCTTGATAGTTACCCTCTGGTCTAAAACTGACTCTGAACAAAGAGTATAAACTAACATATATGGCATCATGAGATCCCCAAATACTTTGTGAGGACCCAATATCCTAGGGCCCCAGGCTCAAGTTGAGATTAAAGTGGCAGAAAACCCAACAACAAAAATTTATTAAAAATACATCTGTCTAATTCTTAGATGTGATGGCTGCATTCGTTTTTTATTTTCACTTTTACTTTCCTTTATTTTCACTTGGTAATCCAGCTAGTAAGTCTGTTATTTTTCAACTTACTTTAACCACTTCAGCCCCAGGAAGGATTTGCCCCCTAATGACCAGGCCATTTTTTGCGATATGGCACTGTGTCACTTTAACTGACAATTGCGCGATCGTGCGACGCTGTACCCAAACAAAATGGAGGTCCTTTTTTACCCAAAAATATAGCTTTTTTTGGTGGCATTTGATCACCTCTGGTTTTTGTTTTTTGCTCTATAAACAAAAAAAGACAACAATTTAAAAAAATATTTTTTTTTTACTTTCTGCTATAATACATATCCAAACAATATGTACAAAAAAACAAATGTATTCATCATTTTATGCCGATATATATTCTTCTACATATTTTTGGTAAAAAAAAATCACAATAGGTGTATATTGATTGGTTTACGCAAAAGTTATCAAAGCTACAAACTACAGGTTGGATTTAGGGACTTTTAAAATAGTTTTTACTGGTAATCTGCAATTTTTAGCAGGACTGCAACATTGCGGTGGACAAATCTGACCCCAAATTACACTTTTTGGGGACGAGTGAGATTATTACATTGTTCAGTGCTATAAAAGTGCACAGATCAATGTAAACATGACATTGGCAGGGGAGGGGTTAACACTAGGGGGTGATCAAGGGGTTAAGTGTGTTCCCTGGGTGTTTTCTAACTGTAGGGGAGATGGGCTGCCAGAAACATGACAGAGATCGCTGTTCCTGATCATTGGGAACAGTAGATCTCTGTCATGTCATTAGGCAAAACGGGGAATCGCCTTGTTTACATAGGCAGTACCCCGTTCTGCCTCTTCTCACTGTGATCGCGGGTCGCTGGCTGCCGGCAGACATTGGGTCCGCTATCCTCCTTGCGCAGACCAATGTACAGGTACGTCAATTCTCGCAGGAGAGCCGACCTGCTGCAGTATATTTGCATGAGCTGGTCGGCTAGTGGTTAACAGACCAAGTTGTCTAGACAAAGTAGCAGTTAGAGGGTTAAGATAAACCATTTAACATTGATGGGGAGCTTACATTTGTCATCTTTTTTATTTATATAAAAAAAAAAACCTTATCACTAGGGAGCCAGTTCACACACCTCCAGGGGGGCTAGGGTCTGCATTTGGAAAGGGTTCCGTTGCGACCTGATTCGCACCTGAATCAGTAAACAGGGACGCACTGAACCCCCTACTGTGAGCTGTGGCCCCAGCATGTGTAAGCCCAATCTAAAGTTGTCTGCTTTACTATTTCATCCAGAATTCAGACACCTTAAGTGCCCTTTCACACTGATCAGTGACATGAGAAACCCACTATAAATTTGTCATACATGAAGGCACCTGGTTACTAGTTCTGCAAGTGTCCAGTAACCCCTTGGCATATTCATTTCACACTGTGATTTACTAAAAGGGGAGATTGCACCACCTGGTGCAGCTCTGCATAGAAACCAATCAGCTTCCAGGCTTTAGGGCTCATGCACACAGGACCTTTTTACAGCTGCTGTTAGGAGCGTCTGATGATTTTTTTTGCTGCCTCTAAATGCCCCTCCATGTTAACTGATGTGTCCATGCACACAAACTTTCAGAGATGTTAGGAGGCATAAGTGTTTAGGGACAGTACAAAAAAAAGACAGCCTGAGCATCCAGAAGCAGAGGTTGAGCTATAAAAACGAAAAACGCCCCTTAACGCTGCTAAACGCTGTAGCATTTTTAGGTGCTTTTACATTATAGGGAGTCTTTTTACTGAAAAAAAAGCCAAAAATCATGAAAAAACACCCATAAACTCTATTCAAAAATGCGGCCAACAGAGCGTTTTTAATGCTGCTTTTTCCTGGCAGCAGCTCTGAAGTTTTTTTAAACATCCTGTGTGCATGAGGCCTTAGGCTGGGTTCACACTGGTATGACACGACTGTTGTACGACTGTCATCCTACTTTGCTCTGAGACATCGGTCCTACTTTGGTCCTACTTTGATCCGACTTGAATGAACAGGATAAGATTTTGCTCTAACTTTGACATAGTCTTACTTGTCCTTTAACCAACCAAAATAATCCGAGTGTGACATAAATTAATTTTCCTGCTGCTGTAATCACCATGTCAGATGTCACAAGTCGGATAGTTAGGACAAAGATCCGACTTTGATCTGACTTCAGTGATATTCCATGGGCTGAAGTAGGACTAAAGTCAGACCAAAGTAGTGCAGGAACCTTTTTCAAAGTCGGACCGACTTGTGTCGGATTAGTTAAAACGGCTCTCATAGGGAACCATTGATTTATACACATCATGCAACATGTGCTCCCAAAGCAAAGCATGTTGTACCATTGTGCGCCTAGCCTAATTGCCAACGCTTAATTGAAAAAGCTGAAGTTAGAAGCTAATTGGCTACCATGCACAGCTGCACCAGATTTTGCACTTTCCTGTTTTATTAAATCAACTCCTTTGCATATGTATCTACTGCTCTGAGCCTGGTGGTAAGCTTAGTATTGGTTATGTTTTTACCCCGCCTGCCCCCCCATGCAAAAAAAAGGAATAGGTACTCAGACTTTCTCCATATTGTATGGCAAGCATTAACAATGCTTGCATTGTTTATTCGTATCCATGTTACACTAAAGGTTCACAATAATAGAATTATTTCACTTAAAATCTTCAGTATCTTGATATACACTCAGGGATATTAAAGATATTCAAGACAAAGGATACAGCTGTTTCCCTGTAGTGTACATTTATTTTACAACTATTATAATAACAATGACTGAATTGAATTGGTTGCTACATTAAGTGATGTTGTCTACCATTTGTAGGATAACTTAGGGCCCCTAGAATGGCCAAGGTTGAGAGGCAATTTTTTTTACTAGGATAAATATAAGTGCTGAGGATATTTGTTGATCATATAAACTCCTATGATTCCAACGTATTAACTTCTAACTGGCATCTCATGGTTACAACTAACTTAATGGCAATTTTTTTTTCCTTGTGTTCCAGTTTCATTACATTTCCGTCAATGTTAAGCACAAAAGATTGCTTCTGATTATATATTAGTCAAAACAAGAGCAAAGTAATTATGTGGCTTTAGCCCTATTATCCAGTAAATAGTAATATTTTCTGGTTCCTATTCTTATTGAGGGTGGCATGTTTTACCAGACGACCACCATGACGTGTGTCACGGCAGACAAAATCTGTAGGGGGAATAACCATATATGATTGATGTCTGGCCAAAACCAAGTACAATTTAGGACTCACAAAACTAAAAGCTTTGCAGACATTGGTTTTGCTGGACACGCACATTCCTGGTCACCTGAACAGCACACATCTCTTCATCCATCTGAAACAATAAGAATATTTTTCAGAAGGCTTGTGTCGGTAACCCCTTCAAGCTTCCTATTAATTCCTTGTCTGATAGAAAAATACCACTAAACTAGTGCTTATTATATGTAATCCAGATCACTGGCATAATGATACAGTACATTATATACTTTCCTAAACTCGTTCATTCAATATCTCACTTCCTTCCCTCCAGGCAGTGACTATTATATTTTACACATGGGTCCCAGCTGCTTTCCATTCTCCCCTTCAAAACATATTTAAGCACACAGAGATTGAAGGCGAGACGCTTTATCTAATGTAGTCAACTTTTAGCAAACAAGCCGATACTCTTTCCTACTCACATGTTTTATTAATAGTAGTTGATTATATCAGGGAATGAGTACAAGACTTCACTGGCAAGTAGGTTTTCATGCGCTGTGCTCCTCAGGAATGCCTTCGTGCTAGACTCCTAAAGAAACAGTAGTTAGGGACTGAGCAATTATACTGCATGAGGTGTTTCTATGAAGGGTGCTCTTGTGCACTGGAAGGTGAATGCATATACCTTTATATTTAGAAAGGAAAAAAATGGTTAGCCTAATTTGGTAAATAAGTACCACATATAATATGTACCTTAGTGGGAGCATACCTTGGCATCGATAGGAACCCCAGGTACTGGTATAGGCTGGATGCGTTATCATTTATTCTGATAGCAGTAACGTATAGCTAGCACATTTAGATGAAAAATATAGAAACAGGAACTTAATGACTTGCAATGAAAGCAATTTGTATTGATCAGGGTATTAGAATTGTATTAACAATGATGTAAAAATGCTTTCAAAAAATTAAATGAAAATAGTTTTTAATCTATCAATCGACAACCTACACAGATCATAGACAGAAAAAAAAATGTAATCATTATTTGGTGAGTCCACCATTTAAAACAGCATCAATTCTCCCAAGTGCACTTGCACACAGTTAAGACTTGTGGAGGCATATAGTCCAAAACATGTGCTATTGATAAAAAGGATAACATATAGGTTAAAACATAATCATTAAGTTAAAAAGAATCAGCTGTATGGGAAGAATGAAAGTGGGTGAGGAAAAGACATGCTATACTAACAAGATGAGATTGCTGAAGACAGTTCAGTGGAAAAAAGGCTTACACAATGGCAGGACTGAGTACAGCATCAAGGCACAGGGTGGTCTTACTGCATTAACAAGCCCCCACAAAAATTTAAAGGAAGACAGGTGTTTCCAGATGTGCTGTCCAAGTTATTCTGCAGAAGCTTTGTTGAGTACCAAAAATGCAGTGCTAAGACAAGATGAAAGACATATCATGCTGACTTCCCTTCACAATCAAAAGATGTCCATTGGCACCATCAACTCAGACCTGGCAAAAACCAGTAAGACCCCAGTACAACCCACTACAGACAGGAGAAGTCTGGTCAGAAGTGGTCTTTATGGAACACTTGTGGTTAAAAATTCCTGCTGCTGATATGGGAACAAGGCTAAATGACATACCTATGCAAGAAAACACAGGATACGGTCTGCAGAAAAACAGCAGCATGTTCTCTGGACGGATTAGTCCAAATGTAAAATGTTTGACTGTAACAGAAGACAGTTTGTTTGACAAAGACTTGGAGAGCATGAATGAGTGTCTGCAGGCAACAGTAAAGCATGGTGGAGGTTACTTGCAAGTGTCGGGCTGCATTACTGCACATGGTGTTGGAGATTTGGTTAGAATTAAAGGATTCTTCAATGGTGAAAAATATAGTCAGTTTTTTATCCATGCATTGCCAGGCAGGCATCTGATCGATCCCAGAATCATTCTGCAGCAGGACACTGACTTAAAATATACAGCCAAAGTCATAAACTTTCTTAAGCAAAAAGCAAAACATGGAGTCCTGGAAGAGAAGGTATGGTCCCTACAGAATCCTGATATAAATGTCACTGCTTGTCTGGGAATACAGAAAGCAACTGAGCTTAAATTCATGGAAGAATCTACTAGATGTTTGGACCAATCTACCTGACAAATGCCATAAAAACGTTTGCAAACGTACCTAACAGAATTGATGCTGCTTTAAAGGCAAAGAATGGACATGCTAAATACACAAATGAAAAATGTGTATGACAGATGTTTTACCTGTCAAAGGATTTGTATTTCTGTCCACCCAGTCCTGAGATTTACTCAGCTCTCCCACACAGCATATCAGTGTCTAGCACAGGAGGGGGTCTGATTTTTCACTGCTGCAGTTTCACTTTTACTTTCAACTCTCTCTCTCTCTCCCCCCCCCCCCACCCCACCCTTTAAATGGACATTGAAAAGAAAAGCAGCAAACTGATGAGGCTATCTTTCTGTCACTAATTCTTCCTATCTGCAAGCTCCTTGTAATGTATGACATCCAAGTGCTGCTTCTCCCTTTCCCTGTCTGAGCATTTTTGAACAAACTGTACAATAGACTACAAGAGGCTAATACCTTGTCACATTTAGATATGTACACTGCTTGCATTTGAAAACTTATAGCCACTTTATCAGCCATTGAGAAACACAGGGATATAGACAATCATAGTGGTGTGGTTATATGAAGCTGCCTTCAGGAAGTGGACACTGGTAAACAGAAAAACTGTTGAAGGCCAGTACTTTGTGGATGTTTTGCTCTTCAGTAAAAACATTTATTAAGCTTCTTGAGCTGGTCTCTACACAGTAGTTATCTGGATAAGCTAATCCATGGCACTGCCATGGAGGCTGTACCTTGACCCCACTGAACTGAAATGGGGCGCCTGCTTGTAATGTAGCCCTCAGGGTCTCCCCAGTTGCATAGCGATGCCTAAGTTTTAGAGCAGTGGTATAACCTTCATTGTAACCCAGCCTCTGATATTTCCTGCAAATATGTGCCTCAATAAATAATAAAGGCCTCTTAGTATGCTTGCTTTAGACTTGTGCACTCCGAGTCCATTAGCCAAAAGAGCACTCTCATTATTTGGAGCACAGGCACTATCTCCGGTATACCTAGTCTGTATCTTTCTTTCTGGGAAAACTTTGTGTGAGAAGACTGGGAGCTTACTATGCTATTGTGACATCCTCCTGGTTATAGGAAGAAACATTTTCACATGGATAGGGAATTCCATTACAGATGATCCCTACCATGTTCGTGGATAATGTCTATACATTTAGAGACTGATGTTCAGTTAAAGTCCTTGTTTAAGTCCTGGTTTAATCTATCTGGAACAACCCTCTGCCCTCTTCTAGAGGTGACTTTAATTTGTGAAACCATGTCTGAATGGATCATATCTTTTAATACATAGTCTTTCAACTCAGCTCATGATCTATATGTTTTACAGCTTCTCCCACATATGCATGTGGCCCTTCAAGTTAGTGTCTCGGCAGCTACATCTATAGATATTCGCAGGGTACTGTGGCTAAATGCTTGGAGCATACAGTATACTTTAAAACAACATCTAATTGACCTGCCTTTTTAGGAAAGGCATCTCTTTGGTGATACTCTTAACAATGATATGACCAAACTTACTGATTCTCATCCTGGATACCCGCTTCACCCTAGAAGGTGTGTTATTGGCCTACAGTTGGTACAGATTGTAAGCTCTTCTGAGCAGGGCCCTCTTAATCCTCTTGTATTTAATTGTATTGTAACTGTATTGTCTCCCTTTTATATTGTAAAGCACTGCGTAAATTGCTGGTGCTATATAAATCCTGAATAATAATAATAATAATACAGCTACACTAACTCCTAGATGATGAGCACCTTTCTTCCATGTGCACTGCAGATTCTGAAGATGTAAACTTCTGTTTGAAACCATACCCCTCTTTTTACCAGTGGGTAGTTGTTGTTTTTTCCTAAGTTATTTTGTAAACTACCTTTTAATTTGATTGCTCAGGGTTACCTGCAGCTTTCACTTTTATCTTTTGATTTTTCTATAGTTTCTGTATTCCTGCACTCCAATATACATAATCCTGACTTATGTAGGCAGTCCTCAGTTTGGGACTTTGTCCTCCTATGTTACCTGAAGCTAGTTAACTAGTTAACATGAACAGCCTAGCTGCTATAAAGTAAATTAGATAAAAGAATACTCTATAGACCTAAAAATTACAGGCAAAGATTAACAACAATACCAAAAAACATTCAATCAATATTACACCTTAGACTGTAAGCTCATTGAGGGTAAGGACTGGTGTAAATGTGCAATATATATGTGAAATGCTGTATAAATTGGGAGTACAATATAAGTACTTGCAATAAATAAATAAATAATTACAAAACCAAATCTAAGTGGAATATATCTCACAGGCACCTATTCATAACAACAATACCCAATCAACCATCATAAACTTGGTAGAATACCAACCCATAAGCTTATCCAATATTACCACACTTGTTAGTGGATCCCTGCGTCTAAACTTCCCTCCTCATAAAGTGAGGCTTCTGTTTTCTAATACTGCTTCATTTGCTTCACACAACATTCTATTCATTAAATTGAGAGGTCCTCTTTCTGGTAACCTGTTTGTCCAGAGGTCTTCATGGACCTCTGGACAAACAGGACATATTTCTTCTCTATATGTGTCAGCTATTGGTGTGCGTTAATAAGGCTCCTTCTCATCCCTTTGTTCCCATAGCCATACACCTCTATTGTGTAACTGTGTACCATCTCAACAAATACAACTGTGTGCATTTTTTTTTTATGTGGGATTGCGAATATCTATCTCTACCCCTTCACCTCCAACCCGCTTTCACTCTCTTATTTGATTGCTCTTGAAAGGAATGTTTAATTTAGTTTTTTCTCTGCTTTTCCCCCTACATTTAACCCTTTGTAATGCCCGCTAAGCAAACTGAAGCATGATTATTAGGGTTATAGGGTTATAGTGTGCAGACTTTCAACAGTTTTTGTTTACCAGTTTCCATCTCTTAAAGGCAGATTCATATAAACCACACATGTATCATGTATGACTGTTTATCCCTGTGTCCCTCAATGGACTGCAAGAAAAAGAAATGACAGTAAATACTAAAATGTTATTTTAATGATGCCATATTGATTATTGAGCTGCTTTATTTGTTTCCTGTTATAGCTGCCTGCAGTTCAGTTCTAACTTTAAAGATCACCTATGTACTAACCTTCCATACCCCAGCTTCTTACTTATCCCTGTAGCACAGCATTTAAGTCTTGTCTCTGCCTCCAGCCTGTAAATATACAGTAAAAAAAGATTAGTTCATATCGCTGCACTGTTCTCCTAACAGTATGTTTCTTGTTACTGCCAGTGAATGCAGCACATCTGACAGGCTCCATGTTACATTTAAAATATTTAGGGCCCATTCACACCTTTGCTGTTTGAAGCTTTTCCATTGATTTAAATGAAAAAACACATCAGGCAAGAATATGAATCCCACCCTAATATATATATTTTTTAATTTGTTGGTATTGTTATATATCTGTCTGGAGTTGTGCTTTAGCATTGCATACCTGCCTAGAGTTGTGCTTTAGCATTGCATACCTGCCTAGAGTTGTGCTTTAGCAATTTCATTCATCTAATAAAGGCAATATTTTCATTATATATAAAGTCATCTTTGATCATGTGACCATAATGGTATTTGCATCTGTATATATTTTATTAACTAAACGAGATAGTGACTTAACTGTATTTCAGAATATTTCAGGTATCCTTTACAACATGTAATAGCCAGTGCTTCAAGTATTAAACATATTCTCAGGTTCATGCACTGGACATTCTACTCAAAGATTCACACAAAAGGAATGAAGGCAGTATTCTTTCAGTATTTTCAAACACGGCTTTTTGTTTCTATAACATTTTCATTACTGAATTTTCATTAATAATTAATTATTATTGATTCAGTTGATACATTAAATGTATTTATTTCAACAGGTACTTTTAGGACAACAAGCCCAGCCAGCCAAAGAGACCTCTCCTCCACGAGAAGAGGCACCACCTGTCCCACCATCATCAGAAGACAGCTGCACCAAAAAGCCAAGATCTCGTACCAAAATTTCACTTGAAGCTCTTGGAATCTTGCAGAGTTTCATCCATGATGTGGGTCTATACCCAGACCAAGAGGCCATCCACACTTTATCTGCTCAGTTGGATCTCCCTAAACACACCATCATCAAGTTTTTTCAAAACCAGCGTTACCATGTCAAACACCATGGCATCCTGAAAGAGCACTTAGGTATAGCAGTAGATGTGGCAGAGTACAAAGATGAGGAGCTCTTGACAGAATCAGAGGAGAACGACAGCGAAGAAAGCATGGAGGAGATGTATAATGTAGAACATAGTGAAGAAAATAGTGGAAACACCAAATGTTCTCTGTCTGAGGTCGATCAGAGATAATACAACATACCATCTCACACAAAAACATGTCAGCAATACATATGTGCAAGGAAAATGACTTTTATTACTTGTAATGTCCTATCTCTGCAGCAAGTAGAGTGAATGGAACAATTAGATTTTTGTATTGCTATCTTGGAAACTTGCCTTGACACTTGAGTGTATAAATTACATCTGACTGGAAGAAAACTAGTTAAAACTATATCTTCAATCATCTTGCACTTACAGTGGTGATTCAAGCAAATTACGGGACCTCACAATTGATAAAATCAATGAAGGAGAAGTATTTATATGTCTAAGTACACATACACACGTGTATATGCATTGATATATATATCAATATACATATGTATACATATATGTGTATGTGTGTGTGAAGATATGTATATATATATATGTATATATATATATATATATATATATATATATATATATATATATATACACATATCTACTGATATCACATGGGAACCAAACATTTCATTCGCAACATATAGACTGTGAAATGAATTCCATACAAAAAAGACTGGCCTTCATATTAAAACCACTCTCCAATGAGATGCGTTTGATTTTCTTCTAGACGAACTGCCTGCTCTCATAGAGTGGTTAAAGGATTTTTTTCATGTTCTCATTATTTTTTTTTGTGTTTATTCTTGATTTATGTTTTTTTTTTTCTTAGTCTTTGCTTTTGTTCAGGCCGCATGGTGGATAACTTTTATTTAAAGATATGTGTTTTCAGAGTAAAATACAAAAAAATGCAATAAAAATATATAATATAGATGCATCAAAAGGTCATTTAATGTTTAAAGACAAGTGTTTTAATCTGTAAGCAACAAGGTGGGAATTTATTGTTATTTTGTTCATGATGTGATGAAGTACATAGTAAAATGTTGCTATATTTTATCTGTATATTTATCCTTTATTTTCACATACAAAGTCATATCCTGCCTAAGGCTAGAGTATTTATCTGGTTGTAAATTAAGTATACATTATACATTATACTATATACAGACTTTGCATAGCAGATGAATACACTGGGGACTGGCAATGCCCAAATATTAATGCTGATGTATACATTTTGAAAAAGGCCTCAAAAGCCCATCCTATACTAGCAATCTTGTCACTGCCAGCGATAGGTTTACTAAAATGTGCAGGGAAAGCACTGAATTAGTAAGATTTTGCTCCCTTGCTGGCGCAAGTGCTTCCGAATGTAGGGCTCCAGTGATATAGTGACGTTTATTTCATCCAGCTGGTGAGGAAGCAACACATAATAGCTGTATGTGTTTCACTGCCCTGTTGTGTCCTGCGTAGCAGTTCTGTTACTGGTTGTTTTCACCATCGACAGGATCTCTAGTGTTAAAAGGGCCTGAGTTTGCTGTTTCTTACAAAGCAAGAAGATTTTTTTTGTCCAAATGACCCCTTATGGTGGGTATATCTTTAATATAATATATGTATGTTATATAGAGTGTCTCGAAATGAAGAGCATGAACATTTTGGTAAATGGCAAATTTGGAAAAGGTATTTTCTTAAACTGTATGCTTGTTTCTTTTTGGAAAATATAAGCATCCCAGATACTTTAGAGTCTCACTAGATGTTATTTACTTATTTTCATTAATTTTAAGCCAAAAACCTTTGTGATGCCTTGCAGAGTTCATAGAACCACACTCACAAAAGCACACACACAAGGTTACCTTTTTGTAGGGTTTGAGGGTTTGTACTCGCAACCCATTCTAACCATACTCATAAAGGCACACACACAAGGTTACGCTTTTGGGTCCATGCACACTAGGAGCAGAAAAAATGCCAGAACCTCGGACAAAAAAAAAGTAGCAGAAAAAATGCTCGTAGTGGCTCATATTGCACAAGAGTTTAGGAGAGTTTGTGGCCATTTGCTTTTATAAGCTTTGTTTTTTTTTTTTTTTTTTTTTACAAAACATCTTCCTCTGCTCATTTTTCAATGTACACTTGAAAACACTGTAGGCTCCTAAATGCCATGTTTAAGCGCATTTTGTTATGTTTATGAGCATTAGGCATTTTTTTTCTGCCCAAAGGTTCCTCTCAAAATTTTGATTCTAAAGGGGGGTTTTTTCTGCCTCTAAATGCTCCTCTGAAAATATGCATTTAATCTCCCTAATGTGCATGGACACAAAAGACAATTATGCAGAGATAAATATGTAGGCTGTCTTTACTATCCTAATTCTAAAATTGGTAATTGGCTATTTATTTTCTAATGGCTTTGGTACTTCTGAATCACTGACTCAGAACAAGTATGTAGCTTAAAGTGGTTGTAAACCCTTACAAACCACTTTGACCTACAGGTAAGCCTAGATTAAGGCTTACCTGTAGGTCCAAGAAATATCTCCTAAACCTACACGGTTTAGGAGATATTTGCCGAAAGACAGGCACCGCTGTCTACGGCGCATGCGCCGTAGACAGTGGCGCGCAGGCACACTGAGCGCGCCGCTGTCAACGGCGATATACCGCGAGTGGCGGCTCCTGTGCGAATGCGCGGGAGTGACGTCATCGCGGCTTCGCCGAATGACAGCGGCGGAGCTGCGAGACCCACCGAGAAGATGGATGCTCTGGACTACAGGGGACAGCGGTGACTTCGCTGGCTCCTGTGTCAGGTAAGTGACACATAATGGACTACTATGCGATGCATAGTAGTCCATTATGCTTTACCTTTGCAGGGAATCAAAGAGGAAGTAAACTCATCAAGGTTTACTTCCTCTTTAAAATTTCTGATTTCCCGTGATGCAATCTTGTTCCAAGTCAGTCAAATTTTCAGAAGACAAGCAATGAGAACCTACCTATTTTCCCCAGTATAGGATTTTTATTGACTATTTTTGAATTGTGGGAGTAATATAAAGCAAACTCACACAAGATGATGATAGCCAAGCCATGTGGCTTACGGCCCTGGTGAACCCATGTCCCAAGGCAAAGGCCACATTCCAAAGCACTACACTTCGAGCATAGCTTTGGTTTTAAAGTTAATCTAAAATTCAGGAATTAAAATTTACAAATTTTCAGCTTACCAGTCTTTAGATGTGTTGACGGTGTTAGTTTTTTTTTTTGCAGGCTTTTTTACTTTATGTTTAATTGGTGATCATGCCAGTATCACACTTCCTGTCCTAGGGTGACAACTCCAGTGTATCTAATGAAGAGGAGCTTTGTCACTCTAGGATAGCAAGTGTGTTAAGACTACAGAATAGCTCCCCCTAATTTCATCTCAGTAACATGGGGGAGGCATTCTGTATTCCACAGAGAGAACTTCGAACAGTGCTTACTGATAAGCTAATGCAGCAAAGACCGAAAGCACAGGACATTATTATCTCAACAGATTTCTGGCAAGATCAACAGGTGTATTTTTGCACACATCAAATGGAAATAACAAAACACTTCCAATGGTATATTTAACAGACCAAAAGGAAACAAATAAGATCCTTTTGTTGTTAGGGTCTTAATACACTGAAATTTAGCAGAAATGTGTGATGTAGAAAACTTAGGCCAATCACAATTAAGGCAATCAAATTTAAAAGTACAACTTTAAAGTATCAGCTTTATTACAGATATAGTTTGTCCCTTTTTTTTCTTCTTAGATTAAACACATGATAAATTTAGCTACACCCTTTTGAATAATCAATATATTTGTCTAAAAAAAAACATCATGATCAAGATTAGGCATCTCAAAATACAATGGAGATATTCTGTATGGTATACTAAGCCTAGGGCAATATGAAAGACTACTGTAAATTCAACCTTATCAAGCAATACTTTGACAATTAGGAACTGTCCCAGGAGTAAAGAAGGAATTCCTAAAGAGACATAGTTGACCCTTTCCTTTTATATACTGATAGCTTAAACCCCTCTGTAGTGGCATCACAATGCCAGTAATGTCACAACAAATGATAAAGTTGGAGTGTTAGTTAAAGTCTCTCTAAATCTACATCATAAAAAACTATCAATAAATGGAATATTACATGCTGTTCATACTCAATCAGTCACTATGAGATTTGTTTTCTGTATTCTGCAAAAACTCTGGTTCATCCTGCCCACGTCCCCAATTCAGCTAGGGGCTTTGCAGCTGTGGTGGCAACTGTGCACATGCTCAGTTTTTAGTGAGTTTCTATGCTGAACATTTCCTCCCTATCACATCTGAGCAGCCCATGTCACTATAGCAGTGATGGCGAACCTCGGCACCCCACATGTTTTGGAACTACATTTCCCATGATGCTCCACTACACTGCAGAGTGCCAGAGCATCATGGGAAATGTAGTTCCAAAACATCTGGGGTGCCAAGGTTCGCCATCACTGCACTATAGAGTCACACATGTGGCCGTATACACAGTGGTAAAGGACAGCCCTCTCCCTCTCTCCTCGCTGCCCACTAGCCAGCTAAATACAATGGGAGCAGGATATTGCATGTAGATTAACCACTTGCCGCCCACCCTATAGGCAATTGACGGTGGCAAAGTGGTTGCATAATCCTGATCGGACGTCATACGACGTGATCAGGATTATGAGCCGCTGCGCGCCCCCGGGGGCGCGCATCGCGGCGATCGTTGTTGCGGGGTGTCAGTCTGACACCCGGCAACTACGATCTCGGTAAAGAGTCTCTGACGGAGACTTTTTACCTCGTGATCAGCCGTGTCCAATCACGGCTGATCACAGTGTAAATAGGAAGAGCCGGTGATCGGCTTTTCCTCACTCGCATCTGTCAGACGCGAGTAGAGGAGAGCCGATCGGCTGCTCCTCTGACAGGGGGTGTCTGTGCTGATCGATTATCAGCACAGCCCCCCCGAGAATGCCCACACTGGACCACCAGGGACGCCACCAGACCACCAGGGATGCCCAGCAAAAGGTAATCCTCCCTAGACCACCAGGGATGCCAGTCAGTGCCACAATGGATGCCAATCAGTGCCCATAATGGATGCCAATCAGTGCCCACAATGGGCATCACTGATTGGGATGCATTATTGTTTGGCACTGATTGGCATCCATTAGTACAGTATAACATCATACAATGCTGCCTATGAGTGCCCACCTGTGCCGCCTATCAGTGCCCACCTGTGCCGCCTATCAGTGCCCACCCATGCCACCTATCAGTGCCCACCCATGCCTATCTGTGCCGCCTATCCATGCCCATCTGTGCTGCCTATCCATGCCCATCTGTGCCGCCCATCCTTGCCAATCCGTGCCAGCTATCAGTGCCAATTTGTGCCACCTATCAGTGCCCATCCGTGTCGCCCATCAGTGCCACCCATCAGTGCCGCCTATCAGTGCCACATATCAGTGTCCATCAATGCCACCTCATCAGTGGCACTTCATTGGTGCCACATCATTGGTGCCCATCAGTGCCGCCTTATCAGTGCCCATCAGTGTAGCCCCATCAGTGCCCACCAGTGAAGGAGAAAACATACTTATTTACAAAGTTTTGAAACTGAAACAAAAAAAAACATATTTTTTTTCAACATTTTCGGTATTTTTTTATTTGTAGCGCAAAAAATAAAAACCGCAGAGGTGATCAAATACCACCAAAAGAAAGCTCTATTTGTGGGGAAAAAATGATAAAAATTTCATTTGGGTACAGTGTAGCATGACCGCGCAATTGTCATTCAAAATGCGACAGCGCTGAAAGCTCAAAATTGGTCTGGGCAGGAAGGTGCCCGGTATTGAAGTGGTTAATGAATCCTTCACCTCTCTCTTATTCTAAGACACAGGCTTAAGGGGCACGATGAAGCCTGTGATTGGCAGAAATACCCCCACATTATGTTATTGCCAAAAAAATAATAAATATTTTATTTCAAATATATATTTGTATGACAATTTAAAACAGTTTATTAGTATTAATTATTTTTACTCTGTCTTCCAAAGGCTGTTTTGTTTTTCTTTAACATGTGACCAACAGCAGATAACTAGAAGCTGCTTCTGCTTATGTTTCCTTCTAGACAGACTGGGAAAGATCTGGGCTGTATATCGACCATGGGCGTCCGCAGGTAGGGGCAAGGGGGAACAAATGCCCCTCCCCCGGCAGGGCTGGTGCTACCTATAGGCAAGTGCGCACAATCAGTCGGGGGCACCGCGATGCATGTCCCAGGGCCAGAAGTCACATACAGTGCCAGGGAGTGATGGTGTTTGCAGCCCCTGATTTGCTCTCCTGCAGCTTGCCTGTTACCTTTCACCTGCTGCCTGGACAGTGTCTGCTAATGCTCAGCCTGACCAGATCACTGATGATTTATCTCCCCTCCTCGGCTCGGACTGCCAGCTGTGTGTTCACTGCCTGGACATGTGTGAGAGGCCCAGCACTCCCTTCTAGATAGGGGCCCCAAGAACACTCACCGCATGGAGCCCCTCCTCATCTGAGCTGCTTGGCATGTGCAGCTGTTGTTGGAGCCTTCCATCTACCTTTTCTGGGGTTAGTAATCCATTTAATTCTCTCTAATGTCATTTGAAGCTTGCAATATAAGAAATTGGTTGGAGGGGAGTTCTCCATACGAATGATTGTGTGTGTAATGTATCTGTGTGTATGGGGGTGTAATGTATCTGTGTGTATGGGGGTGTAATGTATCTGGGTGTATGCGGGTGTATTGTATCTGTGTGTAATCTGTGTGTATGGGGGTGTAATTTATCTGTGTATATCGGGGTGTAATGTATCTGGGTGTATGGGGGTGTATTGTATCTGTGTGTAATCTGGTTGTATAGGGGGTATAATGTATCTGGGTGTAATCTGTTTTATGGGGTGTAGTGTATCTGTGTGTATGGGGTGTAATGTATCTGTGTGTATCGGGGTGTAATGTATCAGTGTGTAGAACTGTGAACGCGGTCGTAAGTTTGCGAACCGCAAAGTTTGCGGTGGGCCCCATTGACTTCAATGGCAGGCGAACTTTGAAAACCTACAGGTCATATTTCCAGCCACAAAATAATTACTAGCTGTGCACACATAGTCCCACCACATGGCCAATGACATAACACATGTATGAAGTGAATCTGGGATCAACAACTACAAGCCTTCTTTTTTTAAATGTGAAATTTTGACAATTCAGGACTCAGGAGCGCATGAAGGCAATGGAGGAAAGGAAAGGTCAGGGTAGGCTATGAAGAGGGTGCAGAAGATGATCACCAGCACCGTGATATAGAACACTGACACCAGCACCGTGATAGAGTGCACTGACACCAGCACAGTGATATAGAGCACTGACACCAGCACCGTGATATAGAACACTGACACCAGCACTGTGATAGAGTGCACTGACACCAGCACCATGATATAGAGCACTGACACCAGCACTGTGATATATAACACTGATACCAGCACCGTGATATAGAGCACTGACACCAGCACTGAGATAGAGTGCACTGACACCAGCACTGTGATAGAGTGCACTGACACCAGCACCATGATATAGAGCACTGACACCAGCACTGTGATATATAACACTGATACCAGCACCGTGATATAGAGCACTGACACCAGCACTGAGATAGAGTGCACTGACACCAGCACTGTGATATAGAACACTAACACCAGCACCGTGATATAGAGCACTGACACCAGTACCATGATAGAGTGCACTGACACCAGCACCATGATATAGAGCACTGACACCAGCACTGTGATATAGAACACTGACACCAGCACCGTGATATAGAGCACTGACACCAGCACTGAGATAGAGTGCACTGACACCAGCACTGTGATATAGAACACTGACACCAGCACCGTGATATAGAGCACTGACACCAGCACAGTGATATAGAGCACTGACACCAACACTGTGATATAGAACACTGACACCAGCACTGTGATAGAGTGCACTGACACCAGCACCATGATATAGAGCACTGACACCAGCACTGTGATATATAACACTGACACCAGCACAGTGATATAGAGCACTGACACCAGCACTGAGATAGAGTGCACTGACACCAGCACTGTGATATAGAACACTGACACCAGCACCGTGATATAGAGCACTGACACCAGTACCATGATAGAGTGCACTGACACCAGCACCGTGATATAGAGCACTGACACCAGCACTGTGATATAGAACACTGACACCAGCACCGTGATATAGAGCACTGACACCAGCACTGAGATAGAGTGCACTGACACCATCACTGTGATATAGAACACTGACACCAGCACCATGATAGAGTGCACTGACACCAGCACCGTGATATAGCGCACTGACACCAGCACTGAGATAGAGTGCACTGACACCAGCACTGAGATAGAGTGCACTGACACCAGCACCGTGATATAGCGCACTGACACCAGCACTGTGATATAGAACACTGACACCAGCACCGTGATATAGAGCACTGACACCAGCACAGTGATATAGAGCACTGACACCAACACTGTGATATAGAACACTGACACCAGCACTGTGATAGAGTGCACTGACACCAGCACCATGATATAGAGCACTGACACCAGCACTGTGGTATATAACACTGACACCAGCACAGTGATATAGAGCACTGACACCAGCACTGAGATAGAGTGCACTGACACCAGCACTGTGATATAGAACACTGACACCAGCACCGTGATATAGAGCACTGACACCAGTACCATGATAGAGTGCACTGACACCAGCACCGTGATATAGAGCACTGACACCAGCACTGTGATATAGAACACTGACACCAGCACCGTGATATAGAGCACTGACACCAGCACTGAGATAGAGTGCACTGACACCAGCACTGTGATATAGAACACTGACACCAGCACCGTGATATAGAGCACTGACACCAGCACCATGATAGAGTGCACTGACACCAGCACCATGATATAGCGCACTGACACCAGCACTGTGATATAGAACACTGACACCAGCACTGAGATAGAGTGCACTGACACCAGCACCGTGATATAGAGCACTGACACCAGCACTGTGATATAGAACACTGACACCAGCACCGTGATATAGAGCACTGACACCAGCACCGTGATATAGAGCACTGACACCAGCACCATGATAGAGTGCACTGACACCAGTACCGTGATATAGAGCACTGACACCAGCACTGTGATAGAGTGCACTGACACCAGCACAGTGATATAGAATACTGACACCCAGCACCGTGATATAGAGCACTGACACCAGCACTGTTATATAGAGCACTGACACCAGCACTGTGATATAGAGCACTGATACCACAATGCTGCACAGTGGAAATGCACTATACTATGCTTTCTATATGTACAAGTATTTTATACGTGTAATACACACCTATATACTGCACACCAAATAGTACACCTATACCAGTCCTTACAAGGACCTTTGTGGACCGAGTAGCTAGTGATGTGCAGACTGTACCTCAGTCCCTACACTGATAAAAGACTGCTGCAGAATAGGGCAGCAATCTGCAGCAGTGCACCACAACCCTATATATTGTACAGATATACCAGTCCTTACAAGGACCTTTGTGAACTGAGTAGCTAGTGATGTGAAGACTGTACCTCAGTCCCTACACTGATAAAGGGCCGCTGCAGAAT
The DNA here is from genome assembly GCF_037356315.1 of Lithobates pipiens. Taxonomy (NCBI): domain Eukaryota; kingdom Metazoa; phylum Chordata; class Amphibia; order Anura; family Ranidae; genus Lithobates; species Lithobates pipiens. The sequence goes on from NW_027507784.1 coordinate 144,921,772, forward strand.
AGGGCAGCAATCTGCAGCAGTGCACCACAACCCTATATATTGTACAGCTATACCAGTCATTACAAGGACCTTTGTAATGTATCTGGGTGTAATCTATTGTATGGGGTGTAAGGTATCTGGGTGTATCTGTACTATGTCTGCAGTCTCTGACAGTGATAATGACAGTCGAAAAGGGGCGCAGCATGGGTAACCTTAAAATGATACCACCCCCCCAAAAAAAAAGTTCTGCGGACGCCCATGATATCGATTAGAAAAAAGGCACTTACATTTTTTTTTTTTACTATACTACTTACAGTGCCATTATCCACATGCAAAAATAAAAGGGACAATGTAAATTAAACAGTGTGTGTTTTGTATCACGTTAATGCAAAGCCAGTGATGAGACGTGGAGAACATCACAGAGCAGAGAAGGGTGGAGAGTTGTATGTAGCCTAAGCCCCTGGTTCACTCAGTTCAAAGTTGCGGGACAAATCACACTTAATTTGTGGCAATGAAACTGTTCAAATTTTTGTGACTTAAGGTGCAGCAACTTTGAAGAAGGTTACTGAACTATTTCTGTGCCATTTCAGTGCGACTTGCATTGACATCTGTTAAATTAAATCGCACAGATGTCAGCAAGCCGCACGAGAAATCATACTGATAGTCGGCTTTGAAGTTGCGCTGAAGTAGCACGACTTCAAACACTGGCCACACAGATTGCTGTAGAACTTTGTTATCACATGGCCATAGCAATGTATAGTCAATGTAATTGGGTGTGCACATATATGATCCAAAGTAAGTGGTATAAGAAGCGTAAACAAATAAATTCTGCACCAACCCATAGCAGACCTTCAGATCAGGATCGACAGACTGGAAAGTTGGTGGACCAGAAAGTAGAATATGAGCTTATCATTGCACGGTCAAGAAACAGACTGATAATTGGCAATAGAGAAAGGATGCTCTCAAACCAAAGATGCAGGCAAACTACTTGAGGACCTTGGGTAAACTTTTAAAATATAGAAAACTTGGAGCCCCAGAAGGATGAATTGGTAAGGTGGTAAAATGCTATTTTGCTTTTATTGTAAGGTCAAAAAACAACCAGTTTATGAGATTTGGTTCAGAGATTTAGCCTTCCTAGTTCATACCTTGGGACTCCAAGTCGATTAGTACCTATGATTTTGGGATTGAGTAGCTTAGCAAAAGAAAATTTGGTAGGGCTGATGTATATCAAGATTGTAACATATTTATAGCAGAAATCTAGATTCCACAAAAAAAGAAAATAAATTACGCTGCCTTAGTAAAAAAAAAAAAAATGCAGCCTTTGTTGTAATGTCCACCCTTAATCTGGCACTTCCCTCACAGATGGTCTGCCCTATTCTGCTATTGCCACTACAGCCAGCAGCAAACATCACACTTCCTCTGGGCCCAGGCTATCATGGACCTCATTCTGGGTTCACACTTCTCTTGAACTGATATGGGCTAACACAGTGTTTCTCAACTCCAGTCCTCAAGGCGCCCCAACAGGTCATGTTTTCAGGATTTCCCTCAGATGAAATGGCTGTGGTAATTACTAAGGCAGTGAAACTAATGAAATCACCTGTGCAAATCAATGGAAATCCTGAAAACATGACCTGTTGGGGAGGCTTGAGGACTGGAGTTGAGAAACACTGGGCTAACACATCATTTTATGAGTGCTGCTCAGTCTAAGAAGAAGGACCGCCCACCATCACTAAGGAAGAAGAGATAGGATTCATGACACCACTGGACCAGCCTGTAGAATGCTGGAAAATGTTCCTTTAACCACTTGCTTACAGGGCACTTAAACCCCCCTCCTGCCCAGACCAATTTTCAGCTTTCAGCGCTGATGCACTTTGAATGACAATTGCGCGGCCATACAACAAATGACATTTTTATCATTTTTTTCCCACAAATAGAGCTTTCTTTTGGTGGTATTTAATTACAGCTGGGAGTTTTATTTTTTGCTAAACAAACAAAAAAAGGTGCAAAATAAAAATAAATAAAAAATCATGTTTAATAGTTTGTTATAAAATTTTGCAAACAGGTCATTTTTCTCCTTCATTGAAATGCGCTGATGAGGCGGCACTGGTGGGCACTGATAGGCTGCACTGGTGGGCACTGATAGGCTGCACTGGTGGGTACTGATAGGCACAGTTAAGGCGGCACTAATAAGCACAGATAAGGTGGCACCGATAGGCACAGATAAGGCAGTACTGATGGGCACAGATAAGGTGGCACTGATGGGCAAAGATGGGCACAGATAAAGTGGCACTGATGGATGGCACGGATGGGTGGCACCAATGGGCACTGATAGGTACCACTGATAGGTGGGACTAATGGGCACTGATAGGTGGCACTGATAGGTGGCTCTGATAGGTGGCACTGCTGGGCACTGATGGGCGTCACTGATTGGCACTGATGGGCACTGGTAGATGACACTGATGGGCACGGATATGTGGTACTGAGGTGCAGCACTGTTATTGAGACAGATTGTGGGTTCTGATAGGTGGCACTGTGGGCACTGATGGGTGGCATTGTGGGCACTGATGGGTGGCACTGTGGGCACTGATGGGTGGCACTGATGGGTGGCACTGATTTAGGTGGCACTGGCAGGGGGCAGGTGGACACTGATGAGCTGGCCGATCGGCTTTTTTTTTCTCCTCGCGCTGTCAGCGCGAAGAGGAAAAATAGTCGATTACCGGCTCTGTTGTGATCACATGATCAGCTGTCATTGGCTGACAGCTGATCATGTGGTAAGGGGTCGGGATCGGCCCCTTGCTCCGATCTGTGATCAGGCGAGTCTCATAGACTCGATGATCACAGATCGCGCTGCGCGCGCCCCTCAGGGGGCGCGCAGGCCGCTCGTGCACAGAACGACGTCAATAGACGTAGTCCCGGCAAAGCAGGACGGCTACAGCACGGATCTCTAGAGGTTAAATGTTTTTTTTTTTCTTAAAGACCAGACAGGAGCTTCTGAAATATATATTTATAAGCTGTATTTGTGCATCAATATTTACCAAGGAAAAATGCTTTAATTAATACAAAATCAGATCTAATCAACTCTGCCAAAGTGCATAATTTATTCTTCATACTGTATATATGCATTCTACTAATTTACCACTAACACTGCTATCTGTAGTTTTATTAGCAAAGTCAAGGGATTCTCATGGTCAGACCTTTCATCTTTTACATATTATTTTCTGAGATTCCTTTAAACGATTAGATAACGGGGTTCATTTACTAAAGTATCCTATGCTATTTATTTAGCAGGGGGAAAGAGGTGAAGCTGTGCTGACATCATTTATCCAATCATGTGCAAGGCAAAACCGTCTTTTTTTTTAAATGATTGGGTATTCTTTGCATAGGTACATTTAATTTAACTTTATTTCAATCACTTTGCAAAGTGAACATGCTCTATTTCTTAATCAACATCAAGCTAGTATCACAGAACCATTAACATGAATTCAATAATTAGAATATGCTGCTCTAATGTTCTGCTTTTAATGAAAAATAAACACTATTCATGTTGGAGTCATGCACAAGATCGGTTCTGTGTTGGCTTTCAACTGACCAAAAGGAAATTACTAAATAATAGTCAAGTTGGGATGCCATAGAGGGACCTCAGCTAAGGCCTAGGCAGCAAAATTTTTTTTGTCTTGCTACAGAACAGATTACCACTTGTTGGAAGTCACCTCGTTTCATACACACTGATTAGGATGTGTCCTTGGTAGTGTTGCCATCCGCCCCAGATTTTTTTTACTGACAAAACATAGAAATGTTACTAACAAAACACTTTTTTTACTGACAACCTGAAATAATAAAAAATATCCTATAATACTTCAAAATAATTGCCATCCTTCACAACCAGGGATAGGCATGGCCAAAACTGTGGTGGACATTTTCCAAAGTACAGACCTTAGTGAAGGACACCATGGTACATTTCAAATTAAAACCATCTAAAAGCACTCTATCTACTCTCTGGCCTAGTTCTACAAGTACAAATACGTTTAAAATAACATTTATATAAAAACTGCTTGTGGTACGAGATTGCGTGCATAGCACATGGGACAGTCATAGATTGCATACATGGGACAGTCAGAGGTCGCATACATGGCACATAGGACAGTCACAGATTACATACATGGCACAGTCACAGATTGCATGCATGGCACATAGGACAGTCACAGATTACATACATGGCACATGGGACAGTCACAGATTGCATACATTGTTCATGGGACAATTTCTTATGCCGCGTACACACGATCGGAATCCGGCCAGAAAAAGACAGATGAGAGCTTTTCATCGGAAAATGCAACCGTGTTTATGCTCCATTGGAATTTAGCTGTCCGAATTTCCACCAGCCAAAAATTGATAGCATGTTCTCAATTTTCCTGATGGAAAAACTTTCTATCGGTAATTCCGATCGTGTGTATGCAATTCCGACACGCCAAAAATCACACATGCTCAGATTCAACTACGAGACAGAAGCTATTGGCTACTGGCTATTGAACTTCCTTTTTCTAGTCACATTGTACGTGTTGTACGTCACGCGTTATAAATTATCAAAATTTGATGTGACCCTGTGTAGGCAAGACAGCTTGAGCCGAATTCCATCGGAATTCCGTCGGGAAAACCATCAGAGCTGTTTCCAACGAGAATTTGGATCGTGTGTACAAGGCATTACTGTGCTACATTAGAAGGAGATGGTGCCTCATTGGTCAACTAACACTAAGCAGCAGTAACTCTGAAGACTCAGCATAGACAAAATATGAACATGACTAGGATCAGAAATTGCACACATATGCCACAGTCCTTGTACCCACATAATGCTATTAATTATATTGCCACAAGTGACGGGGGGGGGGGCAAGGAGGGGGAAGAGATAACCAAAAATCTGTGATATCAGTGTCCACAGTCATTAGATTTGCAATACTATTCCTACCATTACTAAAAGAACAACAGTCTTTAGGTTTAAAGTTTACTAAGGGCAAAATGTATTTAACCAAAATTTTAGATTTTTTTCTACATTTAGATTTGATGGTAACAGTGAACAGGACTAATAGAGAGGATGAATCAGGGCACAGAGAGCAATAGAAACTGACAGACGTTCTAATCCTTCTCCGCTCTATACAACACAGACAAAATTTTTACTATAGCTATACTTTAACAAGTTGCTCTCTTTTGGTATTAGATGTGCAGAAAAAAAATGATGGAAATAAGGTAGAGTTAGGAGAGAACCATACCATTACCTGCAGGAATTGACATTTGGAGATTAAAACAGGCAGTGAGGAGGTGCAATATCACCTTTTCAAGACCTGCCAAATGCCTCTGAAAAGTGACCTGAGAATGGTTGAGTGGCAGTGCTTGCTGCAAGTGTGAACAAGCCTTTAGGTTCACTATGGTGTGCTGCAGTTTGGCCACAGTGCTGATGTATCTGCAGTTAGTTCACCTTGATTTTATGATTTGCCTACTATGCTATTTTTCCAGTGCAATAAATGACTGCCTAGGGTACTTTGTAAATAAAACATCTACAGTAAGGCCCAGTTCACACTAGTGCGACATATGCTCTGACTTTGGGAGCACATGTTGCATGACATGTATATATCAATGGTTTCCTATGAGAGCCGTTTTAACTGGTCTGACACAAGTCGGCCCGACTTTGAAAAAGGTTCCTGCCCTTCTTTGGTCTGACTTTGGTCCAACTTCAGCCCATTGAATATCATTAAAGTCCGATCAAATTCGGATCATCACCTTAACTATCCTGACTTAGGCATGTGACTTGTGCTCTGAAGATTTTGAAGAGGAGCCCCATGCCAAAATTTAAAGAAAAAACTATGCGGGTTCCCCCCAATTCTATACCAGGCCCCCAGATCCCGGACCCGCCCACCATATGTGAAAGAGTATGGGGTACATTATACCTCTACCCATTCACCCCAAAAAAGTGTCAAAAATAAATAAAACCAGTGCACATGTTTTTTTAAAGTAGCTCCAGTGTGTCTTCTCCATCCGATTTCTTCACCCTCTGGTTCTTCTCTCTCCAGCGATGTCTTCTTCCTCTGGTTCTTCTTGCTGCTCTGATGTCGACTTCCTCTGGTTCTTCCTCCAGTTCTCCTAGCTGCGCTGATGTTTTCTTCCTCTGCTGGTTGTTCCTCTAGTTCTTCTTTCTCTGCTGTCTTCTTCCTCTGCCGGTTCTTCCTCCAGTTCTTCTCCCGTCGTTAACACTAGGAGCTATATATATATATATATATATATATATTTATGGCCCAGAGCCCTCTGACCGATACGGATAAGGATGACAAACAAGGTTAACATAAACTCGCTTACTTGAAATGGACCTGAAAGTGTGCCCTGGCCTAACGTAGGGTATACCAAAATAAGGGGGCATACCCTAGATAGAGAAATGAGTAATAAATGAAATAAAAATGAAATGGAGTGAAATGAGTACTCACCCGAGGAGTATAATGCTTGAGAAATGCCCTGACAGGGGATGGGTGGGTGGGTATCGCGCACCGGAACCGACGAGGGAGCTAGGCGAACGGGCTGGTTATATACTCCACCGGGCTCCACCCATAATTCCAGGCCACCATACTGGCCTTTCCATTTATGGCCCAGAGCCCTCTGACCGATACGGATAAGGATGACAAACAAGGTTAACATAAACTCGCTTACTTGAAATGGACCTGAAAGTGTGCCCTGGCCTAACGTAGGGTATACCAAAATAAGGGGGCAAAAACATACAGGTAGGGAATGCATTTATTGATTCGAGTTTGTTACTGGGTGAGCTTGACAAAGGCCTGGGCCATCTCTACTTGCGGATTGGGTATGTAACGGGCAAAACAGGTGGACTTCCATCTACCCAACTTTTTGATAACGTGGACCGGGACCCCTTGGCGGGAGGCAGTTGAAGCCGCTCCGATACGAAATGAATGTCCGGAGTAGTGAGCCGGATTGAGGTGAAGGATGCCCAGGAGTATCCTGACATGCTCCATGAACTGGGCTGCGTTCAGTGGCTTACCGTGGAATGGCAGAAGCGGGCCAGTTCCTGGTTGATCGGCCAGAAGGGTCAACAAGCGGGTGAGAACGGCGACCGGGCACCAGCGGTTGTTGGTTTTATAAAAATGTATGTCCGTACCTGGGCCAAGCTGCTGCGTCTTGGATACTGCTATATGTAGGATGAAATGGTCTCCGTGCCTGACCAGGTGGTGCTTGCATAGCATGCGAGCTGAGGGGCTACTGGAGGTAAACTCGCCTGGCCGTAAGAAGCCGTAGAAGGCCAGGTGTATGGCTGCTTGTATAATGATACTGGTGTGGAGCCCGAAAGGTGCAGTGGCCAGAATATCAGACATGTTTCTGAAAACGTCTCCTGTGATAGGCAGGCGTTTGGCGGAGGCCGTAGGCTGGCGTTTCTGGATGCCGCGCATGACAGCCCGAATGGCGTGGAAAGTGAACAAGGAGGGTTCGGCAGGGTCCTGGAGGGACGTAAAATGTTGTACCCCGGCCAGGTATAGCCGGATCGTGTTAAAGGATAACGCCAAGTCCGAGTGGCAATGGGCAATGAAGGCCAGGACTTGTTTGACCCGGGAGGTCTCTGTGGAGTGAGATGTTAAGAAACGGTTAAAGGCCCTCCAGGCTGTTTGGTAGGCCTTGCGGGTATTGTCTGAGAGGGAGTGATTGATGAGTTGAGTTGCGGCTACTAGGTGAGGGGTTAATCCAGGGTCAGTTGAGACCAGTCCGGGATAGCTGCTGACGTTGGTCCGGCTCCGGGCACCTGATCAAAAAAGGAAACTAAGTTAAAGCGGGAGAGGGCGTCCGCTGCCCGATTACATTTACCGGGGATAAAGGCACAATGAACATTAAATTGAAATAATAACGAGAGCTGGACCAGTCGCCGCAGGAAGGACATAATCTCCAGAGACTTAGACCTGCCTTTGTTAATGATTTCCGCAGTGGCGAGATTGTCCGTTGAAAAGGTCACTGTTTGACCCGACCAACTGCGGCCCCATGTGTGGGCAGCGGCTACGATGGGGTACAACTCGAATAGGGAGGACGTCTCGGTGAAGCCCGGAATTGCCAGTATCTGAGGAGGCCAGGGGGCTGCGAGCCAGAGGTGGCCAAAAATTGCCGCAAAACCCGTGGAGGCCGCTGCGTCGGTCACGACCTGCGGTGAAGAGGAGGACACGGAGGGAATGAACAGGGACACGCCATTCCAGGACGTCAGGAATTCCTCCCACATGGCAAGATCTGCTATAGCTGCGGGGTCCAGGCTGAGGACGTGCTCCGGGTCTTGTGAATGGGACAGTAGGACTAACAGGCGCGATATGAATGCGCGACCTTGAGGGATGATGCGCATAGCAAAATTAAGCATACCGAGAAGGGACTGTAGCTGCCTCTTGGTGCAAGTTCTGGTGCGGGTGAAGTCCCTCATGACCGTCCTGATGCGGCTTAGTTTATCCGGGGGGAGGCTGGCCTGCATAGTGCTGGTGTTTAAGCTGACCCCGAGAAAGGTGATTGCCTGCGCAGGGCCCTCCACCTTGTGCTCAGCAATAGGGACGTTAAGGTTATTGAAGACCACCCTTAGTTTATCCAGATCCCCTGGAAGGGAACCAGGTGACTCGATCAGCAGGAAGTCATCCAAATAGTGTATGACTCCCTGGCACTGGGCTACGTGCAGCAAGATCCATGCGAGAGCCTGCGCAAACGAGTCGAAGAGCCAGGGGCTACTCTTGGACCCGAAGGTTAGCTTAGTGGCAAAATAGTAGAGCTCCCTCCATTTGATGCCATGCCAGCACCAGAGAGATGGATGGATAGGAAGGAGCTTGAAGGCGTCCGAGATGTCGGCCTTGGAGAGCCATGTTCCTGTGCCTGACTTGAGAATGGCCTGGATGGCCGTATCTACGGATGCGTATTTAAGGGAGAACTCCTCAGAGGGGATAAGGGAATTAAGACTGGGGACAGAGGAAGAATAAGGCGCTGACAAATCGTAGACCAACCTAAGTTTATTGGAGAACTTGCCCTTGACAAGCCCAATAGGGCTGACTCGCCAGGTGTTAAATGGGGGCTTTGTGAAAGGGCCTATGACGAAGTCCCGGTCTAGCTCTGCCTGTAACAGCTGGTCGATGGCCTGTACATCCGTGGCTGCTGACCGCAGGTTCTGGCACTCGTGTGTAAGGTGAGGGAGAGAGACAAGTCCTGTATGAAAGCCCTGAGTAAAGCCCTGAACTAGGTAGGTGGCAAGTGAGGGGGTGGGATGATTGGCGAGGTAGACACTGAGCCACAACACGTTGACCCGGCTTAGTCAAGATCTTTTAGCCTGCTTGACCTCGCACATGAGCCTGGGATGAGCTCTATGACACCGTGTGCATACGTGGAGCAGCCTGCACTGACTGAAATTGCACGACCCGCTGTAGTTGTTGCAGATGGCTGCGCCTCCCATGGTCTTGACCGGGCGCCCCAGTTTATCTGTCTGCGGCAGGCGTACCGGCGCCGGTAGGCCCTGGGCAGTACCTGAGGTCGATGGACCGTCTACGGCGGGGCTGCCACTGAGCTGGCACACCAAGTCGCGGTGTGAGTAGCCGACTGGCAAATGGCACAGAGGGGAGACCGCAGCCCCGCGAAGTGTCGGCAGAACAACTCGGTGTCCATGACACTCCAATCAGTAGGTATCTGAAATTGGGAGAGCCTGGCGGCCGCCTTAGCGGAGAAGGAGCGGTGATAGTCATAAAATGAAAAACTGCCGTATTTATACCCCAGGTCAACTACCACGTGGAGGTAACGATCCAGTTCCTCCCTCCTGCCGGGGGAGGCCGAGCAGATGACGTCCCTCAGCATGCCGAAGGCCAAGGTGAACTCGGTGACAGAAAGCTTCCTGTCCAGCCTGGGGTCTTTGGCTTTGAGGACCACCGACACGTCCCCCCAAGTGTAAGCTTTGTTTTCTGCCAGCTCATGAATGGAGATAAGAAGTGAAGCCAGATTGACGTCCTTGCCCTCTAGGATGTCCTTCCTGATGTTGGCTGATATTAAATGAGAAGGGTACACTACTGGTGTACACCCGGGGGTACCTGCGCTGGTGTTATCCACTGCTTGTGAAGCTGGTATTGGAGGAGAAACGAATGGGCGGGTCTCGAGGAGGGCCACCCGACTCTGAACCTCTGACATTGAGGTCGTCAGGGATGACACCAGAGTGTGAAGCTGCGTGATGGAAGCAGCGATAGAGCCCAGGGAGGCCTGCTGGGCACTATCCTCAACCGCGGCTGGGGGAGGAAAGAGGAGCCCAAAAAGTTCGGCCTTTCTGGCTGTAGCTGGAAAGGGTACACCCCTGCGCCTTAACTCGGCTGTTAGCCTGGGAATGGTCCATGCTCTGAAGGACCTTTGGCTGCCACTCTCTGAGACAAGAGAAGAGGAAAACGGAGCCGTGTAGTCCTCGCTGCCAGCCTGGGACATGGTGGCAAAATCCAGGCTTGGTAAGCCTATTAATCACTGGGTCCGGGTTTTCTCCTGTACGGAACCTATGAGGGTGACATGGATTACAAGACTCGTAGGAGACTCCTGAGAAAACATTTTGAAGAGAAGGATACTACCGCTCGTAAGCGTTCCCCTCCCAGATGACCCTCTCTTACCTACGGAGGCACCGTTCGACCAGGTGCAGGTTGGACCTACTGAGAACTCGACTGACCTGAGGAGATGAAGGTGAAGTTTTGTTTGAGAATCCTACACCTAAAGAGAGATGTCTAGCTAACTAGTGGAGGTGAGACTGGAAATGTGATAAATGACATAAATGAAATGAATGGACAACCGAAATTTGCTCTTTAGAATAACGTACGTACGACAACAGAGACGTGACTTGGTTGCGTCGCCGATGCAAAAATATTTTTTTTTCCTTTTTAATTCTTTTGAGGCAATTCAACAGTGAAATGAGGCTGATGATCGAGGCCCCCCGATAGAAATCCGACATTGAAGAGTCAACTGGACTAACCGGGAAGCCGTATGTGACCGTGAAATGAGTGGATCCGCCATGACAGAGATCTGAATCGCCATGCCACAAACTTGCGACCGAGCACGAAACGGACTCTGGAGCATGTACTGAAATGAGGCCATTCCTGGGGCACGCCGATACGAATTTAGTACACGGAAGTGGCTATTCGTACCGGAACGTGATAAGTGAAATGAAATGAAAACCCATGACAAAGACATGAATCAAAGGACGAGCCCATGAACCCAACAGAAGAATCCTGTCTTTGGAGCATGTACCGAAATGAGGCGTAATAGCTGGGCGCACCGGAACGAATCGGTACATAACCAAATGCAACAGGATTCGAATCGGAGCGTAATAAGTGACTGAAATGATATCCCATGACAGAGACAAGTTTCAACGACTGGACAGATGGTTACCACAAAGAATCCGTCTCTGGAGCATGTACTGAAATGAGGCGTAGCAGCTGGGCGCACCAGAACGAATCGATGCATAAGGAATGCGATGGGATTCGAATTGGAGCGTAATAAGTGACAGAAATGATAAGCCATGACAGAGACAAGATTCAAATGACAGGACTGATGGTTCACAATAAAGAACCCGTCTCTGGAGCATGTACTGAAATGAGGCGTAGCAGCTGGGCACACCAGAACGAATCGGTGCATAACGGAATGCGACAGGATTCGCTTTGGCGCGTAATAAGTGACAGAAATGATATGCCATGACAGAGACAAGTTTCAACGACTAGACTGATGGTTGCAACAGAGAAACCGTCTCTGGAGCATGTACCGAAATGAGGCGTAGCAGCTGGGCACGCCAGGACGAATCGGTGCATAGCAGAATGCGACAGGATTCGAATTGGCGCGTAATAAGTGACAGAAATGATATGCCATGACAGAGACAACATTCAACGACTGGACTGACGGTTACCAAAAAAGAATCCGTCTCTGGAGCATGTACTGAAATGAGGCGTAGCAGCTGGGCACGCCAGGACGAATCGGTGCATAGCAGCATGCGACAGGATTCGCATTGGCGTGTAATAAGTGACAGAAATGAAAGCCATGACAAAGACTAGAATCAAGGACCGTGCTTGAACCTGCGAGTGACTCAGTCTCTGGAGCATGTACAGAAATGAGGCCGAACCCTGGGGCACTTCGAAGCGAATCGGTGCATTGGAGATGCGACGGGATTCGCAACGGAGCGCGGTAAGTGACAGAAATGATGAAATGAAACGATCCGACATAACAGACTGAAATGATTGAAATGACTCGAAATGATTGAAATGACTGAAATGATTGAAATGACTCGAAATGATTGAAATGACTGAAATGATTGAAATGAAATGAACCGAAATGACAGACATGGTACAAACGGCATGAAATGATTGAAATGCTTAACTTATTCGGATTTGAAACGGTCCGACCGTTTCATAATTTTAAACAACATTAGATTGCCATTGGCCGGAGTGCTCAGTTTAACGTGACAAGCAGACGGCTGTAATTTCGAAACGGTTCGATCGATTCGAACATAGAAATGATCGGGGGAGTCGTTCGGTTTGTAGCGACGTGCTACGAAACGAGGTGCCTGGTGGCACGAACGGCATGTACCGAAAAGTGATAACGGCTTCTTTCGAAGAAGGGGTAGTGACATGAAGTAACGAATACGAGTGCCACAGTTAAGACGTTCGTGCAATCTAAAGTGAGTGGTTCGTGAGTTCAGGAATCTAGTTTACGTGACTTTGTAACACATAAAATGAAATGGGTGCCGAAGCCCTACCTGCGACAGCCGGCCCAGACGTGTTTGTACGACAACAAAAAATTTTGATTTGAGTATAGCGACTCAGACGGCAATCAGACGGACGCTGACGAACGACAAGGCTTTGTCGACACTAAGGCGGACGGAACAGCGTGGAACTCACTGAAAGGTCTCGAGGATAGTCGGCCCTTGATTTCTGACGTATCAGATATCGCGCACCGGAACCGACGAGGGAGCTAGGCGAACGGGCTGGTTATATACTCCACCGGGCTCCACCCATAATTCCAGGCCACCATACTGGCCTTTCCATATATATATATATATATTAGACTGACTGTATATCTATATATCAAATACACTGCCACTAACTGAATAACCTGCCTGCTTAAACTAACTCAAGCTATCTCTCTGTCTACACCAGCAACACTACACACAGCCGCTCTGTAAACAGCCTTATATAGTGTGGGGCATGGACTTAGTCCCCCTGAGCCATGATTGGCCAAAGGCACCCTGCCTTTGGCCAATTATGGCTCTCTCAGCAGGCGTGCTGACTGGCCAAATCATGCAGGTCAGGTGCATGCTTTGGCCAGTCATCATACAGCAATGCACTGCAATCTCACAGTGCATCATGGGGCGTTCATCAGTGCTCATATTTTCCGCGAATACCCCATATGTTCGGTTCATTTTTAGTTATGTCTGTGAATATCAGAGTTTTATAATGCCTCATGGGATGTGTAGTTTCGCAACAGCTGGAGGGCCGTAGTTTGAGGATCCCTGCACTAAACAATAACAAAAATGTTTCAGATCAATGTTATATAGACAAATTACACAACTTCAATACTCAGGGACACGTGTGATAAATCTACAGTGTGACAATCACATCACCCTTAAACTGCCACTCACCTTATACTGAACCTCTAAATTAATCTAAATTGTATTCAATCTAAAGCAAACACATTTTGCTACTATATCATATTCAGAATCCAAAATATTTGTGTGGTTACAATGCATTTTAAATTAGAGAAGATGTGGCTCCTGCGCTACCAATATAGGGTGAATTAAGCAATAAACTAGCTCTCACAAGCATCTAATTGTGTTCCCACAATTGGTGACTAATAATTGTGATGCTGAGCTACTAGAATTTTATTTAAATATACTACACAGTGAATATGTGTAAATAACACTGATGAAATGACATATATGTGTAAAACCAGGTAAAAAATATAATAATAATGATGAGCTTTGCATACACAATATAGTGTGCCATGCAACTATATACACATAGACAAAAGACTAAGGACATGGATTACTGGAACCATGTCCTGTGGTCTGATGAGACCAAGATAAACACATTTGTTTCAGATGGTGTCAAGCGTGAGTGGTGGCAACCAGGTGAGGAGTACAAAGACAAGTGTGTCTTGCATGCAGCCAAGCATGGTGGTGGGAGTGTCATGGTCTGGGGCTGCATGAGTGCTGCCATCACTGGGGAGCTACAGTTCATTGAGGGAACCATGAATGGCAACATGTACTGGGACATACTGAAGCAGAGCCTGAACCCCTCCCTTCGGAGTCTGGGCCGCAGGGTGGTATTCCAACATGATATCGACCCCAAACACACCTCCAAGATGACCACTGCCTTGCTAAAGAAGCTGATAGACTGGTCAAGCATGTCTCCAGACCTAAACCCTATTTAGCATCTGTGGGGCATCCTTAAATGGAAAGTGGAGGAGTGCAAGGTCTCTAACATCCACCAGCTCCATGATGTCATCATAGAGGAGTGGAAGAGGACTCCAGTGGCAACCTGTGAAGCTCTGGTAAACTCCATGTCCAAGTTAAAGCGGAGGTCCACCCTAAAGTGGAGCTTCTGCTCATTGAAACCCTCCCCCCCCTCCGGCACCACAATTGGCACCTTTCAGGGGGAAGGGGGGTGCAGGTACCTGTACAGTACAGGTATCTGCACCCACTTCCGGCGTAGATTCTGCAGAAGCTACGCCCCTTTCCGCAGAATCTACGCCCCTTTCTGAAGGTCCCCCGCTGCCTGCTGGGAAACACACGGGTCCCAGAGACAGCGGGGACCATCCTTATTGCGCAGCGCGACTCGCGCATGTGCAGTAGGGAACCGGGAAATGAAGCCGCAAGGCTCCACTTCCTGATTCCCATACCTAAGATGGTGGCGGCAGCACCCGAGAGACGATCGGCTTTGGGTGCCGACATTGCGGGCGCTGGGCGGGTAAGTGACATTATTTTAAAAGTCAGCAGCTGCATTATTTGTAGCTGCTGGCTTTTAAAAAAAAAAAAAACGGCGGACTCCCGCTTTAAGGCAGTGATGGAAAATAATGGTGGCCACACAAAATATTGACACTTTGGTCCCAATTTGGACATTTTCACTTAGAGGTGTACTCATTTTTGTTGCCAGCGGTTTAGACATTAACCACTTCAGTCCCAGAAGGATTTTCCTCTTTCCTGACCAAGCCATTTTTTACGATACGGCACTGCGTAGCTTTAACTGACAATTGCACGGACATGTGACAGTGTACCCAAAACAAAATTTATGTCCCCCTTTCCCCACATATAAAGCTTTCTTTTGGTGGTATTTGATCACGTATGTGGTTTTTATTTTTTGCGCTATAAACAAAAAAAAGAGCGACAATTTTGAAAAAATACAATATTTTGTAGTTTTTCTATAATAAATATCCCCCCAAAAATATAAAAAACTAATTTCTTGCTGTTTAGGCTGATATGTATTCTTCTACATATTTTTGGTAAAAAAGTGTATATTGAGTGATTTGCGCAAAAATTATAGTGTCTACAAAATAGGGGATAGATTTATGTAATTTTTATTATTATTTTTTATTTTTACTAAAAATGGTGACGAGCTGTGATTTTTATCGGGACTGTGACATTGCAGCAGACAAATCAGACACTTTTGACACTTTCTTGAGACCACTGACATTTATACAGCGATCAGAGCTAAAAATAGCCACTGATTACTGTATAAATGTTAGGGGCTGGGAAGAGGGGCAATCAAAGGGTTAAATGTGTTCCCTCACTGTGTGTTCTAAGTGTGGGGGGGATGGGAGTGACTAGAGGAGGAGACAGATCATTGTTCCTACTTAGTAGCAACACACGATCTGTCTCCTCTCCCCTGACAGAACCGGTATTTCTGTGTTTACGCACACACATCCCCGTTCTCATTCTGTCACGGGTGATCGCGGGTGCCCGGCGGAAAACGCACCCGCCAGGCACGTGCAGCTGCTCTGGGGAAACGCTGCGGACGTGCAATAGCGCCTTAAAGAGCCGATGTACTCTAATGCCGTTTTGCACAGCTGTGTCATCCTGCAGCAGTATAACTGCGGCGGCTGGTCGGCTAGCGGTTAATGGCTGTGTGTTGAGTTATTTTAAGTGGACAGCAAATTTACACTGTTATACAAGCTGTACACTCACTACTTTACATAGTAGCACATCGTTTCCCCAGAGTAACTACTCCGCTGGGCACCCGTGATCACTTGTGACAGAACAGGAACGGGGACATGTGTGTGTAAACACATAAACTATGGTTCTGTCAGGGGAGAGGAGACAGATTGTGTGTTCCTACTAAGTAGGAACAACGATATGTCTCCTCCTCTAGTTATTCCTTCAGTTTTGTCACATGAAAAGGTATAATAAAATTTACAAAAATGTGAGGGGTGTATTCTCTTTTGTGAGATACTGTATATATATATATATATATATATATATATATATATATATATATATATATATTTAAAGTTGAGAAGGTCTACTCACATCACAAGGAGAGGGAGTGAAGTGAAACCTCCACAACAGGTCTGAAGGCGCCAATTAAAACCTGACAGAGGCAGGGGCGGATCCAGGGGGGGGCAACAGGTCAATTGCCCCCCCCCCGAGAATACCGGCAGGCTGGTTCCGCGGGTCCAATCGCGGCCGGTTCCGCGGGTCCAATCACGGCCGGTTCCGCAGTCCAATCGCGGCCGGTTCCGCGGGTCCAATCGCGGCCGGTTCCGCGGGTACCCGAGCTGAGTGGACGGTGAGGGGGGGGCAGCTGGGTGGCTTAGGAGGGCTGCTTGCCAATCAGGAAGCCAGCAGGCAGGGGAGCAGGGAGATGACATCATCTCTCACTGCCCTGCATCCCTCCAGTTCCGCCCTCACTGTGCAGGAAGCTGTGTGCAGCAGAGAGATTGCATCATCTCTCTGCTGCCTATCTTCACTCTAGGACCCAAGAAAAGACCACCTTAGCAGAAAAGTGACACAGTAGGTGACAATCCGCAATGTGTGGCAGGCTACGTGGCAAGTGGCAATCCGCAATGTGTGGCAGGTGACGTGGCAAGTGGCAATCCGCAATGTGTGGCAGACTACGTGGCAAGTGGCAATCCGCAATGTGTGGCAGATGACGTGGCAAGTGACAATCCGCAATGTGTGGCAGGCTACATGGCAAGTGGCAATCCGCAATGTGTGGCAGACTACGTGGCAAGTGGCAATCCACAATGTGTGGCAGACTACGTGGCAAGTGACAATCTGCAATGTGTGGCAGGTGACGTGGCAAGTGGCAATCCGCAATGTGTGGCAGGCAACGTGGCAAGTGACAATCCGCAATGTGTGGCAGGTGACGTGGCAAGTGACAATCCCCAATGTGTGGCAGGTGACGTGGCAAGTGGCAATCCGCAATGTGTGTCAGGCAACGTGGCAAGTGACAATCCGCAATGTGTGGCAGGTGACGTGGCAAGTGGCAATCCGCAATGTGTGGCAGGCTACGTGGCAATCCGCAATGTGTGGCAGACTACGTGGCAAGTGGCAATCCGCAATTTGTGGCAGGCGACGTGGCAAGTGACAATCCGCAATGTGTGGCAGACTACGTGGCAAGTGGCAATCCGCAATGTGTGGCAGACTACGTGGCAAGTGGCAATCCACAATGTGTGGCAGACTACGTGGCAAGTGGCAATCTGCAATGTGTGGCAGGTGACGTGGCAAGTGACAATCCGCAATATGTGGCAGGTGACGTGACAAGTGACAATCCGCAATGTGTGGCAGGCTACGTGGCAAGTGGCAATCCGCAATGTGTGGCAGGCAATGTGGCAAGTGACAATCCGCAATGTGTGGCAGGTGACGTGGCAAGTGGAAATCCGCAATGTGTGGCAGGCTACGTGGCAATCCGCATCTGGTGGCAGGCGACGTGGCAAGTGACAATCCGCAATGTGTGGCAGGCTACGTTGCAAGTGGCAATCCGCAATGTGTGGCAGGCTACGTGGCAAGTGACAATCCCCAATGTGTGGCAGGTGACGTGGCAAGTAACAATCCGCATTTGGTGACAAGTGACGTGGCAAGTGACAATCCACATTTGGTGGCAGGCGACATGGCAAGTGACATCCTCAGGGCTCCTACTGATTCTGCATTATGGTGAGTTGAACCATTTAATTTTATATTACAATGTATTAATAGAAATAATGCGCTTCAATCATCCTGACACCATAACAACCATGGTGCCGTAATGATTGAAGCGCAAATACCAGCCATTTCCCATATAAATTGCCCCCAAAAAAACATATTTTATAGCAGTGCCCCTCCCGAGATTAGACTCTGGATCCGCCCCTGGACAGAGGTTACCTTCCTTCCTTCCCCACTTAGACAAAAAACTAAAAATATATTTTATCTGGAATTGGGCTTTAAAGCTGATGCATGGCCTATTTATTGAAGTGAAGTGTAAATGTTAATGATAACTCCACTTTAAGCTAGAGAATCTATAATGGCAAACACTTGAGGAATTGTAAGATGTATCCCAAAAATACAGTTACATAGGTTAGTGAAACATCTTTGCCAGGAGAATGCCATGTAACCAAGCAAAAATAACTGCAGATCGCTATAAATAAATCACTATTCTGCCGCTCACTGCTCCTCTTTTCTTCATCCTCCACAAATATTTTCTGTTTATAATTAAAAACCACATATGATTGCTTGTCAGGAAATGTTAGTAGCACATGTGTATATAGTTACTGGACATAATAAAAGGCTTATTTTATTTATAGAGGACACACCGAAAAAAAAGAGTCCAGACGTATCAACCTCCCTCAGAAATGTGCACAAATGATTTATTTTCCTGAAGTTAAATTGAGTTTTCTGCTATGAACTTGCACAATACACAGACAAAACAGGCACCCTCTCTTCACTTTGCACCAATTACAAAGCTATAATTTGTAACACTTAGTGGCTTCATATTTCAGTGACTGCAGAAACGCTGATTTTTCCACGTGTCATTATAAAGCAATAGTGCACGGTTTGTCTTTTGAGAGATGGATCAAATGAATGTTACAGGATGAATGTCCATGCAGGCAGGCCTAACTTTCTTCCACCTTGGCTTTACAGAAAGACTCAAACACCATATTGTTTTTTGCTAGTTTGAACCTGAACTCCAGGCTAACAGCTAAATCCACATGAAATACATCTATGGAAGCTGTTTAACCTGCCAAAGGATTTGTATTTCTATCCATCCAGTTCCAGAGAATATCCCTTGCCACAAAAGGAGGATGGGGGTGGCCTGGAAAATAACAAAAAGAACGTTGTTTGGGGGGTGGGGTATCTGGGGTAGTTGCAGTGAAGGGGAGGAAGGTACATTTGAATTAAACGTAGAGGTCTGCTTTAAGTAACACAGGTCTTGCCCCTTCTCCAGCCAGTGGACTCCTTTCACTGTCCACTGTGACTGGACAGTGAAAGGAGAAGCTGTATATGGGTGAATTCATCCCTCTGTCACTCTTATCTCTCTGCCTATCAAGTAATTTGTACACATATTTGCATACATCAAAACTGTTTGTCTGCCAGTCCTGCCCCTCCCACTCTCAGTCTGAGTGACACTTAACTGGTGATTACAAGAGATTGACATCAAATCAAATGTAAGTGTAGTACCCTCCTAGATTGGTGCTAAGATTAGGTACACTTAGTTCTCGCTCACTGTAATTAGTGTAGCTACAGTATGTTGAATTGTTCTGGTCTGCTCTGCGTTTCTGTGGCTGCAGGATTGACTGCTTTTCCCTTGTTGTCCAGAAATGTTTTGGAAGTTAGTGGCCAGGAAGAGTCTAATCAGCAGCTTAATATTTATGCAGGCCTGGCCAATCTTGGGGAGAGGTGACCAGATGACAGCTGGAAGGGTGCATAAATCCAAAAAGATGTGGCGCTAATTAAAACTCATAAATATGTAAATATGAATATACATAAAAGATTGAAAAAAAATATACTAAAGTGAAAAAAGAAAGAAGTGACAAAAATAAAATTAATTAAAGAAAAAAGTCCATAAACTCCTAAATAATAATGTCTTCCATAGTGTAGTACGTTGATGAATAGAATTTAACCACCTCAATACAGTGCACTTACACCCCCTTCCTGACCAGACCAATTTTCAGCGCTCTCACAGTTTGAATGACAATTGCTCAGTCATGCAACACTGTACCCATATGAAACTTGTGTCCTTTTTTTCCACACAAATAGAGCTTTCTTTTAGTGGTATTTAATCACTAGTGTGTTTTTTATTTTTTGTGCTATAAATAAAATAAAACGTAAATTTTGTGAACAAAATGCCTTTTTCTTTGTTTCTGTCGGAAATTTTTGCTAATTAGTAATTTTTCTTCATACATTTTGGCCAAAATTTATACTGCTACCTATCTTTGGTAAAAATAACCCACATTAGTGTATATTATTTGGTCTTTGTGAAAGTTATAGAGTCTACAAACTATGGTGCCAATCGCTGAAAATTAATCACATCTGATCAGGCCTTCAGTACATCAGGTGCATCTCATTTCTTGAGACACTAACAAGTCAGGAAAGTACAAATACCCCCCAAATCACCCCTTTTTACAAAGTAGACATTCCAAGGTATTAAGTAAGTAGCATGGTGAGTTTTTTTAAGTTGTCATTTTTTCCCACAATTCTTTGCAAAATGAAGATTTTTTTTTTATTATTATTTTTTTACAAAATTGTCATATTATCAGGTTATTTCTCACACACAGCATATGCATACAACAAATTACACCCCAAAATACATTCTGCTACTCTTCCCAAGTACGGCGATACCACATGTGTGAGACTTTTACACAGTCTGGCCACATACAGAGCACCAACATTGATGTAGTACCTTCAGACGTTCTACGAGCAAAAATGACGCATCTCATTTCTCAACCACCTATTACACTTTTGAAGGCCCTGGAGTACCAGGACAATGGAATTTCCCATAAAATGACCCCATTTTGGAAAGCAAACACCCCAACGTATAATCTGTGAGGCATAATGAGTCTTTTGAATGGTTCATTTTTTTCCAGAAGTTTTTGGAATATGTGGAAAAAAATTAAAACGCATACTTTTTTTATACAAAGTTGTCAATTTATAAGATATTTCTAACACATAGCATGTATATAGCAAAAATTACACCCCAAAACACATTCTGCTACTCCTCCCGAGTATGGCGATACCACATGTGTAGGACTTTTACACAGCCTGGCTACATAGAGAGGCCGAACATTGAAGTAGTACGTTCAGGCGTTCTAGGAGCATAAATGACACATCTCATTTCATTCCTACCCATCACACTTTTGAAGGTCCTGGACCACCAGGACAGTGAAATTACCCACAAAATGACCCCATTTTGGAAAGCAAACACCCCAATGTATATTCTATGAGACATGGGCTGCAAATAGGTACTCGGGTACTCTGATGGGCTGGAGATAGGTACTCAGGTACTCTGATGGCCCGGTGACAGGTACTCGGGTACTCTGATGGCCTGGTGACAGGTACTCTGATGGCTTGGTGACTGGTATTTGGGTGCTCTGAAGGGCAGTGACAGGTACTCAGGTACTCATATGGACTGTGACAGGTACTTGGATACTAAGATGAACTGTGACAGGTACTCAGGTACTCAGATGAACTGTGACAGGTACTCAGGTACTCAGATGAACTGTGATGGGTACTCAGATGGACTGGGACAGGTACTCAGGTACTCAGATGAACTGCGACAGGTACTCAGATGAACTGTGACAGGTACTCGGGTACTCAGATGGACTGGGACAGGTACTCAGGTACTCAGATGGGCAGTGACAGGTACTTGGGTACTCGGATGAACCATGACAGGTACTCGGGTACTTTGATGGGCTGTGACAGCTACTCGGGTACTTTGATGGGCTGTGACAGGTACTTGGGTACTCTGATGGACCGTGACAGATAGTTGGGTACCATGATGGACCGTGACAGGTACTCGGGTACCCTGATGGACTGTGACAGGTACTCGGGTACTCTGATGGACCGTGACAGGTACTCGGGTACCCTGATGGACCGTGACAGGTACTCAGGTACTCTGATGGACCGTGACAGGTACTCAGGTACTCTGATGGTTTGTGACAGGTACTCGGGTACTCTGATGGGCTGTGACAGATACTTGGGTACTCTGATGGACTGTGACAGGTACTCGGTCTTCTGATGGACTGTGACAGGTACTCGGGTACTCTGATGGACCGTGACAGGTACTCGGTTACTCTGATGGACCGTGACAGGTACTCGGGTACTCTGATGGACCGTGACAGGTACTCGGGTACTCTGATGTGCCGTGACAGGTACTCGGGTACTCTGATGGGCTGGGACAGGTACTCGGGTACTCAGATGGACTGGGACAGGTACTCGGGTACTCTGATGGGCTGGGACAGGTAGTCGGGTACTCAGATGGACTGTGACAAGTACTCAGGTACTCAGATGAACTGTGACAGGTACTTGGGTACTCTGATGGGCTGTGACAGTTACTCAAATACTCTGATGGACTGTGACAGGTACTCTGATGGACTGTGATTGACAGGTACTATGAGGGGTGGTGACGGGTCCTCTTTATTGGGGGGGGAAATCAGTGTGATTGGTGTAAACTGTAGGCGGTAACGAGATGTTACCGCAATCTCCTCCTCACACACGATCTCGTTACCACGGTTTGTTTACATTTTAGTGAACGGCTGTGAAAGGATCACAGCCGTTCACGTGGGTAAACAGCCGGCCAATGGCTGTTTACCAGCGTCGGTGACGAGCGGTGTTCCCTGGGAACACGCCGCCACCAACGTGCACGCGCAGCCCGTTTGCAATCGCGAGCATGCGCCGTGCACAGTGGGGGTGTGACCATCTGTGATCGGCCGTGACTTCATCATGGCCAATCATGTGGTAAACAGCCATAACCAATGGCTGTTCACCCCCTACAGTGGCGAGCAGTGTCTCCGTGACACGCCGCCACCGAAGAAACAGATCGCGTGCATTTCCTGTTTAAACGGGAGGCCGTTATATGACGGCCTCCCGCCACAATAGGTGTGCCGCCTGGCCGTCATTTGACTCCCAGCGGTCAGAAAGTAGTTAATAAAAGATAAGATTGCACTTACAGAAAAGAAGTCATCTATCAGCGAACAAACAATGTGGGCTCGATATGCCAGAGTTGTGGTAGCGCCATTAGTCTCACTCTACTTCCTATATCGCTCGTGTAGATGGGCGTGCGATATAGGAAGTAGAGTGAGACTAATGGTACTACAGCAACTCTGGCATATCAAACCCATATTGTTTGTTTACTGATAGAAGACTGCTTTTCTGTAAGTGCAATCGTATCTTTTATTAAATTCTATTCATCAATGTACTACACTATGGAAGCCTTTTTTGCTTTATGTCTCTGAGTACCCCTAGTAAACAGCGGAAGTTCTGGATTTTCCATAAGGATTGAGGCAGACCTTACTTCCCTAGGCTGGGCGAGACTGCTGTGGTGGTCATCGCTTTCTGGTAAGCAGGTTATTCGTACACTTTGGGTGGTGATTTGGATGCACTTTGTTTGCTTTGAAGATTCTGTCACGATTATCTTTTCACAAACGTATTCCTGCTCATTTGGATGGACATTATTATTTAAGAATTTATGGACTTTTTTCTTTGATGGAACCTTGCTTTCGTTTTTCTTTTTGTCACTTTTTTCACTTTGGTATTTTTTTTTCAATCTTTTATGTATATTCATATTTACATATTTATGAGTTTTAATTAGTGCTGGATCTTTTTGGATATTGCACTTTATTTGGAGTTTCTGTACTGGACTTTTTGATGTTAGCAGCTTATTCATTTGTCTTTTTCAGTTATATTGCAGCTTTAGCCTTAGGGCTTTACACTTTTTACTAAGGTGCATAAACACTCTGAGACTAGATGCAGTCTGATCTTTTTCCCTGAGGAGGCAATCACAGCCTAGGGGAGCTGTTAGCCCCCTAGGCCAATCTGCCATGTGCCTGCGGGTTGTTGAGGGCTCAATGGAGCCAGCTAGAGACCTATGTTGCTGAAAGTTGCTGAAGAGGACTGAGGGCTGTCATCTGAGTATCTAGTCTGGTTCCATGGGGTCTGGAGGATATTTGAAGAAGGCAACCAATTTTCCATGGACATTGGTGAGTACAGACTGGTGAGAGATATCCTAAAGACTGTGTGCTGTTACAATCCTTCCAATGCCAGAGTCAGCATGGTTAAAGTGACATTGTGTCTGGTGTCCTGAAAAGTACAGTCTATTTAATTCTTAGTGAAAGAACTTTGCATGGATGCCCAAGAGAAAGATTAAATTGCCTCAAGTCGCTACTACAGCCCATTATTTTCTTGTGCAAGGACTTGGCTCACAGTTCTGAAGGAAAAAGTTAATGTTCTCAAATTGTTACGAAGGGTTATTTGAGTATCCTACCATTACCCACTACCTGTCCAAGTTTTCATTAAAGCATCAAACGCATACCCCTAGACTGGTTATTGAATCTGAAGAGTGGTTGGGACCGTGTGCCTGGCTGCAAGGCATTTACTGAGAAAATAACCCTGGGCGTCTACTTAGCGGCTCCTTCGGAGGTAGTGCTGCATAAGTAAACTCCTTGCATTTAAAAAATAAATCAAATTAATACAGAGCTGCATTAATTTGTGTCTTTTATATCTGCTTTAAGTTATTCAGTCAAAATCATAAAAGTTGATATAAAGAATAAGTTATGCATCCTTAAGGCCTTTCTCCCCACAATCTGAAGTCACCTACCTCTCCCAGCTCACACATTTAAAGTAAAATTCCAGCCTAACTAACTATGCTTTCCCCACTCCAGCTACATATCCTGCCTTTTCTATGTAAAAAAAGATTTGTGTACTTCCCTTTTTTTAACCTGCTTCAATACAGTCATGTGATCCCACAGCTCCATCTCCCCTGTGCCAGTGAGCAGAAAATGCAGCGAAGAGGAGGGAGCACCAATAATAGCTGGGACATGGAAGCCTATGAGTGACATTGCCTATGGCTGACCAGAAAGTCCATCTAGAAGGCAGAGGAAAGGAAGAACATAAGAGACCCTGCTTCTCCCAATCTGACATCAGTTCAGGTGCAAGGCCCAACTACAGATAGATTGGGAGCAGCAGCTGTGTCCATGCAGCCAATAGGCGTAAATGGGACTGCCTGCACATGGATGCACAGAACACCTGGACATTCCCATATGGATAAACATGGCCATCGCACAGGGTACACATTGATACACCCTATGTGAGTGAGACCTAATAGTACAGCCAGTCACAGGATTCCTAATGCTTTGCACATCAGTACAGTGTCGCCAGAACCAATGCAGCCAGCAAAAGCATTTCTGATTTCTGCCACACCAGTGAAGTTTTGTCTTCGCCTGCCTTCTATACTGACCCTGGCCTGTTTATTGACCAGGTTTCAGCCTGCTGCCTGGACCAATTATTTTGCCTGTTTGTTGACCATGTCACTTCTTGCGCCTGAACTGACCCAGCTGCACTTCCCACTTACTACTACGTTCCTGCGAGACACCAGTCCCAGCCACCCCCTGTGGACAACTGTACTCCTGGAAACACAGGAACAGTTTTGTTCTTCCTTTCTTTGGCCTGTACTTCCTGGCCAGTGAAAACGCCATTCTTGGGGGCAGTCATGTACCAGTAGACTAGGCTAATTTGGCTTAATGGAATAGGAACTTCTATGGGTGGCAATACACCCTGACCACTCATATAGAGGTGACCAATACAGTACATTGTTTTCAAGCCGTGTTGTTTGAATTTTGGGATACACAAGATGCAATGGGGTTGATTTACTAAAGGTAAATATACAGTGCACTGCAAGCGCTGTTGCTCCAGAGCTTAGTAAATGATGTAAAGCTTCACTTTACAAAGAATACCCAATCAGATGCAAAAAGAAAAACATTTTGCTTGCACATGATTGGATGATAGAAATCAGCTGAGCTTCCCTTCATTTCAGTGCTTCAAGCTTTCCCTCAAGCTTAGAGTAATTGCACTGGCAATGCCTTTAGTATATCAACCTCAATGTCCAGTACATAATCAGTCTTAACATTGAAAAAGTTTCAAACACGTGGCAACCAAACCTGGACCCTCAGGATCCAAACAACCGTAGGCCAATTACAAGCCTCAACACCATTTCTAAGATCATGGAGAAAGCTGTAGTACATCAGCTACAACTTCACCTGGATACTCACAAACTCCTGGACCCGCTGCAATCAGGCTTCCGCCCGGGTCATGGAACAGAAACAGCTCTCCTCAAGATTTGGGATGACGCCCTTGAAGCAGCAGATGACGGAGAGCCGTGTCTCCTCGTACTGCTAGACCTAAGTGCAGCGTTTGATACAGTAGATCACAATACTCTACTCGTCCGCCTCACAGAAGTAGCCGGAGTCCAAGACATAGATCTCCAATGGTTTGTGTCCTTCCTAGGAAATCGGTCACAGACAGTGAAACTAGGAAAATTCCTCTCCGAAACTCGGGCAGTCACCTGCGGAGTCCCTCAAGGCTCTCCTTTATCACCCGTTCTCTTCAACATTTACATTCGCCCACTTCTCCAAATCATCAGATGCTCAGATCTCTGCTTCCACTCTTACGCTGACGATACGCAACTTTATTTCCGGATCAATGGAAAAAAAGATCACCAACAACAACTTGAAAACTGCCTCAAATCAATAGAGGACTGGATGACCACTAACTCCCTCCAGCTGAACGAATCAAAGACAGAGCTTCTTATCTTACACCCAAATCATAAGCCCGCAACCAAAACCTCCTGGTCTCCACCAACCGTCTTTGGGCAGACTATCTCCTCAAAGACCAAAGCCAAGAGTCTCTGGGTTATTTTAGACGCAATAGGAGCAGTAGCCAGTGGATCTCACCACCTGCTGCGCATGCTTCGCAGACTCATCCCTTTTATCCCAAAGAATGACAAAGCAGTGGTAGTTAGAACAATCATTAATTCACGACTGGACTACGCAAACTCGCTTTACATAGGATTACCACAATATCAACTTGCGCGATTACAACTGATCCAAAACACGGCAGCAAGGCTGATAACAGGAAAAAAACCCTGGGAATCCATTTCTCCTTCGCTGAGGAGCCTACATTGGCTAACCGTAAAAAATTGGATCACGTTCAAGACCCTTTGCCTCACCCACAAATGCGTGCATAGAGAAGCTCCGCAATACCTAATGGAGAAAATAAATCATTACACACCAAACCGCAGTCTTCGATCAGCCAACAAAAACCTCCTCCTCGTGCCCAAAGCCCGGTATAAATCCAAGGGGGATCGGAGATTCGCTGTCCAAGGGCCTCAGCTATGGAATGCTCTACCAATCAACATCCGCCTGGAAGAAAATCACCTGGCTTTTAGGAAAAAACTCAAGACCTTCCTCTTTTAGCAGATGATCAAAGCTCGCCACAGCGCCTAGAGGTGATTCAGTTCGCATTGTGCGCTATACAAGTATTTCATTCATTCATTCATCTCCATGTTTGGGAAGAGTAGCAGAATGTGTTTTGGATGCAATTCCAAGTATGTCAAAGCTGTGTGTGAAAAATATCATATAAAATGGATAGCTTACTTTAAAAAACATTTATTTTAATTTAATTTAATTTTCTTTCTACATTTTCCAAAAACTTCTGATAAAAAAATTCAATTTTCAAAAACCTAAAATACCTTGGGGTGTTTGCTTATTAAATGTGTTAATTTTGTGGCTATCTTCACTGTCCTGATGCTCCAAAGTCTGATTGATAGGCAATCAGAAAATTAGATGCATAATGTATGTTCTTAGAAAGTCTGAAGATGCTCCTTGGATTTTGGGCCACGATATGCTGTTAGGCTGTGAAAACGTCATATACATGTGGTATGCACATACTTGCGGGGAGTAGCAGAATGTTTTTTTGGGATGTGATTGTAAGTAGGAATGGCCTTGCGGTTCGCCCGGCGGTCGGTTCGCGGCAAATTTTGCGTGTTTGCGATTCGCCAAACCGGCGGACTTCTGCCGCTGTTCGCGCAGGGGACATATGCGTTTACATTGTGAAAGAACTTTGACCCATGATGACACATCCATCATGGGTTACAGGACATCCAATTGAGACATTTCAGCACATGGACAACTGGACATTCCCCCTACCCTATAAATAGACCTAATCTGGCAGCCATTTTACATTCTGTTTTTGTCAGTGTAGGGAGAGGTTGCTGTGTGGAGCAGGGACAGACTGTAGTGACACAAATCGCTAGCTATTAGGTTCACAAAAGTCCTTTTAAGGACTGGTATAGGTGTACAGTATATAGGGTTCTGGTGCACTGCTGCTGACTGCTGTGCTGCCGATTGCTGAGTGCACTGCTGACCGATTCTGCAGCTGTCTTTTGTCAGTGTAGGGACAGGACGCTGTGTGGAGCAGGGACAGTCAGTTTAATCACTAGCTATTACTATTAGGTCCACAAAGGTCCTTTTAAGGACTGGTATAGGTGTACAGTATATAGGGTTGTACACTTATAATATACTTTCTTTCAAATATAGAAAGCCTATTATACTTGACTGTTGAGCTGAGTGCTGACCAATTCTGCAGCTGTCTTTTATCAGTGTAAGGACTGAGGGACAGTCTGCAAATCACTAGCTACTAGGTCCACAAAGGTCCTTTTAAGGACTGGTATAGGTGTACAGTATATAGGGTTGTACACGTATAATATACTTTCTTTCAAATATAGAAAGCCTATTATACTTGACGGCTGTGCTGCTGAGCTGATTGCTGCCCCATTCTGCAGCTGTATTTTATCAGTGTAGTTGCTGGCATCAGTGCTGCTGTCAGTGCTCTCTATCTCGGTGCTGGTGTGGTCTCAGTGCTCTCTATCTCGGTGCTGGTGTGGTCTCAGTGCTCTCTATCACGGTGCTGGTGTCAGTGTTCTCTATCATGGTGCTGGTGTGGTATCAGTGCTCTCTATCTCGCTGCTGGTGTCAGTGCTCTCTCTCTATCTCTGTGCTGGTGTGCCGTCGGTGCTCTCTATCTCGGTGCTGTTGTTAGTGCTCTCTATCTCGATGCTGTTGTCAGTGCTCTCTATCACGGTGCTGGTGTCAGTGCTCTCTATCACGGTGCTGGTGTCAGTGCTCTCTCTCTATCTCGGTGCTGGTGTGGTCTCAGTGCTCTCTATCTCGGTGCTGGTGTGGTCTCAGTGCTCTCTATCATGGTGCTGGTGTCAGTGTTCTCTATCTCACTGCTGGTGTCAGTGCTCTCTCTCTATCTCGGTGCTGGTGAGGTGTCAGTGCTCTCTATCTCGGTGCTGGTGTCAGTGCTCTCTATCTCAGTGCTGGTGTCAGTGCTCTCTATCACGGTGCTGGTGTCAGTGCTCTCTATCTCAGTGCTGGTGTCAGTGCTCTCTATCACGATGCTGGTGTCAGTGCTCTCTATCACGTTGCTGGTGTGGTGTCAGTGCTCTCTATCACTGTGCTGGTGTCAGTGCTCTCTATCACGGTGCTGGTGTCAGTGCTCTCTATCACGGTGCTGGTGTCAGTGCTCTCTATTACGGTGCTGGTGTCAGTGCTCTCTATTACGGTGCTGGTGTCAGTGCTCTCTATCTCGGTGCTGGTGTCAGTGCTCAGTCTCTATCACGGTGCTGGTGTCAGTGCTCAGTCTCTATCACGGTGCTGGTTTCAGAGTGTGAGGGAGACAGCAGCGGAGAAGCCAATCAGCAGGCAGTGCCAGCACCATGGCTGAGGATCAGCACTGGACTGGCACCTCCGGACCACTGCAGTGGAGCCCTGCAAAGGTGGGGGTAAGGGACGGGCAGAGGAAGGGGCTCAAGCACAGGTTGGCACACTGGGACACTGGCACAGGACTGAGCTGCCCTGACTGTGGCACTGATCACCTCCTGCACCCCCTTCATAGCCTGCCCTGACCTTGCCTCTCTTCCATGGCCTTCATGCGCTCATGAATTGTCAAAATTTCACAGATAAAAAAAGAATGCTTGTCGTTGATCCCAGATTCACTTAATACTTTTGTTATGTCAGTGTCCATGTTGTGGGACTATGTGTGATCAGCTAGTAAGTATTTTGTGGCTGAAAATATGAACTGGAGGTTTTTAAGATTCGCCTGCCATTAAAGTCAATGGGGTCTGCCGCAAACGTTGTGGTTCGCAAACTGTTGGCCGCGTTCACGGTTCGCGTTCGTAAAACGTCCCATCGGAATTTTCGTCCATCACTAATTGTAAGTATGCATATGAGTGTTTGCTCTTGAAGTGGTTAAAGAGTTATCATCAACCCCGGATATCTAAGAAGCAAATGCACCGATCGCGCTCCATTCGTTTCTTTCTAGACCACAACTGCTGGGACAAACCCAGGTATTTCATGGTCTACCCTACCTTCACCCAAAGGCATCTGCCATGGAGTTCTTGGGCCTGCTGGTGTTAGTGAGGAGCCTAGGAAACATTGTGGTGGCATGCATAGGAGGGATTAATATACAGAGGATGCATAGAAGAAATCTATGGACTGATGGTTGTGCAGCTGCCTGATCACTTCCATCTGACAGCCTACAGTTGGTCTGGTTTGAGTGGCAGCATTTTTTTTATGTAAGTTGCTTTCTAGCCGCTTTTATACTGTGTTGCTGATTTTAAATAAATTGGATGCTGCTGCACTATTGAAGTACTTCTCTTTTATAGGAACACACTAATGGGGGTATTATTTGTGGGTACAGAAGATCCCTTTTAAATTTTTTACTTGTCAGGACCACTAAGCGCATATTGGTCTCTATAGATATGGTGAGGTCAGTGAGTGCACATCTTAAATATTCTGTTGGTAGTTTATCACAATTGGTTTGTATATTTTGTATATTTTTGGCACAATTGAACTGCATGCACCCCTGGTCTAAGGCTGGATTCACACCTATGCATTTTTAGTGCTTTTTGCATTTTTCAGATTTGTACTACAGTTCATTTAACATGGTTTCCTATGGAACGCGTTCTGTAGTGCAAATCTGCAAAATGTAAAAAGCACTAAAAATGCATATGTGTGAATCCAGCCTTAGACCAGGGGTGTCAAACTTAATTTCACTGTGGGCCACATCAGCCACATGGTTGCCCTCCGAAGGCTGGTTGTAGCTATAAGACTATATAAATGTATCTACTCTTTATCATATTAAAAAATTGCCTTTGCACTCCATTATTACTGTTTATACTAATAACTTAAGTCTTAAAGTGGTATTAAACCTAAAAGTGAACATTTATTATATTGCTGGTTACTATTGGTTATAGTTCTGTCCTCCTCTCTGCTGCTGAAGGCTGAGATGGGGATGCAGAGACAAAACTTTTCTTGGCAGCACGGAGGAGCACAGGATCTGATGGAGAAGTTCTGCCGACTGCTGAGACAAGGTGGTGGCAGAAATGGAGGGTGGGGCTACTGAAGCTACAGGAGAGATGTGAGGACCACATGAAATGGCTTGGCCTTGTGTTTGACACGTGTCTTCAATATTTGAGGTCAATTCATTAAGTGAATGTTGCCATTAAGAGGGTTTGAAGTCAGGAATACCTTCCAGGATTGGGACTAGAGGAGGGAAGTCTCACTCCTAGCACTGCAACTTTGTAATACAGTTGGCTTTTCCGATTTACACTCAGGATTAAATTCTAATTATGATCCATTCAATCCTGCCCAGCAACAGCACAGCTAGCTTTCAGAACAAGCTATGTATATAATATGAAGGGGTTTTCTTCTAGAAAAATTGCTGTGACTTGGGAGATTTGGACTTTTTCTGAAGGTGTGACTGGTCAGGATTGAATAATAAATAGTGTACTCAATCCCACCCATCATCGGAGCTGTGAAGGAAGTTACATCATTTACTGAGTCTGGAAAACTACAAAGAGGTGTGTTATAGACTCTAGAGTAGAATGTATCCAATCTGCTCTCTCTTCTTCCCGGCACTTAAGAAACAGTCTTTTTAGGCTATTTTTTAAGAAGAGAACCAGGTGTGCAGAGAACCAAGCTTTCACAAAATGGGTAAGTGGACCCATTGTGGTATCTGTGTGTTGAAGAGCATTTGACCCTTAAAAAGAAAGAGGCACAGAGTATATGCCCATACCAGATCTTCACCAGAGCATCTCAGGAGTGATGGACTTTACTGGTGAGTGTACCAGGTTGTGCGTCTCTCAGACACATTTGGACAAATGGCAGCTGAACAAGAATAGAACCAGAGTATTGTACACAGTGGGCAAGCTATATCAGAAACAAGGACATGCTAAAGGTCAGGGTAGGTGCAAACCAACATAATACAAGCTGTAGTCAGTAAATGGAGAGACAAGAACACCGGAAATAACATGTACTGGAGATAATGAACCTAATGCTCAGGCAGTAGGTGTTGGTCTGAGCACAAGTACATATTAAGCTTGACTGACAGACTAGGTCAGAACTTGTACACCTGTAGGTACTATATAAACCAGCAAGTGAGTTACAATGATACCTATACCTTATAGCCCTGGAAGAAAGCATGTTGTATAAAGGAAGGAGAGCTCAAATGCTAATAGAACCTTGAAATATGCTTCACTGCTGATCTGTGAGACCGATTTAATCGTATCAAAAGGAGTGAGAAGTCAACAGTCCTTTAAACAAGAAACGGTAGAAACCTGAGCTTTAATAGTGCTGAGAGCCAAACACTGGTTCAGAACAAAACATTTGTCTACCATCTGAAACTACTTTCTATTTAAATTTTTTTATACTAATTATAGATTAGATGTAAAAAAAAAAAAAAAGTTTAATTTAGGCTGGGTTCACACTATTGCAAATTGGATGAGGGTTTCCCCCACATGATCCTAAACCCCTTAAAGGGCCGGGAGGTGATGGCTCCAGGGTGATAAGAGACCAGCTAGTGCCTGCAAGGCCTACCCTAATCTGTCCATATGCACTTTATGAGCAGCACTTCTCTATACCAGCAAAGCATATTGTCGTTATGGTTGCTGAGACCCTCGCCTTATTATAGTGAGGGGTTAGTACATAAGAAAGACCTCATTATTGGCCACTCAGAGCCACTTGACCTAAGTTCAGAGGCCATGACGGGCATTAATGGTAGTGAGTTTCTATGGCAGTGAATAGCTGCATTCGTTCAGCAGGTCCACGAACCACAACCATGTTGGATTCACTGTAAATACAAAGAAGGGGAAGGCGCACTGACCTAGTGCATTACCATAAAACAGCTTTATTTAAAATTGAATCAAATAGCAAAATTGCTACTCACAAACGAGTATTGATCACAGGCAAAATCAATACAAATAAATCCATCGCACCAAACGTTTGGCGACTCCAGACCAGATGTCCGAGGAATTTGGTAAATACCTCTACGGAAATGGCTAACGCGTTTCGGGAGTGACCCCCTTTCTTCAGAGCCAAAAAGGGCAATGGTCTCTCGCTGGAGGCTGCCAGTAAATACGAGACCAGGTGCGCTCCAGCCAGCACGATAGCGTTCCACGAGGACTTCCCCCTTGCACATATACAGGTGCGGTTTTGTATAGTACTAAATGTAATATAATAGAATAAAATAAAATAAAATAAGGTGTAGCCCCTTCCCCCTCGAGTGTACTATTAAGATAACTAGTAGATTTTATGTGGCGGATAGTAAATTTTATTGAATAATGTGCATATGTACACCCACACACGTGTGTATGAGCACACGCGTGTGTTTCAGCAAAAGATGCGACACTTGCAGTCGCCTCTCCCTTTTTTTTTTGGGGGGGTGGAGCTTTCTGACCTTTCCGACCTCATGGGTTTAGAGGCCTTTATATATATTTACTGGCAGCCTCCAGCGAGAGACCATTGCCCTTTTTGGCTCTGAAGAAAAGGGGTCACTCGCGAAACGCGTTAGCCATTTCCGTAGAGGTATTCACCAAATTCCTCGGACATCTGGTCTGGAGTCACCAAACGTTTGGTGCGATGGATTTATTTGTATTGATTTTGCCTGTGATCAATACTCGTTTGTAAATAGCCATTTTGCTATTTGATTCAATTTTAAATAAAGCTGTTTTATGGTAATGCACTAGGTCAGTGCGCCTTCCCGTTCTTTGTATTTTCTCTTTTTAGTATTTGAACACCCAATGTTCTAAAGGAGGGCTGCAAGGCTTAGTGACTACACCATTCCAAACTGTATATATCACATTTTAAAGACCAAGAAACCAAAGCGCAGGAGAATTTGCTGTTTTTGTACTGTTTGGATTCACTGTAAAGCCATGCTTGCCCCTAATCCAATTATAGTGAATGTTGACCCTCTTTTTTTAGGAAACTACTTTCTATTTAAATTTTTTTATACTAATTATAGATTAGATTTAAAAAAAAAAAGTTTAATTTAGGCTGGGTTCACACTATTGCAAATTGGATGAGGGTTTCCCCCACATGATCCTAAACCCCTTAAAGAGCCGGGAGGTGATGGCTCCAGGGTGTTAAGAGACCAGCTAGTGCCTGCAAGGCCTACCCTAATCTGTCCATATGCACTTTATGAGCAGCACTTCTCTATACCAGCAAAGCATATTGTCGTTATGGTTGCTGGGACCCTCGCCTTATTATAGTGAGGGGTTAATACATAAGAATGACCTCATTATTGGCCACTCAGAGCCACTTGACCTAAGTTCAGAGGCCAGGACGTGCATTAATGGTAGTGAGTTTCTATGGCAGTGAATAGCTGCATTCGTTCAGCGGGTCCACGAACCACAACCATGTTGGATTCACTGTAAAGCCATGCTTGCCCCTAATCCAATTATAGTGAATGTTGACCCTCTTTTTTTAGAAATCACATTGTGAAACAAACATTAATTTATTCAGAACAGAGAAAGTATTTTTCAACAAAAACAAAACAAATGTTTTCTTAGATATGTGCATTGTATATGGTTTCCCCAGAGGGGATTTTTGTTTTAAAAAAACTGGAATTACACTTATGATAGAGACAATTGACCTGGGTTTCTAGGAGCCACCTCTTGTGACAAATTCACACGCATCCAGGGCCATCTTTAATTTTGATTGGGCCCTAGGTAAACATTTTCTTGCCTCCCTCCCTCCATTCTGAGACATACAAAAAAATAGCAGATAGACTCAAAATCAGTTTACTGTAGCAGATCACGCAGCGATTGCAATTGTTTTCCAGAGGTTACAGCCTATCCTTACCACTCACTGGCTGGTTGCTAGAGGTTACAACACATAATTTCTGCTTGCCGATTGGTTGCTAGAGGTTACTGCACATTATTAGCACTCACTGATTGGTTGCTATAGGTTAATCCACATCATTACCACTCACTGAGCAGTGGAGCAATCCCAAATAATTGAGCAAGTAAAGCTGCACATTAATACACATACTACAGGAGAGGGTCAGAGAGTGCAGAAATACTGCAGGACATTACCCGAGACTGCAGACATACTGCAGGAGATTACCAGACTGAGGACATACTGCACAAGTTTACCAGACTGCGGACATACTGCACGAGATTACCAGACTGCAGACATACTGCATAAGATTACCAGACTGCAGACATATTGCACGAGATTACCAGACTGCACAAATACTGCACGAGATTACCAGACTGCAGACATACTGCACAAGATTTCCAGAGACTGCAGACATACTGCCTGAGATTATCAGACTGCAGACATACTGCACGAGATTACCAGACTGCGGACATACTGCACAAGATTACCAGACTGAGGACATACTGCACGAGATTACCAGACTGCAGACATACTGCATGAGATTACCAGACTGCAGACATACTGCACGAGATTACCAGACTGCGGACTTACTGCACGAGATTACCAGACTGAGGACATACTGCACGAGATTACCAGACTGCAGACATACTGCATGAGATTACCAGACTGCAGACATACTGCATGAGATTACCAGACTGCGGACATACTGCACGAGATTACCAGACTGCGGACATACTGCACGAGATTACCAGACAGCAGACTTACTGCACGAGATTACCAGACTGAGCACATACTGTACAAGATTACCAGACTGGCTGGTTGCTAGAGGTTACAACACATAATTTCTGCTTGCCGATTGGTTGCTAGAGGTTACTGCACATTATTAGCACTCACTGATTGGTTGCTATAGGTTAATCCACATCATTACCACTCATTGAACATTAATACACATACTACAGGAGAGGGTCAGAGAGTGCAGACATACTGCATGACATTACCCGAGACTGCAGACATACTGCAGGAGATTACCAGACTGAGGACATACTGCACAAGATTACCAGACTGCGGACATACTGCACAAGATTACCAGACTGCAGACATACTGCACGAGATTACCAGACTGCGCAAATACTGCACGAGATTACCAGACTGCAGACATACTGCACGAGATTACCAGAGACTGCAGACATACTGTCTGAGATTATCAGACTGCAGACATACTGCACGAGATTACCAGACTGCGGACATACTGCACAAGATTACAAGACTGAGGACATACTGCACGAGATTACCAGACTGTGACATACTGCATGAGATTACCAGACTGCAGACATACTGCACGAGATTACCAGACTGCGGACTTACTGCACGAGATTACCAGACTGAGGACATACTGCACGAGATTACCAGACTGCGGACATACTGCACGAAATTACCAGACAGCAGACTTACTGCACGAGATTACCAGAGACTGCGGATATACTGCACGAGATTACCAGACTGTGGACATACTGCATGAGATTACCAGAGACTGCAGACATACTGAATGAGATTACCAGAGACTGCGGACATATTGCATGAGATTACCAGACTGCAGACATACTGCACAAGATTACCAGACTGCGGACATATGGCACAAGGTTACCAGAGACTACGGACATACTGCATGAGATTATCAGACTGCGGACATACTACATGAGATTACCAGAGACTGCGGACATACTGCACGAGATTACCAGACTGCGCAAATACTGCACGAGATTACCAGACTGCAGACATACTGCACGAGATTACCAGAGACTGCGGACATACTGCCTGAGATTATCAGACTGCAGACGTACTGCATGAGATTACCAGACTGCGGACATACTGCACAAGATTACCAGACTGAGGACATACTGCACGAGATTACCAGACTGCAGACATACTGCATGAGATTACCAGACTGCAGACATACTGCACGAGATTACCAGACTGTGGACTTACTGCACGAGATTACCAGACTGAGGACATACTGCACGAGATTACCAGACTGCAGACATACTGCACGAGATTACCAGACTGCGAACATACTGCACGAGATTACCAGACTGCGGACATACTGCACGAGATTACCAGACAGCAGTGTGAGAAGTCAACAGTCCTTTAAACAAGAAACGGTAGAAACCTGAGCTTTAATAGTGCTGAGAGCCAAACACTGGTTCAGAACAAAACATTTGTCCACCATCTGAAACTACTTTCTATTTAAATTTTTTTATACTAATTATAGATTAGATTTAAAAAAAAAAAAGTTTAATTTAGGCTGGGTTCACACTATTGCAAATTGGATGAGGGTTTCCCCCACATGATCCTAAACCCCTTAAAGGGCCGGGAGGTGATGGCTCCAGGGTGTTAAGAGACCAGCTAGTTCCGGCAAGGCATACCCTAATCTGTCCATATGCACTTTATGAGCAGCACTTCTCTATACCAGCAAAGCATATTGTCGTTATGGTTGCTGAGACCCTCGCCTTATTATAGTGAGGGGTTAGTACATAAGAAAGACCTCATTATTGGCCACTCAGAGCCACTTGACCTAAGTTCAGAGGCCAGGACGTGCATTAATGGTAGTGAGTTTCTATGGCAGTGAATAGCTGCATTCGTTCAGCGGGTCCACGAACCACAACCATGTTGGATTCACTGTAAAGCCATGCTTGCCCCTAATCCAATTATAGTGAATGTTGACCCTCTTTTTTTTAGAAATCACATTGTGAAACAAACATTAATTTATTCAGAACAGAGAAAGTATTTTTCAACAAAAACAAAACAAATGTTTTCTTAGATATGTGCATTGTATATGGTTTCCCCAGAGGGGATTTTTGTTTTAAAAAAACTGGAATTACACTTATGATAGAGACAATTGACCTGGGTTTCTAGGAGCCACCTCTTGTGACAAATTCACACGCATCCAGGGCCATCTTTAATTTTGATTGGGCCCTAGGTAAACATTTTCTTGCCTCCCTCCCTCCATTCTGAGACATACAAAAAAATAGCAGATAGACTCAAAATCAGTTTACTGTAGCAGATCACGCAGCGATTGCAATTGTTTTCCAGAGGTTACAGCCTATCCTTACCACTCACTGGCTGGTTGCTAGAGGTTACAACACATAATTTCTGCTTGCCGATTGGTTGCTAGAGGTTACTGCACATTATTAGCACTCACTGATTGGTTGCTATAGGTTAATCCACATCATTACCACTCACTGAGCAGCGGAGCAATCCCAAATAATTGAGCAAGTAAAGCTGCACATTAATACACATACTACAGGAGAGGGTCAGAGAGTGCAGAAATACTGCAGGACATTACCCGAGACTGCAGACATACTGCAGGAGATTACCAGACTGAGGACATACTGCACAAGATTACCAGACTGCGGACATACTGCACGAGATTACCAGACTGCAGACATACTGCATAAGATTACCAGACTGCAGACATACTGCATGAGATTACCAGAGACTGCAGACATACTGCCTGAGATTATCAGACTGCGGACATACTGCACGAGATTACCAGACTGAGGACATACTGCACGAGATTACCAGACTGCAGACATACTGCATGAGATTACCAGACTGCAGACATACTGCACGAGATTACCAGACTGCGGACTTACTGCACGAGATTACCAGACTGAGGACATACTGCACGAGATTACCAGACTGCAGACATACTGCACGAGATTACCAGACTGCAGACATACTGCATGAGATTACCAGACTGCGGACATACTGCACGAGATTACCAGACTGCGGACATACTGCACGAGATTACCAGACAGCAGACTTACTGCACGAGATTACCAGACTGAGCACATACTGTACAAGATTACCAGACTGCGGACATACTACACGAGATTACCAGAGACTGCGGATATACTGCACGAGATTACCAGACTGTGGACATACTGCATGAGATTACCAGAGACTGCAGACATACTGAATGAGATTACCAGAGACTGCAGACATATTGCATGAGATTACCAGACTGCAGACATACTGCACAAGATTACCAGACTGCGGACATATGGCACAAGGTTACCAGAGACTGCGGACATACTGCATGAGATTATCAGACTGTGGACATACTACATGAGATTACCAGAGACTGCGGACATACTGCACGAGATTACCAGACTGCGCAAATACTGCACGAGATTACCAGACTGCAGACATACTGCACGAGATTACCAGAGACTCTGGACATACTGCCTGAGATTATCAGACTGCAGACATACTGCAGGAGATTACCAGACTGCGGACATACTGCACAAGATTACCAGACTGAGGACATATTGCACGAGATTACCAGACTGCAGACATACTGCATGAGATTACCAGACTGCAGACATACTGCACGAGATTACCAGACTGCGGATTTACTGCACGAGATTACCAGACTGAGGACATACTGCACGAGATTATCAGACTGCAGACATACTGCACGAGATTACCAGACTGCGGACATACTGCACGAGATTACCAGACTGCGGACATACTGCACGAGATTACCAGACTGCGGACATACTGCACGAGATTACCAGGCAGCAGACTTACTGCACGAGATTACCAGACTGAGGACATACTGTACAAGATTACCAGACTGCGGACATACTACACGAGATTACCAGAGACTGCGGATATACTGCACGAGATTACCAGAGACTGCAGACATACTGAATGAGATTACCAGAGACAGCGGACATATTGCATGAGATTACCAGACTGCAGACATACTGCACAAGATTACCAGACTGCGCACATACGGCACAAGGTTACCAGAGACTGCGGACATACTGCATGAGATTATCAGACTGCGGACATACTACATGAGATTACCAGAGACTGCGGACATACTGCATGAGATTACCAGACTGCGGACATACTGCATGAGATTACCAGAGACTGCGGACATATTGCATGAGATTACCAAAGACTGTGGACATACTTACTGAGATTACTAAAGACTGTGGACATACTTCATGAGATTACCAGAGACTGCGGACATATTACATGAGATTATCAGAGACTGCGGACATATTGCATGAGATTACCAGAGACTGCAGACATACTGCATGAGATTACCAGAGACTGCGGAAATACTGCATGAGATTACCAGAGACTGCGGACATACTGCACAAGATTACCAGAGACTTTGGACATACTCCATGAGATTACCAGAGACTGCGGACATATTGCATGAGATTACCAGAGACTGCGAACATACTGCATGAGATTACCAGACTGCGGGCATACTGCATGAGATTACCAGAGACTGTGGAAAGACTGCATGAGATTACCAGAGACTGCGGACATACTGCATGAGATTACTAAAGACTGCGGACATACTTCATGAGATTACCAGAGACTGCGGACATATTGCATGAGATTACCAGAGACTGCGGACATACTGCATGAGATTACCAGAGACTGCGGAAATACTGCATGAGATTACCAGAGACTTTGGACATACTGCACAAGATTACCAGAGACTTTGGACATACTGCATGAGATTACCAGAGACTGCGGACATATTGCATGAGATTACCAGAGACTGCGGACATACTGCATGAGATTACCTGTGAATTGGGGCCCCGATGACGGCTTTGCAGAGTGCACAGAGGGCACAGGAGGCTGTATTTGCACGCTAGCCAGCAGAGAGGAGGGGGAGGCTGGGAGCTCCACTGAAATATCAAATGCAGTAAGAAAAATATGAAAGGGTAAAATAAAAAATAAAAATAATAAAATGTAACAATCATATGAAGATGACCTTTTCAATGAACGGTGCATTATTAGCTGCATAAAAGCACTTAATATACGGTAAACATGATATATTTAAGGTAAAATGTATAGCTGTCAGCAGAACAATACTGCTCAGACTACATTCCAAAACAAATATTGTGAATATTTTTTTCTCTCTTGTTTTGTGATAAATATAGAGGTAGATCATGAAAAATTTAAAGTATAAATAATGTTTTACTGGAGAGACCTGATGATCAAGGTGTCTGTAGTAGGAATTATGTGTTTCTATACAAACAACGGCATAGTACAGTGACAATTCAAACATAAAAATCCTGTTTACAAACCACTGTTAGTCCATTAAAATAGTTACACACAATAGAGGAATAAACTGACAGAAATCAACCTTAATAGAAATAATATCTATAGAGTAAAACCTTGGATTGCAAGCATAATTCGTTCCAGAAACATGCTTGTAATCCAAAGCACTTGTATATCAAAGTGAATTTCCCCATAAGAAATAATGGAAACTCAAATGATTTGTTCCACAACCATTTATTCATAGGTCATTCAGTTTAAAGTCCATATAAAAAGATTATAGGTTTTGTAACCATAAAATGTCCATCCACAAATGGCAGCCTCCAC
The DNA here is from genome assembly GCF_037356315.1 of Lithobates pipiens. Classification (NCBI taxonomy): domain Eukaryota; kingdom Metazoa; phylum Chordata; class Amphibia; order Anura; family Ranidae; genus Lithobates; species Lithobates pipiens. The sequence continues at coordinate 144,963,382 of NW_027507784.1, forward strand.
AAGGGGATTCGAAGTAAACTCCAGCAGGAGCTACAGAGTATAAAAGAGAAGAGGGGCGCCTCTAAGTGCAGCGATGTGGTTACATTTAATGAAGATACAACAGTTAGCAACTCACATGGTTGATGATTAAAAGAGGCATGTCTAAGTATTCAGGCATCTGGGGTAATGCTGTCTACATGAACCATCCCCCACACTGCTAGCTCTCAGCTGTGAGCCTGCAATTGTGATCAGGAAGACTAACCTGCAGTAGAGTGATTGAACCTCTCGTGGAGCGCAGCATGGAAGGGATGAAAATAATGACAGAGGATGGTGTATGTGGACTGCTTTGCCCCAGATGCCTGCATAATTGAGTTCAGTTGAGTTGCATCTTGATATAACATGGTCCTTTACCCTGCAGGGTCCCAGCGTGCTTACAAACACATAGGAAACCAGAGTACCCAGAAATCCAGCCAGATGGTGTCATGGTCAGGATTTGAACCAGCAAACCTATTGCTGCTAGGTGAGAGTGCTAACCACTACACCACTGTGCTGCCCTGTGCCCTCCATACTTACAGTATCTAAAAATGTCAGAAGCAGGCAAATGCTACGTTATAACCAAAATATATATAATGAAGTGAAATATATAATAAGCAGCTAGCACCAAAAAAGTCCAGTACTGAAAACTTCTAAACAAACATAATAACAAAACAGATGCAGCGCTAATAAAAAAAAATGTGATAAAAAAGAAAAAGAAAAACAAATGCAGAGTCCCATTAGAAACAACAGTGAAAAAAACAAAGTGTCCACACAAATAAATGAAGTATTAATGATAACATCCGTGATGTGTCTTCAAAAGCATGCAGAGTGCGTCCTCGTCACCACAGACTATATATAAATTGCCTGCTTACCAATAGGCGATGACTGCCCATTTTCGGAAAGTAAGGTCTCCCTCAACCCTATACATGTTCCTGGAGACTCCATGTATAGTACTCAAAGATGGAAAACAAAAGAGACTTCCATAGTGTAATATGTAAGATCAATATGTTTAATGAAAAGAAAAAGTTTGCACTCACAGATTAGTAGTCATCTAATGGCCAAAAAGTTGCTTGGAATACATAAACATCCAGTGCGGAATCGTCGGTTACTTCCTAGTTCTTATGTCCATCCACCGTCTCACGGTTAGCGTGATGATGTCACCGTCAAGACCCCACCCTACGCGTTTCGTCAGCAACAGGACGTCGTCTGGGGATTGGCCAGTGACGTTGTCATCACATGGAAGGTATATATACCTATCGCTGCCATTTTTCCTAATGGCAAACGGAGCGGATGGGAAATAGTTTGCCAGATTGATGGCAAGCTATAAAATATATACTTACAGTATCTCACAAAGGGAGATAGCCGAGCGGTAACACCAAATATAACACACCTGCATTAGTAACACCAATGAGTAGCATGACACCGGGGAGGGAAAATGGCTAAATGGGCCCAATTTGGACATTTTCACTTAGGGATGCACTCATTTTTATTGCCAGCGGTTTAGACATTAATGGCTGTGTGTTGAATTATTTTGAGGGGACAGTAAATTTACAATGTTCTACAAGCTGTACACAAACTAGTTTACATTGTAACAAAATGTCATTTCTTCAGTGTTGTCACATGAAAAGATATTATAAAATATTTACAAAAATGTGAGGGGTGTACTCATTTTTGTGAGATACTGTAAATGTGTCTGTTTTAATCATCAACCATTGCTAAATGTTGTACCTTCATTAAATGTAACCATATTGCTACACTAAAAGAGAAGAGAGGTGCCTCTCTTTTCTTTTATGCTCAGTTGTGATGTTACGCAACTTGTATATCAAGACATCACTTGTATATCAAGTCAACATTTATTAAAAAATCTTAATTGTCTTGCAAAACGCTCTCAAACCAAGTAACTCTCAAACCAAGGTTTTACTGTATATAAAAGTTTGAGAGTTTGAGACAAGTGTAAAAAAAAGGCTTTAAATTAAGAACGCTTTCAGAAATAGAAGTGTTAATAATTTATTTTGATCAAATAACAAAATGGAAAGTAAATGAACAGAAGAGAAATCCAAATCAAGACAGCATCAATTCTTCTAGGTACACTTGTATACAGTATTTGGAGAAACTGGGTAGGTAGATTGTTACAAACATCTTGAAGAACTAACCACAGATCTTCTGTGGATGTAGACTGCCTCAGATTGTTCTGTCTCATCATGTATTCCCAGACGGACATAGTCATGTTGTGATCAGGGCTCTGTTGTGGCCAAACCATCACTTCCAGGACTTGTTCTTTTTTACGCTGAAGATAGATCTTAATGGCATTGGCCTTATGTTTGGGGTCGTTGTCCTGCTGCAGAATACATTTGGAGCCAATCACACACCTCTCTGATGATATAGCATGATGGATAGCATTGAGGACACCATTAATCCTGACCAAATCTCTTTTCAGAAATGAAGCCCCAAACTTGAAAGGAACAGCCATCATGCTTCACTGTTGCCTGAAGACTCATCATACTGCCACTCTCCAGCCTTTTCGGCAAACAAACTGCCTCCTGCTACAGTCAAATATTTCAAATGTTGACTTCTCAGTCCAAAGCACCTGCTGCCATTTTTCTGCACCCCAGTTCCTATGTTTTCATGCATAGTTGAGTTTCTTAGCAGTGTTCCCATGTCAGAGGTATGGCTTTTTAGGCACAATTGTTGAATGAAGACCACTGGACAGACTTCTCCGGAGAATAGATGAGTGTACCAGGGTCCCACTGGTTTCCACCAGTTCTGTGATGGCACTGCTGGGCATCTTCTGATGTTGAAGGGAAGTATGATTTGTCTTTCATTAGCTGCTGCATTACGTTTCCTTAGCTGACCACTGTGTCTACAATCCTCAACATTGCCTGATTCTTTGTGCTTCTTTAAAAGAGCTTGAACAGCACTTATTGAAACCTTAGTCTGCTTTGCAATGTTTGCCTGGGAGAGACTTTGCTGATGCAGTATAACTACCTTGTGTCTTGTTGCAGTGCTTAGTCTTGCCATGGTGTATGACCTGTGACATGAAACTGTTCCTCGTTCAGTTTTAAGCCTCCTACACAGTTGTTTTTATTTTATTTAATGACTGTGTTTCAACCTACATATGAAACTGATGAATAGCACCTGCTTGGCATAATTGGTTAATCATACACCTGACTCTAATTCTACAAAATCCCTGACTTTGTGCAAGTTTACAAAGGGTACAAGTGTAAGAATTGATGCTGGTTTGAAGCCTAAGGGTAGTGACACCCAATGGCGGCTGGTGCTCAATTTTTTTTTTGGGGGGGGAGGCACAAACAAACTGAAATATAGTGAACCCCCCACCCCCCATCAATTGCAGCCTCACTGTGCCCATCAAATGCAGCCAATGTGCCAATCAAATGTAGCCACTGTGCCCATCAAATGCAGCCATTGCCCCATCAAATGCAGCCATTGTGCCCATCAAACACAGCCACTGTGCCAATCATATGCAGCCACTGTGCCAATCATATGCAGCCACTTAAGTCCATAATATGCAGCCACTTGTGCCCCATCATATGCAGCCAATTGTGCCCATCATATGCAGCCGCTTGTGCCCATCAAATGCAGCCACTTGTGCCCATCATATGCAGCCACTTGTGCCCATCATATGCAGCCACTTTTGCCCATCAAATGCAGCCACTTGGGCCCATCATATGCAGCCACTTGTACCAATCAAATGCAGCCACTTGTGCCCATCATATGCAGCCACTTGTGCCAATCAAATGCAGCCACTTTTCCCCATCATATGCAGCCACTTATGCCCATCATATGCAGCCACTGTGCCCCATCATATGCAGCCACTTGTGTCCATAATATGCAGCCACTCATGCCCCATCATTTGCAGCCACTTGTGCCCATCATATGCAGCCACTTGTGCCTAGTATATGTAGCCACTTGTGCCAATCATATGCAGCCACTGTGCCCCAACATATACAGCCACTTGTGCCCATAATATGCAGCCACTTGTGCCCCATCATATGCAGCCATTTGTGCCCATCATATGCAGCCATTTGTGCCTAGTATATGTAGCCACTTGTGCCAATCAAATGCAGCGACTTGCGCCAATAATATGCAGCCATTTGTGCCCATCAAATGCAATCACTTGTGCCCTCATATGTAGCCACTTGTGCCCATTATATGTAGCCACTTGTGCCAATCAAATGCAGCCACTTGTGCCAATAAAATGCAGCCACTAGTGCCCATCATATGCAGCCACTTGTGCCCATCAAATGCAGACAGGCTCTGGTGTCAACCCCCCCAGCGGCCGGTCCGGCAGCAATACCACTCGTGTTGTGGGGCTCTGCTCCTCTCCTGGAGTGACGGGACTCTCCTCCTCGGCGACACTCCTCCTCAGCGGCTCTCCTCCTCGGTGGGAAGCGGCGGCTCTCCTCCTCGCTGGCTCTCCTCCTCAGCAGCTCTCCTCCTCAGTGGCTCTCTTCCTTGGCGGCTTTCCTCCTCAGCGGGAAGTGGCGGCTACAGCTCCTGTGTCTGTTTGGCTCCTCAGGCTTCCTCTGCCATGTCTCCTCTTCTGCCAAAGCGTTAGGCATCCAATAGGATCGCCTAATGCTTTGGCCAATCTGGAGACAGGTCTCACGGACACTGATTTCATGTGTGTGGCGTCCTGAAAGGGGTCGGGCACATGAATAAGGAGGGCAGAGGAGGTGTCGGGGGCGGTGCCTGTGCACCCACAATGCACGGGCCACCACTGGTGACACTACATATTGATTTGATTTAGATTTTTCTTCTGTTGGCCCACTTAGTTTTTTAGTAAATTGATCAAAAAATAAATCAAATTAAATATATATGTTTTTTAAAGCATTCTTACTTTACAGCATTTCTTCACACCTCCCTAAAATGTTTGCACGGTACTCTATATCAAGAAAGAGTATGTGAACCCCCTTGAATTTACTAGTTTTCTGCCGTAATTTGCCATAAAATGTGATCAGGTCCTCACCCAAGTCACAATAATACACAAACACAATGTGCTTAAGCTGATAAAACACAAACAGTTCTAATTTCTTGTGTCTTTATTAAACACACCCATTAAATATTCACAGTACTGGAGGAAAAGTGAGTGAACTCTTGAAATTAATAGCTAGTTGTGACGACACCCCAAGTATGAAAGGGGTTAAAGCCATTTAGGACATTCCATTTCTGAACACAAAGGCAGCTACCGAACACTCCAATCAGCCGAAGAAGACACCCATACAAGTAATTCTCCCCCCCTCCTCCCAAGTACGAGATGAGGCTCTGTACGGAGGGTCAAACAGGAATCAGACTCTTTATTAGAACCAAAGTTACAAGCCTTTATATACAGTTAAAGAGGAGGTTCCTACCTCCTTCTCATATTACTCTAAGTCCTTGTACACACGGTCGGACAGTCTGACAACCAAATCCGTTGGATTTTGTCCGACGGATTGTGTCCGAAACTGTTGCATACACACGGTCGGACCAAGTTGTCGGAATTTGCGGTTGCCAAGAACGCTGCGACGTAAGCCGTGTACGGCAGGACTAGAAAAGGGAAGTTCAGCACCACGTCCGGCACCCTTTGGGCTCCTTCTGCTGATCTCGTGTTAGTAGAAGTTTGGTGAGAGACGATTCGCGCTTTTCAGATTAGTGATTCAGATCGCTACTGCTTTCGGTTTGTGCTTGTGTGTGTGTATCTGATAATCAGTGCGTGCAGTCAGTAAGTATTTGTTTATCATTGTGGACTATATCTTGGTATAGTACGCTTTGAAAGGCATTTCTTATTGTCTGCTTGCTTCTGCTATTCAGGTCGTTCTTTTTTAGGCTTTGCTGTTTATCGGTGCTTTCTGGTGTCCGTTCTGATGAGCCGACCGTTTTGAAACCATGTTTCGTCTACGTACTTGTCGTAGAGTTTGCGCTGTGCAGGGGCTACGTGTTGGGGTTGTTACTTTGACACAAACCCGGTCCATGAACAGGGAGGGGAGGCGTTTGTGGACCAAGAATTGGTTGCGCCAGCGCGACCAGTTCTCGCACATGCCTTTGCTCCGTGAGATCCGGGAGAATAATCTTGATGATTTCAGGAATTATCTCCGGATGACGGACCCCGTTTTTCACCGTCTGCTGGCTTTGCTGACCCCTTATATCACCAGGCAGGATACCTGCATGGGGCAAGCCATCACTCCGGAGCAGAGGCTCATCGCCACGTTGCGCTACTTGGCGACAGGGAGAAGCCTTCAGGACCTCAAGTTCTCTACAGGCATCTTCCCCCAGGCTCTGGGGATCATTATTCCAGAGACCTGTTCTGCCATCATTCAGGTCCTGCAGAAGGACTATATGAAGCTAAGTTTTATCCTTAAACATCACATTCTATGTATTTAATGACTGCTAATGTCTTGCATTTCTTTCCTCATTCCCTAATTACCATCATTGCAATATGCTATAATTCATATACTCTGCCCCTTTGTCCTCATGCCTATTTGCCTCACTAACTTCCCCACCATGCTCTTCTTGGCCCATAAAACTATAGTCTAGTCACTTACCAATGTCTTTTGTCAGCTCCATAGTATTGTTTTACCCTAAACATCCCCTATAATGTCTACAAATGTGCTTCAATTCATGCAGAGTGACATTTTTTAAATTTTTGGGGTTGTGCCAAACTCATTAGGAACACCCCTCCCCCCAACTGCTAGCTCAGCTGATAGCAATCCTCTCTCTGATGACTTTACCAAACCCAATACACACTATACCTACCTTTTTGATGATCACATTTATGGATGAATTCACCTAAGCATGTAGTTCAAGGGCCTGCCTCAATACTTTCAAATGCTATTTTTTATTTTGTTTTTTAACATATTAATTATCTGGATATGTAATAGCAGAATGTCAAAATGTGCTTCCATTTTGTTTTCTTTTTGGAATTATGACACTTCTTACCTGTCCGGTGGGCTGCCAATAGTGTAACTAAGGAGGGGCTTCCCAAAGTATCACACATTATTTAGGCATTCAGCTCTCAATCAAGTGTAGAGGGTTACCTGTCCAAAACATCCCCCCTCATTTTTTAGCAAGGGCCCATCAGATGGGGGGGGGGGGGGGTGATGACTCTTATAAGGGGACCTTAGACTTTAGTCTTTAAATACTAATTTCCAAAAATGTTATACTAATTTTGTCAAAAAATGTTGGTGTCTACTCTGCTTGCAATGTTGATTTGTCAAATTACTAATTTTTGTTCTTGTTTCACTACACAGTGTCCTTCAACGCCACAGGAATGGCAGACTGTGGCCTCCCACTTTGCCAGTTTTTTTCAAGTTGTGCCTTTTTCAACAACAGTGCAAACCCAAGTTCAGAGCGAGATGAGGGGACAGTCTCTTCTTCAGATAATCTTATTATGTTGTGGATCTGCTACACACACCTTGTTTTTGTAACTAATGTATGTAGTGCATTACTGAACAAAATCGTGCTCATTTTCAGCACCATGGCAGGAAAATGGCATGATTGTCCAAATTTACACCTCACTGTGGTTATTTTTTACTAAAGGCACATCCGCTATGCACTACAAGTGCACTGCAAAAGTACACCTGAAACTGCACTTGGAGTGCAAAGTGGAGTTTCCTTTAGTAAATCACACTCCTTCTCAGCACAAACTAAAATTTTAGTACAAATACATTTTTGGCGCAATGAAAAAGGAAGCCACACATTGTTGATAATTAAACTTTTTAATACAAGCACATTCACATGTGCGTTTAGAAAAGGTTTTTACAACAAACCAAGAAATTGTGTGTATCAAAAACAGAGTTTAATCAAAATTTGGTTTACTTGGTGTTTTGGTGTAAACAGGCATGTATCAAACCGTAAAATAAAGAACACAGGAAATTACAAAGTTCAACTTTGAAAAGTGAAGACAATATCAGACATGAGTATGTACAAACTGGGCTGATATTGCCTTCATCACATGGGGTGTGACCCCTGAAAAATCCAAATTTGGAAGATGCACACAGTGTGTCAACATGTGCTATCTCCCATCATGGGGCATCAATGTGCATGCTTTGGGGCTGCAATCTCAGCCACTTTACACAAAACACCTACATTGATCCCCCATGATGGGAGCTAGCGCATGTTTACACACTCTGTGCATCTTCCAAATTTGTAATTTCGATAAATACAAAAGTGGTGTTTTAAAATATCAAAACTAAAACCCTATCTATTTTTTTATGTTTCATACTCTCCCCAAAACATCAATGATGTTCTTCATTTTATTTTTAACATCATTGATGTTTTGCTGTATATTTTCCAAATCCCGATTGCACCCCATTATCTCCCCAATCAGGATCTGGGCACTTTCACTGGTAAAACGGGAATCTTCATCCACATCACCTACAAAACAAAGCAAAAAAACACACCATGTAATAAAAATATGGTGACATACATTGATACATTGATGAGCTTACCGGAAGCTGTGTTCTCCGACACTCACCTGTTGTGGTGACAATTTGCCCAACCTTGACGATCTCTCCTTCCTCCTCCTCCTCCTCCTGCTGCTCCTGTTGCCCTTCTTTGGGAGGGGTGTGGTCCCTGGTGTCCTCATACTTGCAGAGTCTTCTCTCCCCTATGAGAATGTAAAAATAAAAAAATTAGCACACAGAGGGCAGAAATAGGAATATGAAACATTGCTTGGAAGTTTTGTACAATTGTTTTTTGGCCGAGTTCAAAGGTGAGAACATTATTGTGGACACTTTGTTAAGCTGGAATACTTACCTGCAGAATGATGTTTCTTACGAACGAATGAAACCATAAACTTGAAAGTGGCCATTTTAAAATGCACTACATGAAATCAAAGCACATGGAGCAGTATGCAAGCAAGAATAATCATATGAACACACGACAACTACTTACTTTTTTTCAGAACACGCTTGATCCTTAGGTACTGCTCGTGCTCCCTCAGTTTCAGGTCGGACCAGCGTTTTCTCAGTTGATCCTTGGATCGTCGTACCCCAAAATTCTTATGAAGACTCTTCACAACTTTAGTCATGATCTTGGCCTTTCTGATATTTGGGTTTGGGTAAGATCAATACTTCCCATCATAGTCGGTCCTGTTCAATATGTCCACCATCTCCAACATCTCTCCAAAAGACATATTTGAGGCCTTAAATCTTCTCTTCCTGGATCGGGACGTTTCAGGCTGCGGGCTTTCCTCACCCTCCTCCTCGTTAGTGGAACTATTATTAGTGCGCACCTGCGTTCTCTCCGCCATGTACTCTCCCCACTGCGCTGGAAGCGAAGGGGTGGGGAATAGTCTAGAAAGAACGTCAGGGGCGGGTGGAGTTTCACGCATGCGCACTGTATATAAAACGCAACACGCGTGTATCTGGGAAGAGAGTGAGGTGCAGACGCGACGATCGTGCAAACGAAGGTAACATTTTTAATTTGGTGCATCACTAGACTAGACTGCTTCTATCTAGGCCGATGTTGGGACAAAATTAGGAGGGTTTTTAATGGCATTATTAGTTTTTGAGGGTTTGTCTTGTGTTGTGTCTTGCAGACAATATGGATCCATTCAAAAACCCAAATTTTATGGGGCTATTCCACAAGGAGATGCCCTGCCTGTGGCAGTTCCACAACGACATAAGAAAGAGGAACGCAGCGCTGGAGAAACTTCTTTCTTTGGTGCGAATCATTGGTCCCCATGGCAGACATGGCCTATCTGAAAAGGAAAATTGGGGCCATGAAGATTACCTATCTCAGAGAGAGAAAGAAGCACCTGGAGTCCTTGAGAGCAGGAGATCCAGATGCAGTTTATTACCCCAGGATGGTTTACTTTGAGAGGCTGCATTTTCTGGTAGACCAGGGGGTACCCAGGCCACCACTCAGGCCACCACTCTCCAGTCTTCCTTCAAGGCATCCTTCACCCCCAGCTGAGGCTTCTGATGTCCAACCTGGGCCTTCCAGGCAGCAACATGTGGTGGGGCCCAGCTTGAGACAGGTATTGCATTGTTGAACATATTTCTTGTGTTACATTTAATGATGTTAACTAGATGTTCTTATTGATCAGTAAGTTGTGATTTAGCAAAGTGGTTTACATATCAAAAGACAGTAGTGACCAAAAATGATTGAGTTGGGAAAGAAAAATGCTGGGCTCAGAATGATAGTCTGTTCTATTTGGTAACATTCAATTTGCAAAAGCCAGGAGCACAAAATGGTGTGATTGATGAGCAAAAAACTAAAACTATGTCCCATTTTCATACACAGGAAGACCTAAGTCGGGAGGGAGGCTGTGGCAAGTGGCAGCCAGGAGGTCAACCAACGCCCTCCTTCTCCTCCTCCTGCCCCAACTACAGGAGCCGAGCCACAGCTTCGAAGGATGCCTGGAGGGAAGTGCATGAGGAAGACGAGAGAATGATGGCCTGGGTTCAGTCTGGTCTGCCAGAAGATGCAGCCTCTTGAAGAAACACATCCTGGGGACATAGATGGCATCTGAATTTCCTGTTCTCCAGGACTTCGGGACCAGACCTCTCTCCCTGAGATATGTACTCCTCAGGCCACCAATTTTTATTATTCTAATTTGTTCATGTCTGCCCTGGGGGCCAAAGGCTGCACCAAAGTAACAAGTTTCTCCAGCGCTGCGTTCCTCTTTTTATTTTATTGCGACCAAAATAAAGGTTTTTTTTGTTTGATGAAATACTTGTGTATTTGTTTTCCTTCCAAAAGGCCAGTTTATTTGTGAGCAGGCAGGTACATTTCAAAAATACAAAGTGAAATGAATAAGAAGGGGTATCAACACTAAACAACCTCCTGTAGATTAAAAACGAAAAACCCAAGATAAAAAATACAATAATGTTGTTGTGGTAAGTTTACACACAAAAAACACCCCAAAAAAAGGAGAAATTAGCAAACTGTCTTTACAGGAGATTTTTAGGAAATCAAAAAAAAAAACATCCAAAAAAGAATAAACAAAATCTAAAATTGTGTAGATGTGACGCAAACTAAAATTGTATTGCCGAAATGGTTAAAAAAGAGTCATGAAATACGTTCGGGAGAAGTGTGTGTGTGACTTTGAGCATCAAAAGAAGTTCCTTCTTGCAGCATTGTAAAGAACAAGAGAATGCGCTTCATGAAAGAATTTTTAACATTGCAGCATGACGAATGTGCTATATCGCTTACGAGCAGTAGTTTTACCTGAACGAGTGCTTCCGTGTCGGAATTTGAATGTGAGCATGTGTGCCAATTTGTCCGTCGGAGTAGGCTACACATGATCGGAGTATGTCCGCTCGGACCAGTTTGTCGGAAAATTTGGTCCGACGGATATTCCGACGGAATCAGTCCAATGCATACCACACACAGTCGGAATATCCGACAAAACGGTCCGATAGGAGACATTCCGACGGATTCTCCGACCGTGTGTACAAGGGCTAACAATACACCTGTAACCAGAAACCTAATTAACATGAGCTAATTTACTAAATCATTTACCCAGACTAGGTGACTCAGAGGCATGACCTTTAGGACAGACTTGCTGTCTTTTAGTTCAGAAAACACAATCAACATTATCATAAGTATAACACAGGACACCTTCACACAATAGCAGAAGCTAATTACAATTAACAATACAAACATCTCCTCCCCTCCTCAGCCTAGTAGGCAACAAACTATAGTATGAGTAGACTTTCTGGCTCCTACCCAGTTCTAGAGGCCAATGTGATCAGCTCCCTCCTTATGGGACACTCCGGCAGACCCGGCTTGATCCTTCTTGGGTCAACTTGGGGATCTCTGGAACTAGGAGGCCGGAGTGACGTCTGTTTGCCGGGCATTGCCATTTTGCTTACCGGGTGGGTAGCTGATGGTGAAATTGTAAGGTTGCAGGGCTAAGCTCGACTGCAGCAACCTGCCATTGTCTCCTGAGACCCTGCTAAGCCAGACCAATGGGATGAGGCCAGTGACTAATAAAAATTCCTGTCCGTACAAATAAGGGTTCAACTTTTTAAAGGCCCAGATCAGGGCCAAGCACTCCTCCACTGCCACATAGCTCACTTCCCGGGGTAATAGCTTTCTGCTCAGGTATGCGACAGGGTGTTCTCCTCTATCCTCCATGATTTGGCTCAGCACAGCCCCCAGTCCAAACATGGAAGCATCTGTGTGGACCAGGAAACGTTTGTAAGGTACTGGGGCAGCCAAGACAGGGGCATTTACAAGAGCTTGTTTGAGGGCTAGAAACACAGCTTCACAAGCTGGAGACCACAGGACCTGTATAGGTAAATTATTTTTCACCAGGTCAGTCAGGGGCTTGGCCATAGCACTATAATCAGGGACAAAACGTCAGTAGTACCCTGCAGTCCCCAAGAAGGCTAATACCTGGGTCTTAGTACGGGAGGTGGGCCAGTTAGCTACTGCCTCTACCTTGGCTGGCTCCGGTCTCTGGTTCCCACACCTTACTCAGTGTCCCAGGTACTGCACCTCCACCATACCTAGATGGCACTTGTCTGGTTTCAAGATCAGGCCTGCGGCCGGAATCTTGTCCAGAACCACCCCTACGTGAACCAGGTGCTCCTCCCAAGACCCACTGTAGATCGCAAAGTCATCAAGGTATGCACATGCAAAATCCTGAAACTCATTGAAGAGCCTATCCACCATACCTTGGAAGGTAGCCAGGGCATTTTTCATCCCGAATGGCATGACCTTAGACTGGTACAGGTAAATGGGGTAACAAATGCTGACTTGGGGATAGCATCCTCAGCCAGGGGAATCTGCCAATAGTCCTTACAGAGGTCTATTGTAGTTAAATAACGTCCCCTGCATATACGATCTAGCAGTTCATTTACCCTGGGCATCGGGGAGGCGTCAGTGGTGGTCTTCTCATTGAGTCACTTGTAGTCCACGCAGAGCTGGGTAGTTCTGTCATTCTTAGGCACCAGGACTACAGGCGATGCCCAGGAGCTGTCAGAGGGCTCAATGACTCCTAACTGAATCATCTCCTGTATCTTCTTCTGCATTCCTTCTCGGACTGATCAGGGATACGGTAGGGGGGCTGTCGAAGGGGTACTTGTCCAGGGGTCTCTACCTTATGCACAGCCAGGATTGTGTAGCCCATTTTGTGGGAGAAAGTTGCCTGTTTCTCCCACAGAAGCTACTTAGCCTTCTCTGTGGGGCCTAACCGGTCCCCTAGCTGTACGAGGCTAATGAGGTTAGTCTGGGGGTCTTTCTCTAGTAAGTCAGGGAGGGGTAAATTTTCGGAGTCGTCTGCAGCAGGGGCACTTACTGCAGCAACATCCTCCTGCCTTTCCTGATACTCCTTCTGCATGTTCACATGAAAGGTTGGCTGGATTCTTTCATCTGCACAGCTGGCACTAACATAGGTAGTATCACATACCTGGGCTATTACTTTATATGGGCCCTGCCAAGATGCCTGCATCTTGTTGGTTTCACAGGCTTGAGCACTAAGACTTTCTGTCCAACCTGGAAGATACTCTGTTGGGCCCCCCAATTGTATCATCTCTTCTGTCTCCCCTGGGCCGCCTGGAGATTCTTCCTTACCATCAGACAGTTGCTCCATGCAGTCCCTGAGTTCTAGAACATAGGGAACTATGGGGGTCCCCTTCTGCTCTGTCTCTCCCTGCCAGTGTCCTCTAATGAGATCCAGGGGTCTGCGGACCCTTCCTCCATAGAGTAACTCGAAGGGAGAGAACCCAGTAGATTCCTGGGGTATCTCTCTGTATGCAAATAACAGATGAGGCAGGAATCTCTCCCAGTCTCTGCAAGCATCCGAAAAGGTCCTCAGCATTTGCCTGAGGGTCCCGTTAAAGTGCTTGAAGAGACCATTAGTCTGGAGGTGGTAAGATGAGCTCAGCAAGGTCTTAATATTACACACCTTCCACAACTGCTGGGTAAGCACAGCGGTAAACTGGGTTCCCTGGTCAGACAGAATCTCCTTAAGGAACCCCACTCTAGTAAATATCTTAACCAGGGCATCAGCTACTGTCTCTGCTTCAATGTTGGACATAGCTACTGCTTCTGGGTAACGGGTGGCATAGTCCACCACGGTGAGAATATACTTCTTTGTGGATGGACTAGGCCTGGCCAAGTGATCCACAATGTCAACGGCTATGCGGTAAAAGGGCTTCCCAATAATAGGCATGGACATAAGTCTTACCTTTGGGTGGTCCCCCTGCTTACCTACCCATTGACGTGTGTCACACGTTTTGCAGTACTGTGGCACATCCTGGTTAAAATTGGGTGTGAATAAATTCTGTGTAATTCTATGGGCTGCGCAACGAGACCCTAGATGTCCTGCTAGTGGTACATCATGCCTGATTCACAGAATCTCCAGCTGGTATTTCTTAGGTACCACCAGCTGTCGTTTCTGCAAAGGGGCTTTACTTCTCGGGGATGGCTTAGGGATCCTATACAGTCTATCCCCCACCCATTCATAAAGCTCCCCATCTATTCCCCTTTCCCGAGTATCTGCCTAAGCCCTATACTTGTGTAAGGCTGGGTCCTCCCGGGTTTCCCTCCTGAATGCCTCTGGGGTATCCCAGCCTAGGGGGGCGTGATCTAAGGTACAGCCCGATCAAAAGTTGCCCCTTCAAGTGTCTTGTCTGTTACGCTGGGCCTTTCGGTTATGTTGGGTCTTTCGGCTCTATCCATTTAAACTAGTTCTGCGATAATGTCCCGCTTTTACGGTTGTTGGGCGTTCGGCCCCAGTTCTCCGGTAAGTCCTTGAGGGTAGAGCGCTTTAGCCATTCATACTGTGCTTCCAATGGCCTGTGTCCTCTTGTAGCTGTCCTTCTGAGCTGTGGGAATCATCCTGCTGCTTGCCACCAATTGTAACGACACCCTGAGCATGAAAGGGCCCTTTAGGACATTGACGTTTCCGAACACAAAGGCAGCTACCGAACACTCCAATCAGCTGAACAAGACACCCATACAAATAATCCCCCCCCCCCCCCCCCCCAAGTATGAGACGAGGCTCTGTAAGGAGGGTCAAAGAGGAATCAGACTCTTTATTAGAACCAAAATTACAAGTCTTTATATACAGTTAAAGAGGAGGTTTCTACCTCTTGCTCATATTACTCTAACAATACACCTGCAACCAGAAACCTAATTAACATGAGCTAATTTACTAAATCATTTATCCAGACTAGGTGACTCAGAGACATAACCTTTAGGACAGACTTGCCGTCTTTTAGTTCAGAAGACACAGTCAACATTATCATAAGTATAACACAGGACACCTTCACACAATAGTAGAAGCTAATTACAATTAACAATACAAACAGTGATCTCCTCCCCTCTTCAGCCTAGTAGGCAACAAACTATAGTATGAGTAGACTGTCTGGCTCCTACCCAGTTCTAGAGGCCAGTGTGATCAGCTCTCTCAACTAACATGTTGAGTTCAGAATCAAACAACCCAAGAATAGTCTATACATATATTCTTGAGAGATATTGTTAAGGAATATTACTGTCCCATTTGAAGTAATCCAATCATATTCTCGGGATTCATTCTTTTCTTGGTCACCCTGCGTCCAACAGTGACTCCCGTCACACTGGTCAAACTTCCTTTTTCATCAATGACTTCAAGAAAGCACTTTCAGTAACTTTGGATCAGACAACATTCAGGAAGAATTTTTGACAATTCCTCTTTACAAAACTGCTTCAGTTCAGACACATTTGTAGGATGTCTAGTGTAAATGGGCTCTGATTGGGCCATTCCAAAATGCACAGTTCCTTAGCCCTCATACACACAGTTGGACATTCCGACAACAAAATACGGCAGATTGTTTTCAGACAGATTTTGTCCGAAACTGGTGTTGCATACACACAGTCGGACAAAGTTGACGGAAAATCCGATCATTCAGATGACGTTCGTTCGTTCTGGCGGGACTACATTCAGGCTAGTAGCCGATAGCTTTGCTCTCGTACTTTGATCTGAGCATGCGTGGCACTTTGTCTGATCAGAATTCTCTACAAACGATCGAAAAAAGTCAGACCGGATTTTGTTGTCGGAAAATTTTAGATCCTGCTCTCAAATTTTTTCTGTCGGAATTACCGATGGAAAAAGTCCGATAGAGCCCACACACGATCGGATTTTCCGACAATATAATCCGATCAGACCTTTTCCATCGGAATGTCCGACCGTGTGTACGGGGGCTTATTCTGAAGCCAGTCTGTGGTGGATTTACTTTGATGCTTAGGGTCTTTGTCCTGCAGCATCACCCAACTTCTACAGGTGCTATGCATGAATACTCATCTTAGTATACAGTGTTTCACATATTCAGGGATCATACATTTCTTATCACACCCTGGAATGGTGTAAAGGCCTCAGGAAATATGACTACAATGTTTGACCCAAACGGGGCCTTTTTCTAATCATCAACTAAACAATTTCAGAACAAATTTTACGTAACAAAAACGATTAAAAAACTCTGCAAATTCAAATGAGGAAACAAACATATTATTAAGTGATGAAAAATGTATGCGATAGCACAATTCATATATAAATGATATTGCTGCATATATAAGTTCAAGTAGAACTTTAAGTAAAAACTTTTTTTTTTTTTTCACTTAGAGTAAGGGAGGGCTAGAACCTCTGTCAGTGTCCCATTGGAGAGATTTACCTTCACTTCCTGTCCCATAGCCAAGCAGGAAGTGAGAGAACATCCCTGCAAATGAATGGAATCTCTTGGGATCCCCGGATCACCAGAAGTGGTGTCCCTTTTGGAAGATTTCACCTCTATTACTTTTTTGGGGACTAACCAAAATTTGTGATTTTCTTTTACTTTCACTTTCAATGATAATAGTAAACAGGATAAAGAGAGTAGGGAATCTCCTTAACACAGGCAGCAATAAAAACTGACAGATATTCTAATCCCTCTAAACTCTATCCAAATCTGAAAAAAAATTATTTAAAATAATATGAATCCAAATACTGTAATATGGGGAAAGAAAAAGAATACATAGGACTGTATTAGCTGGATAACAGCTTTCACCTAAACGAACTGATGATACTCATCTACGTCTATTGACGTCATGGTCTTTCAGTGGTTATATCTAAATGATGCCTGAGGCCACAGACATCATTCAGATATTGCCGTTTTCAGCCGGCGATTCCCTGCACCATAAGAACAATCATAGGGGCTGTTCCGCTGCTTGATCGTTCTTACGGGCGGCGGGAGGGGACATGATCCACCGGCCCCAGCAAGTTACCATAGAGATTTCCAGTGGACTAGATCGTCCCTGGAGTCTCTATGATCGTTCGGAGGCTGGGCGCGATGTTATGACGTCACGCCCGGCCTCTGTATTCAAATTAACGGCTCCGATCTAGCTAGGAAGCCAGGATCATTTTTATTTTTTTATTTTTTTTATTCTTCCCAGCCTAGAGGTGAGATATGGGGTCTTATTGACCCCATATCTCACTGTAAATATGTCCGATCATGCCATATTCCTATTACAAGGGATGTTTACATTCCTTGTAATAGGAATAAAAGTCATCAATTTTTATTTTTTTTTAAGTGTAAAACTAAAAAAAATTAAAATAAAATTAACAATAATAATAAAAAAAAATGTAAAGCGCCCCTGTCCCCGTGAGCTTGCACACAGAAGCGAACGCATACGCCCACATATGAAAACGGTGTTCAAACCACACATGTGAGGTATCGCCGTGAACATTAGAGCGAGAGCAATAATTCTAGCCCTAGACCTCCTCTGTAACCCAAAATATGTAACCAGTAAAAAAATTTAAAGCGTCACCTATGGGGATTTTTAAATACCAAAGTTTGGCGCCATTCCACGAGCGCGTGCAATTTTGAAGCATGACATGTTGGGTATCTATTTACTCGGCGTATCCTCCTCTTTCACATTATGCAAAAAAATTGGGCTAACTTTACTGTTTTTTTTTTTTAAGCATGAAACAGTTTTTCTTCTGAAAAAAACGTGTTCGAAAAATTGCTGCGCAAATACCGTGCAAGATTAAAAGTTGCAACGAGCGCTATTGTATTCTCTAGGGTCTTTGCTAAAAAATATATATATATAATGTTTGGGGGTTCTATGTAATTTTCTAGCAAAAAAATTAGGAATTTTACATGTAGGAGAGAAATGTCAGAATTGGTTTGGGCGCGAAGTGGTTAACTACAAACATGAGAAATCACTTGAAAGGCAAAGTTTAAAGTGTCATTATCTATTTTATGTCATAATTCATATAAACTAAAAACATATGTTATATATTATTAGACAGTATTTGATTAATAAATTACTATCCCACCATCTATTCATTCCCTGTGGGATGCACATTTGCAAATCATAAATTCAATACCTTTATCTCATTAAGAACCAGTTGGTCTGTATGTGCTATGACATGAAGTGTAATATAACATTAGGTCCTCAGATTTTTTTAGATGATATTAGGGGGGATTTACTAAAACTGGTGCACATAGAAGCTGGTGCAGCTGCGCATAGTAACCAATCAGATTCCAGGTTTTATTCTCAAAGCTTAAAGCAGAGTTCCACCCAACATCGCGGGCTAGGTGAGGAGTAAGACCCTCTTTATACAGCTGTAACATGTATCCTCACTGAATAATTCCTCCCATTAGCTGCGCATAGATGGATCGAAATTCAGTCGGTTCAGCAGGGACCCGGACTAATTTTGATTCATGTATTGGCACTGTGGTTGTACAAAAGTCAATGTAACGATCAACTTCTGTACAACTGCCCTGCTGGAAAGTTTCCTCTTCATCAGGGCAGTAGGCTATATAGCCTGCAGAGCTGATCTGTGTGATCTGACACAGTGGGGTCGATTTACTAAAGGCCGCACTTTGCAAAGTTGCTCCAGAGCTTAGTAAATGAGCAGAAGCTCTGCTGACTTCCATCATCCAATCAAGTGCAAGCAAAAATGCTGTTTTTATTTTTTTTACATTTTCCTTGCATGTGATTGGGTATTCTTTGCAAAGAGAACCTTTACCTCACTTACTAAGCTCTGGAGCAACTGCAAGTGCGCAGTCTATTTGCCTTTAGTAAATCAACCGCAGTGGAAGCATTCCCCCATCTACCTCTAATGTGTGGACAGGGTAATTGGGTCAGTTTATTTTTCTCAACCCTTCTGGTTGGGTGAAAAAAACAGACACATTTTTGGCCAACTTTATCCTATTCCAATGACAACAGTAACATTTTGGATTTCTTAACCACTTCGCGCCCACGCTATAGCCAAAAGACGGCTGCAGCGCGGACGCTAACTGCTGGGAGGCCGTCCCTGGACGTCCTCCCTTTAACATCCCCTCTGCACGCCGCCGCGGGCATACATCGGGGAAGTCCCTGTGGATCAGTCATGGATCGCTGTAAACGGCCAATCACAGCAGCCATTTACAGCGTGATCGGCGTGCCCAATGAGAGATGTAAACATATGAGATCATCTCTCATGGCCGGCTTTCCCTCCTCACACAGACAGCGTGTGAGGAGGGAGAGATGAACCGCTGCATCTCTGCAGAGATGCAGCGGTCAGTGTAAAAAAATAAATAATAAAAATAAAATGAAAATACAGTGCCCATCTGTCCCCATTGCCACCTGTCTCCACTGCCATCTGCCCCCACTGCCACCTGTCAGTGCCATCTGCCACCACTACCACCTATCATCAGTGCCATCTGTCCCCAGTGCCACCTGTCATCAGTGCCACCTGTCCCCAGTGCCACCTGTCCTCAGTGCCATCTGTCCCCAGTGCCACGTATAAGTGCCATCTGTCATCAGTGCCACCTGTCATCAGTGCCACATAGTGCCATCTGTCATCAGTGCCATATCAGTGTCACGTGTCATCAGTGCCATCAGTCATCAGTGTCACGAATCTGTGCCATCTGTCATCAGTGCCACCTGTCAGTGTCACATGCCATCTGTTATCAGTGTCACGTGTCATCAATGCCAGGTATAAGTGCCATCTGTCATCAGTGTCACGTGTCATCAGTGCCACATATTAATGCCATCTGTCATCAGTGCCACATATTAGTGCCACGTGTCATCAGTGCCACGTTTAAGTGACATCTGTCATCAGTGCCAAATATTAGTACCATCTGTCAGTGTCACGTGTGATAAGTGCCACATATTAGTGGCATCTGTCATCCGTGCCACATATCAGTGCCATCTGTCATCAGTGCCACGTCAGTGTCACGTGTCATTGTCCTGGTGCTCCAGGGCCTTCAAAAGTGTAATAGGTAGTCAACAAGTTAGATGTGTAATTTATGCTCCTAGAACACGTGATGGCGCTCCCTGCATGTTAGGCCTCTCTATGTGGCCAGGCTGTGGAAAAGTCCCACACATGTGGTATCGTAATACTCAGGAGGAGTAGCAGAATTTATTTTGAGGCATTATTTGTAGTATACACATGCCACGTGAGAGAAATAACCTATTACAATGCCAATTTTGTGGAAAAAATTAAAATAAAATAAAAAATCTTAATTTTGCAAAGAATTGGGGGAAAAAACAACAACATCAAAAAGCTCACCATTCCTCTTACTAAATACCTTGGAATGTCTACTTTCAAAAAAGGGGTCATTTGGGGGGTATTTGTACTTTCCTGGCTTGTTCGGGTCGCAAGAAATGAGATAGGCCACCAGTACATCAGATGTGATCAATTTTGTGTGATTCGCACCACAGCTTGTAGACTCTCTAACTTTCACAAAGACCAAATAATATCCACTAATTTGGGTTATTTTTACCAAAGATATGTAGCAGTATAAATTGTGGCCAAAATTTATGAAGAAAAATTAATAATTAGCAAAATGTTATCACAGAAACAAATAATTTTTTTTTTCAAAATTTTCGTTATTTTTTTAATTTATAGCGCAAAAAAAAAACCCCCAGAGGTGATCAAATACCACCAAAAGAAAGCTCTATTTGTGGGAAAAAAAGGACAAACAATTCATTTGGGTACAGTGTTGCATGACTGAGTAATTGTCATTCAAAGTGTGAGAGCACGGAAAGCTGAAAATTGGTCAGGGCAGGAGGGGGGTTTAAGTGCCCAGTAGGCAAGTGGTTAAGGACAAATGGACATGGTGAATCTCCGCAGCTGTGACACAGACAGTAATAAGAACTGACAGGGGTTTTAACACTTTCACACCATAATTGAAAAAAAATGTCTTTACACACAATCAGAGCTTGAGTTTTTTTAATCAGAGATTTTTACACTTTCAGATATGCCATTGTATACATGTTCTAATTGTGTAAGCTTGGTCAAATTTTAAAAATGAACTTTTTTTCTCTATAAGATGTATTTGTTATAAAAGTGCTAATGGCTATTGTAGTTTTTGGTGTATCAACTTGCTAGTTGGTTTGCTGGAAGATTGGTATTTTTAACATAAGCAAACTGAGCAATCATAAATTGTCATTTATTATTAAAATATTAGGAAAATTGCCTGGCAGCACATTCCTCCTGGCCGCTAATAGTGGGGTAGCTAATATTATTCAGCTCTCCCGCAAATACAGCCTATTGTTATGACTCAGACCTACAGCAAACAGACAGCTTGCAAGCAGAATGTCCCACACATAGGGCTAACCACTTCTCAGAGGGAATCAGCTTTCTGGCACCATATCCCACACCACCAAGTACCTAAATGCCAATTTTAGGTTTTGTGCCCCCTTGTATATGCAGCAACTGCTTTTCAGAGAGGAAAAATGCTAATTACAGACTGGCTAGTTTCCCCTTCCCCAAAGAATTTCGATTTTTTGATTAAATGTTTTACTTTCTCTGTAAGCTAGCCAAGTAATTGATGTTTAACCGTGCTTCTTAACAAAAAGACCAGAATTCATTAAAAAAGGCAGCAAACAAATAGGATATTGATGGGGTTAAATATTATCACAGTCTAATCCACAAAAACAATGTCTGTTGTCTTCCAGGAGATTACAGAATCCAATGTACAGAAAAGCTTACAGCCTGCACAATCTTGTAAATGTCTTATGCTGGCCATACATAACACAATTCTCTTATTCAATTTCCTTTACTGTAGATTTACCTTCAATCATTTAGTGCAAGGGCCTGTGTGATTACATACAAATTGAAAGTTTTTAGGTCTGAATTCTACTATATGGTTTTGGTAAACCTAAGACCCTTTTCCCACTGAGGCCGTTTTCAGGCATTTTAGCGCTAGAAATAGCGCCCTTAAAGCGCCTGAAAACCACCTGAAAACCACCTCCTATTCATTTCAGTGTGACTTTTCACACTGGAGTGGTGCGCTTGCGAGACATTAGGAAAAGTCCTAAAAAAAAGCAGCATCTTTGGGGCTTTTTGGGAACGCTGTATACAGCGCTCCCAAAACACCCTGCCCATCGAAATGAATTGGCAGCACATCCAAAGCACCTGAAATTGCGGAAGCGCCACAACATTGGTGCTTTTAACCCCTTATTTGGGGTGAAAAGCTCCCTGCTAGCGGCCGAAAAGCACTGCTTAACCGCTTCAACCCCAGAAGATTTTACCCCCTTCCTGACCAGAGCACTTTTTTGCGATTTGGCACTGTGTCGCTTTAGCTGACAATGGTCGTGCAACGTTGCACTCGAACAAAGTTGACATCCTGTTTTTTCCACAAATAGAGCTTTCTTTTGGTGTTATTTGATCACCTGTGCGGTTTTTATTTTTTGTGCTATAAACAAAAAAAGAACAACAATTTTGAAAAAAAAAACTCAATATTCTTTACTTTTTGCTATAATAAATATCCCCAAAAAAAAATGTCTAAAATTTTTTATTTTTTCCTCAATTTGGGCCAACATGTATTCTACATATTTCTGGTAAAAAAAAATTGCAATAAGTGCATATTGATTGGTTTGCGCAAAAAGTTATAGCATCTACAAAATAGGGGATAGTTTTATGGCAGCTTTATTATTATTATTTTTTTTTACTAGTAATGGTGGCGATCTGTAATTTCTATCAGGACTGCAACATTATGGTGGACACATCGGACACTTTTGACACATTTTTGGGACCCCTGGCATTTATACAGTGATCAGTGCTATAAAAATACACTGATTACTGTAAAAATGTCACTGGTAGGGAAGGAGTTAACACCAGGGGGCGATCAATGGGTTAATTGTGTTCCCCAGTATGTGTTCTAACTGAAGGGGGGGTGGGACTGTGTAGAGGAGATAACAGATCGATGTTCATACTCTGTATACTCCCAGCTGCGCCATTCTGCCACAGTAAAACTACGGTGGCTGGTCAGCAAGTGGTTAAATAGCGCTAAAGCAGACTAAAACAAGCAGCGCTATAGCGCTAACGCAGCCGTGGCCCCAGTGTGAAAGGAGTCTAAAGGAAAATTGGACAAGACAATTGCATAATGTATGGCCAGCCTTAGTCTGTAAAACTGAAAACATACAGTAGCAAACAAATAGGTCATTACTTATTGAAGACTATAGGGACATGTATATGGGGGTTAGACCATTTTTAAGAAACCACCTTAACTCTTTGGCCCCTTTCACACTGGCTTTCACACTGGAGTGGTGCGCTAGCAGGACGGTGAAAAAAGTCCTGCTAGCAGCATCTTTGGAGTGGTGTAGGAGCGGTGTATTCCCTGCTCCTACCCATTGAAATCAATGGGGCAGCACGGCTATACCGCTGGCAAAGCGCCACCGTGGTAGCCGCTAAAAATGATGGTAAAGCGGCGCTAAAAATAGTGGCGATTTACCGCCGACGCCCGCACCGCCCCAGTGTGAAAGGGGCCTTTCTGCAGTATGTTAGCGGGTGTTACTGAAGAACAGTGCCACAAGTATTTTAAAATTCTTTTAGTTCATTTTTAAAGCGAGTCTGTGTGTTGCCCATGCACACTTATTTTTCCCCCTTCCCAGCACCACATGTTCACCTCTTCTTCCCTCGCCCAATGTTCTGTTTGACTGGGTGCTACAAAAGTAAAAAAAGTAAGGAGTTACTGTGGAAATTTTTTTTTTATCTGCCTGGAGTTACACTTTAATATTTGGCTGTATCTGCTAACAATACTTTGGGTTAACAACATTCGATTTGAAATCTTGCAAATGTCGGCAAATTCTATATCAAATACGAATGCCTATTTTATTAATGCCTTTACCTGTTAGTGTTACTTTTACTCTTGAACCAGTGTATGTAACAGTTCTCTGTCTTTTCTGCTATACGCTGTCCCTAATATACAGTAAAGTTGCTTTCACATGCTATTTTATTTTTGCTCCATCTCCAAGTTCTATGAGTGTTCGCCACAAAAATGATTACCACATGTGCTGACATGACATTTATTGAGTGCTATAATAGCCCTGGATAATAAGATAATAAGATACAGCGTAACAGTGTAATGTATTCTAAACACTGAGAAGAAATATATAATGTGGCTGAAGAGCTCTCAACTGATTAGAGGTGACAGGATGGTAGAACATAGGAGTTTTCTCTAAAGACAACACTGCCCTTCCCTTATGGCAGTTCTTTTTTTGTAAAAGGGTAATAAAGGTGCAGCGTTAAAACACGATAAATACTCATGCCTAAAGATTAAAACATTCATTATGTTAAAAGTCCATATTACCACATGTAGTGTTCAGAGGAGGTAATAATACTGTAGTGCCGCAAAGTACTCTAAACGTGAAGAGATCACCACCAACACCCGATCACACTGCCTTTTACCATCGACTATAGACCCTCATAACAAAGGGCAAATGTACAGTGTAATCCAGTATGATCTCCAGTGTAAATAATCCACCTCTACGACTCTCAGATGTCTCCACCAAGGCCTCATTAATCTCATAGAGAGACAAAAGAAACACTCCTCATGGTACAGAAATCCCAATTCAGTTTATTAATAAAAAGACTAATGCCCCGTACACACGATAGGATTTTCTGATGGAAAATGTGTGATAGGACCTTGTTGTCGGAAATTCTGACCATGTGTAGGCTCCGTCACACATTTTCCATAGGAATTTCCGTCACACAAAATTTGAGATCTGGTTCTCAAATTTTCCACCAACAAAATCCATTGTCGGAAATTACGATTGTGTGTACACAATTCCGAAGCACAATGTGCCACGCATGCTCGGAATCAAGCAGAAGAGCAGCACTGGCTATTGAACTTCATTTTTCTAGTCTCGTCATACGTGTTGCACGTCACCGCGTTCTTGACGTTCGGCTTTGCGTGACCGTGTGTATGCAAGACCAGTTTGAGCCAACATCTGTTGGAAAAAATCCCATGGATTTTGTTGTCGGAAAATCCTATCGTATGTACAGGGCATAACACTGACGTTTAAAATACATAAGACTCATATTTCTATACAAAATTTGCAGTGTTCCTAACCAACAAGGTGACTGCCGCATCTCGGTACGCAATGACGTCATACGTCTCCAACTTCTCCCTACGTGTTTCTTAAGCAAATTTATATGGTCAGTTATTTTTTTGTATCAACCATATATTTAATTAATGGGACTAACAGATAAAGCATGTTTCCCATATAGTGCTGTATACCTAGTACACTGAATTCAACAGTCATTTTTTGTAATAAATTAAAACAAACCTGTCGAAGGCTTTTTTTCTGAACACTGCATTTTTCATTCAAATACAGTGCAAGTCAGATGAGAGGCTGCTATAGAACCGCTGTACCTGTAAAGTGTATGCATCTCAATGGGACCTGTTGCGTCCAAAGAAAGAAGTCAAAACAGCCTCAGAACAGTCACCCACACTACAGTTACACTGTAGTAAATAGAAAGCTTCAGAAAGTGTGCTTCAAAACACACAGCAACTACAGAAAATAAATCCTATCTACACAAGACAGTATTGAACACTGTGTTTGTTTGTTTTTCAGCTAAACACATTAAAGAGGTTGTACACCCTTACATATACCCAGTGAAGGGACTATCCTTGGGTGATACACACAGCTCACAGGAACAGAGCTGGGGCTGTCAATCTGTTGGAGATCCCTTCCCTGTCACCTTTTTTCTCTTGGTGTCAGGAAAAATTGTCAAAACTGATTCATGCTGATAGCAGAGGAATGAAACAGCAGCCAAAAATATCACCCAGTGCTTTTAATTGAGAAAAGTACACACTATAGAGGGATATGCCTTGTTCATATTTCATGTCTGAGTTTTACAGCCACTTTAAGCCCAATAAAAGAAACATTCCCCAGTAAACTATATGTTAAAAATTAAAGAGTTTGTTAACCCCCCCCCCCCCCAAAAAAAAGGATCCTGCTCTTTTAAAGCATATTATATGACACAGTGCTTGTTCTGTGTCATTTGGCCCCCGTAACACCTAAAAAACTGATCCTGCCACTGTCTGATCCTCCCCTCTGTAAACTGACCACGCTGTATCATGGCTGCTGAGCCTGACACCGTGGTCAGTTTACTTGCCTCTGTCACCTGCAGCCTGCTATCTGCAGCTCTCCTCTCTGCTCCTGTGTCCTCCTCCCCCCTCCCCTATCTATCTATCTGCTCATGAAAGTGCTGCCCCTTCCCCCTTCCTGCTGCTCTCATGACACTAACCTGTATACACAATCAGCACTGCCTCCCATTTGCATTCCATATCTCCCTCTGTGAATGATTTATAAATAGAAATGCTGTAAATACCTAATTTAAGCGTCGAGATTGTGATCACATGACCAGCCAGCTCTCTCCTCCTCCCCTCCTTTCCTCTTCCCCTCCTCCTTCCCTCCAAACTGATGTCAGCGGAGGAATCTCAGCCCTGCCCACAGAGGAGGAAAGGAGAAAGCTGCCTGGTCATGTAATCGCAATCTCGGCTGTGAAATTAGGTATTCGCAGCATTTATTTGTACAGTATAAGTCACACACAGAGGGGGACAATGCAATAGGAAGCAGTGCTGATGGTGTATACAGGTTAGAGTGACATAGGGCCAGTTCACACCATAGAAACACAGTCCAGATGCGTTCCAGATGCTTTTTTGCATGCGCACTTTTGATGCTTTCCAGTGCGTTTTTGATGAGTTTTTGGTGCGTTTTTTGATGCAGTCCAGAGTATCCCCCCTTTTTCCCCTTAACCTTAAATAAGAACATGGGTGTTCCAGTGCGTTTTTGGTGCATTTCAGTGCGTTCCTGTGAGTTTTTGATGCGTTTTACAGTGTTCCAGTTAGGTCCAGTGTAGGAAAAATGCAGCATGTTCTACTTTATTTTCTGGAACTGAACTATGCCATTGAAAACCATATAACCTACTGTAGCACTTACCCCCGAAGGAGCGGCTGAATTTTTCTTGGCTTACCGATTACCTCCTCCAGCTCGTACTCGTTGTCCTTGTCTAGGGATTCCCAGGGTTGATAACCCAGTAACTATAGAGACCGACACTTGAATTCCTTGTTAGGATTTTACTTTGCATAAAACAGTTGAACAAACTCAGTCTCTAAGTTGGGAATAGAAGGTATCAGGGTAGAGTTTAGCCCAGGTGCTTGGAACTGTTGACTTCAATAAAAGTCTCTCTCTATGTACAAGGTCCAGGGAACAGCAGCTCGCAACTGGACTCTTTAACTGTTGGATAAACCCTTAAGTTTTGGATTTAGCAGCCAAAAGGTAATTCTAGCTTTTCAAAGTCTCTCACGCAGACTTAGCTGGAAACTTAGAAACTTAGTTACAACTGGAAGGGTAGAGGTAGGAACTTTTCTTACTGTACCAGAATCTTTCAGCCGGTCCGGCGATACCGTAAGAATTGTGGATTCAATCAATGTTAATGGCAGCTCAGCTTCCAAGCTCTTACCGAGCAGCCAGCCTTGTGCGGGGCTTTCCTACTGAAGAGTCCTCCCTTGGTTGCATGTAGAGTTGCTGGGCCTCTCCAAAACCAGAGACGGCACTGGAACACCTTGGAATCCTCCTTCCAGTTACTGCGCCTCGAACTAGCCAGTTCTGACGCTCGAAAATGGATGGATCTGTACCCCAGGCCATGAGGGCCCCTGGAGGCTGGTCAGGAGGACCAGGACCACGGAGTCAGCAACAACTTCTGGACCGGAATCCCGGATTATGCAGTGAGACAAACTCCCACTGATTGGTTCCAAGACAGAGATTGGTACTCAATGCGTCCAACCAGACTGCGTTCTAAAACCTCCCACAGGTGTACAACCCCACCTATGACCAGGCAGAACTTCTATACAGCCCAGCCAAACTGATGCCAAAGCACAATTTAGCACAATTAGCCCCAAAACTCATTACAGTTTTGGGCAAAAACTAAATTTAACATATAGCGCATATTCGTTAGGAGCACCAGTGCTACACACTCCCCTCGGTCATTGAGACGATGTCCTCATCGTCTCTCAAATCCCTTGTACACACGGTCGGAGATTCCGACAACCAAATCCGTCTGAGTTATTCCGACGGATTAATTTTCGGACGAGGTCCGGAAGTGATGTTGCATACACGCGGTCGGACTAAGTTGAAGAATGCAGTGACGTAAGCCACGTACGGCGGGCCTAGAAAAGGGAAGTTCAGCACCACGTCTGGCACCCTTTGGGCTCCTTCTGCTGATCTTGTGTGCATCGCGTGTTAGTAGAAGTTTGGTGAGAGACGATTTGCGCTTTTTAGATTTGTGATTCAGTTCGCTACTGCTCTGTTTCTGCTTGTCTTTGCGTATCTGATAATCAGTGCGTGTAGTCAGTAAGTATTTGTTTCTCATTGTGGACTATATCTTGGTATAGTACGCTTTGATTTGCATTGCTTATTGTCTGCTTGCTTCTGCTATTCAGGTCGTTCTTTCAGGCATTGCTGTTTATCGGTGCTTTCTGTTGTCCGTTCTGACCAGCCGACCGTTTTCAAACCATGTTTCGTCTACGTACTCATCGTAGAGTTTGTGCTGTGCAGGGGCTTCGTGTTGGGGTTCTTACTTTGACATAAGCCCAGTCCATGAACAGGGAGGGGAGGCGTTTGTGGACCAAGAATTGGTTGCACCAGCGTGACGAGTTCTCGCACATGCCTTTGCTCCGTGAGATCCGCGAGAATAATCTTGATGATTTCAGGAATTATCTCCGGATGACGGACCCCATTTTTCACCGTCTGCTGGCTTTGCTGACCCCTTATATCACCAGGCAGGATACCTGCATGCGGCAAGCCATCACTCCGGAGCAGAGGCTCAACGCCACGTTGCCCTACTTGGCGACAGGGAGAAGCCTTCAGGACCTCAAGTTCTCTACAGGCATCTCCCCCCAGGCTCTAGGGATCATTATTCCAGAGACCTGTTCTGCCATCATTCAGGTCCTTCAGAAGGAGTATATGAAGGTAAGTTTTCTCCTTTAACATCACATTCTATGTATTTCATGATTGCTAATGTCTTGCATTTCTTTCCTCATTCCCTAATTACCATCATTGCAATATGCTCTAATTCATATGCTCTGCCCCTTTGTCCTCATGCATATTAGCCTCACTAACTTCCCCACCATGCTCTTCTTGGCCCATAAAACTATAGTCTAGTCACTTACCAATGTCTTTTGTCAGCTCCATAGTATTACTTTCCCCTAAACACCCCCTAAAATGTCTACACATGTTATGTGTGTGCTTCAATTCATGCAGAGTGACATTTTTTTTTTTTGGTTATGCCAAACTCATTAGGAACCCCCCTCCCCCCAACTGCTAGCTCAGCTGCTAGCAATCCTCTATCTGCTGACTTTACCAAACCCAATACACACTATATCTACCTTTTTGATGGTCACATTTATGGACGAATTCACCAAAGCATGTAGTGCAAGGGCCTGCCTCAATACTTTCAAATGCTATATTTTTTATTTTTTTACCCTATTATTATCTTTATAGATAATAGCAGAATGTCAATATGTGCTTCCATTTTGTTTTCTTTTTGTTATTATGACACTTATTACCTGTCCGGTGGGCTGCCAATAGTGTAAGTAAGGAGGGGCTTCCCAAAGTATCACACATTATTTAGGCATTCAGCTCTCAATCAAGTGGAGAGGGTTACCTGTCCAAGACACCCCCCCCCTCAATTTTTAGCAAGGGTCCATCAGATGGGGGGGGGTGGGGGGGTGATGACTCTGATAAGGGGACCTTATACTTTAGGCTTTAAATACTCAGTTCCCAAAATGTTATACTGATCTTGTCCAAAAATGTTGGTGTCTAATCTGCTTGCAATGTTGGTTTGCAAAATTACAAATTTTTGGTCTTGTTTCACTCACAGTGTCCTTCAACGCCACAGGAATGGCAGACTGTGGCCTCCCACTTTGCCAGTCGTTGGGACTTTCCCAATTGTGGAGGTGCAATTGATGGGAAGTACGTCTGCATCGTCCCACCACCCAACTCGGAGTCGTACTATTTTAACTACAAGGGGTTTCATAGTATTGTGATGTTGGTGGTGGTGTCTGCGACCTATGACTTCTTGTATGTGGACGTGGGGCAAAATGGACGGATGTCGGATGGTGGAGTGTTCGCACGGACGGAGTTCTACTGGCGTCTCCAGAGTGGCAGTCTGGGCTTGCCACCCCCAGAAGAGAATCAGGAAGGACTCCCGTTCGTCTTCGTCATGGATGAGGCGTTTGCCCTGGCAAACCATCTGATGCGGCCTTTCCCGATGAGGACCCTCACCCCGGACCAGAGGATTTTTAATTTCCGCCTGTCCAGAGCCTGAAGAGTGGTGGAGAACACTTTTGGTATACTGGCCAGGCGGTTCTGCCTTTTTTTAACGCCTATCCACATGGCAGAATACAAAATAAATCACATAGTGCTGGCGTGCTGTGTTCTTCACAATTTCCTAAAAAGACATTCTGCAAACTATGCGGTCTCAGTTGTCCAAGAAGCAGACTTGCTGGAAAATGATAACCTCACGGGCCTTGAAGCTGCTCGTCCTGGCTTGCCATCCCAAAGCGCCTGTGAGGTTAGAAACCAATACATGGAATACTTTGTGGGGCATTTTAGGAATACATTTTTCTTTGAAACTCCCATATTTGTTTTCATTTACTGCTTGGCTTGGTTTTAGGTGTCTCCTAGGTAAAGTTATGTTTTTTCTTGTTGTGCCTTTTTCTACAACAGTGCAAACCCAAGTTCTGAGCGAGATGAGGGGACAGTCTCTTTTTCAGATAAGCTTATTATGTTGTGGATCTGCAACACACACACCTTGTTTTTGTTAACTAATGTATGTAGTGCATTACTGACCAAAATCTTGCTCATTTTCAGCACCATGGCAGGAAAATGGCATGCTTGTGAAAATTAACACATCACTGTGGGTGTTATTTACTAAAGGCACATCCACTATGCACTACAAGTGCACTGCAAAAGTGCACCTGAAACTGCACTTGGAGTGCAAAGTGGAGTTACCTTTAGTAAATACCACCCATTGTCACCGAAATCAATAATTTTACTACAAATACTGCTTTTGCCCATTGAAAAATGAAGCCACACATTGTTGATAATTTAACTTTTTAATCAAAGCACATTCACATATGCGTTTAGAAAAGGGTTTCACAACAAACCAACAAATTGGGTGTATCAAAAACATTATTTCAGGATTTTTTTTTTTAAAGCGTAACATGCAGAACACAGGAACTTACAAAGTTCAACTTTGAAAAGTGAAGACAATATCAGAGATGAGTATGTACAAACTGGGCTGATATTGCCTTCATCACATGGGGTGTCACCCCTGGAAAATCCAAATTTGGAAGATGCACACAGAGTGTCAACATGTGCTATCTCCCATCATGGGGGATCAATGTACATGTTTTGGGGCTGCAACCCCTTCATCTCAGCCACTTTCCACAAAACACGTACATTGATCCCCCATGATGGGAGATAGCGCATGTTGACACACTCTGTGCATCTTCCAAATTTGGATTTTTATAAAATACAAAAGTTGTGGTTTAAAAGCCAAAAAATAAAACACTAGCTAGTTTGGGCTGTTTCACACTCTCCCCACAACATCAATGATGTTCTTCATTTTATTTTAACATCATTGCTGTATATTTTCTAAATCCCGATTGCACCCCATTATCTCCCCAATCAGGATCTGGGCACTTTCACTGGTAAAATTGGATTTTTCTTCCACATCACCTACAAAACAAAGTAAAAAAACACACCATGTATTATAAATTTGGTGACATACATTGATGAGCTTACCGGAAGCTGTGTTCGCCGACACTCACCTGTTGTGGTGACAATTTGTCCAACTTCAATGATCTCTCCTTCCTCCTCCTCCTCCTGCTCCTCTGCTTCTGGTCTTGGAATTTTGCCTTCTTTGGGAGGGGTGGGGTCCCTGGTGTCCTCAGACTTCCCGAGTCTTTTCTCCCCTATGAGAATGGTAAAAAGGAATAATTAGCACACAGAGGGGAGAAATAAGAATATGGAACATTGCTTGGAAGTGTTGTACAATTGTGTTTTTTGGCCGAGTTCAACGGTGATAACATTATTGTGGCCACTTTGTTAAGCTGGAATACTTACCTGCAGAACAATGTTTATTACGAACAAATGAAACCATGAACTTGAAAGTGGCCATTTTAAACTGCACAACATGAAATCAAAGCACATGGAGCATGTATGCAAGCAAGAATAATCACATGAACACACGACAACTACTTACTTTTTTGAAGAACATGCTTGATCCTTCTGTACTGATCGTGCTCCCTCAGTTTCATGTCTGACCAGCGTTTTCTCAGTTGATCCTTGGATTGGCGTACCCCAAAATTCTTCTGAAGACTCTTCACAACTTTAGACATGATCTTGGCCTTTCTGATATTTGGGTTTGGGTAAGGTCCATACTTCCCATCATAGTCGGTCCTGTTCAATATGTCCACCATCTCCAACATCTCTACAAAAGACATATTTGAGGCCTTAAATCTTCTCTTCCTGGATCGGGACGTTTCAGGCTCCGGGCTTTCCTCACCCTCCTCCTCGTTAGTGGAACTCTGATTGCGCACCTGCGTTCTCTCAGCCATGTGCTCTCCCCACTGCACCGAAAGCGAAGGGGCGGGGAATAGTCTGGAAAGAACGTCAGGGGCGGGCAGAGTTTCACGCATGCGCACTGTATATAAAACGCAACACGCATGTGTTGTCCGTACGATCTGTGAACAGAGTGAGGAGCTGACGCGACGATCGTGCAAACAAAGGTAAAATTTTGAACTTGGTACATCACTAGACTAGACTGCTTCTATCTAGGCCGATGTTGGGACAAGATTAGGAGGGTTTATCATGGCATTATTAGTATTTTAGGGTTTGTCTTGTGTTGTGTCTTGCAGACAAGATGGATTCCTTCCAAAATCCCAATTTTATGGGTCTATTCCTGGAAGTGTAGAGGGAGCTACCCTGCCTGTGGCCGATCAACAACCCGTTTTATCACGACCGAAGAAAGAGGAATGCATCGCTGGAGAAACTTCTTTCTTTGGTGCGGATCATGGTCCCCATGGCAGACATGTGAAGAGGAAAATTGGTGTCATGAAGATTACATATCTCAGGGAGAGAAAGAAGCAGCTGGAGTTCCTGAGATCAGGAGATCCAGATGCCATTTATTACCCCAGGATGGTTTACTTCGAGAGGCTGCATTTTGTGGTAGACCAGGGGGAACCCAGGCCACCACTCTCCAGTCTTCCTTCAAGGCTTCCTTCACCCCCAGCTGAGGCTTCCAACGTCCAACCTGGGCCTTACAGGCAGCAACATGTGGTGGGTCCCAACTTGAGACAGGTATTGCATTGTTGAACATATTTCTTGTCGCACATTTAATGATGTTAACTAGATCTTCTTAAAGATCAGTAAGTTGTGATTTAACAAAGTGGTTTTCAATAGACAGTAGTGACCAAAAATGATTGGGATGAGAATGAAAAATAGTGGGCTCAAAATGATAGTCTGTTCTATTTGGTAACATTCAATTTGCAACAGTCATGAGCTAAAAATGGTGTGATTGATGAGCAAAAAACTAAAACTATGTCCCATTTTCATACACAGGAAGACCTCAGCCGGGGGGAGGCTGTGGCAAGTGGCAGCCAGGAGGTCGACCAACGCCTTCCTTCTCCTCCTCCTGCCACAACTACAGGAGCCCAGCCACAGCCTGGAAGGACGCCTGGTGGGAAGTGCCTAAGGAAGACGAGAGAGTGATGGCCTGGGTTCAGTCTGGTCTGACAGAAGATGCAGCCTCTTGAAGAACCACATCCTGGGGACATAGATGGCATCTGCTTTTCCTGATCTCTAGGACTTCTGGACCAGACTTCTCTCCCTGAGATATGTACTCCTCAGGCCACCAATTTTTCTTTTTCTAATTAGTTCATGTCTGCCCTGGGGGCCAAAGGCTTCGCCAAATTGACAAGTTTATCCAGTGCTGCCTTCCTCTTTTTAGTTGTTTGAGACTTAAATAAAGGTTTTTTTGGTTTGAAGAAATACTTGTGTATGTGTTTTACTTCAAAAAGGCCAGTTTATTTGTGAGCAGACAGGTACATTTCAAAAATACAAAGTGAAATGAATAACAAGGGGCACCAACAATTAAAAGTTCATCCATAAACAGTAAACATGCAAATTAGTGCAAAAAGTGCTGGTGTGCAGCAATGTGACAGGTAAACTCTTCAGGTGACATCCACTGTGTACTCTTCGTGTGCTCCACTCAGTGCTCTCAATGCGCTTACCTCTAAATGGGTAAGAAATGGCACTCAGATATTTTTAATGATGAGCCCTCCTAAGTGTGGTAACCAGGGACGATGTCCTTAAGAGTGCTGTATTGCAATAATGGCTCCCAGTTGGTTAGTTTGCCCATTCATCCACGGCAGATAAAAGCGGGGAATAAGCAGGAAGATCCCATAGCGTAATATGTCTCAAATAGGTTTATTTATTTTTTAAAAATGGCTACTTACAACATCGCTGAAAATGGCAGGCAGATCAAACAATGTGCGGTGTTACAAACATCTCTATGCGTCACTTCTGGTTGCTCCTTAATCCAGTAACTTCCCTATGCATTACATCACAGGTCGTGACTTCATCAGGGGATCCCCTATTTGAGACATATTACGGGATCTTCCTGCTTATTCCCCGCTTTCATTTGCCGTGGATGAACGGGCGAACTAACCACTGGGAGCCAGTTTACACACAAAACACACCCCAAACACCAAACCAAAAATTAAAAAAGAAAAACAAAATATAAAAAAGATAATAATGTTGCTATGGTAAGTTTACACACAAAACACACCCCAAAAAATGGAAAGATGAGCAAACTGTCAAAAAAGGAGATGTTTATGAAAAAAAACAAACACAAAATTCACCCAAAAAACAATAAAAAAATTAATTGTGTAGATGTGACGATTTCAAAAATTGTATTGCTGAAATGAGTAAAAAAGAGTCAGCAAATACGTTCGGGAGAAGTGTGTGTGACTATGAGCATCAAAAGAAGTTCCTTCTTGCAGCATTGTAAAGAACAAGAGAATGCGCTTCATGAAAGAATTTTTAACATTGCAACGTGACGAATGTGCTATATCGATTATGAGCAGTTTTACCTAAGCGAGCGCTTCCGTGTCCGAATTTGATTGTGAGCATGCGTGGCACCTTGTCTGTCAGAGTAGGCTACACATGATTGGAGTATGTCCGATCGGAGCATTTTGTCGGAAAATTTTACCGGCAAGTTGGAAAAGTTGGTCCGTCGGATATTCCGACGGAAACAGTCCGATGCAGACCACACACAGTCGGAATATAAGACAAAACACTCCGATAGGAAACATTCCGTCGGAATCTCCGACCGTGTGTACAAGGGCTAAGAAGAAAAAGTTCCTAACACTACAAAATTGTTGTTAAGCACCTGAGCGTTTGAAGGTGTTGGGGTAGGGAAAGGAAAGGGAAAAAGTAATAACAGATATAAGATTTTTTTCTTTTCACAGTAAAACATTTCACATCAGCAGAATGTACACATACCACCCAAACCTATCTATCTACACCACCCACTCTCCAGCAGCTTGACAGATGATCTCAGTGAATCCTGAAAAAAAAAAACACAACAGCAATATAACACATTACACTATTTGTTAGAGAGCAGAATTCTATCCCAGACTCAATAGAGTCCTCTTCTCTAAGTTCAAAACTTTTTATTTTTCCTAAAATGATTAAGTGCTTAAATTTTGCTTTTCTCTAAAACAACTAAGAACTATTGTGTTTTGCACCAACCCATGCCACCTAGTGGTTAGAGCCGCTGTAACTACAAGTCCTTTTCTTTAAGCTAAGTACTGTGACCCAGCTGGTAATCTTGAGATGCAGCCCTCTCTCTAGCTGACCTGCCTAAAATACCCACAGTTCTTATACTTTTTAAGAAAAATGCAATGAAGAGGGAGAAAAATTATTTTTGCAATCAAAGACTCAGTCCAAAAAAAGGGTTCACCAGTAAAATCGGGGATCTGGCAAAACTAAGTCTTTTCCATGGTCATCCATGGTAGTGATAAAGTACAGGGCACTGTCTTTATTTAGCCTGCAAATGACCACCTTGTCCGCATAAATGTGCTCCATTGTTGCAGACATCCAAGAAAACGTTCATACATTTCCCGACAGAATGCCTTCTTACGGGGTGGCTTTGGAACTTTAAGGTAGTTCCAGACATCTTCTGCATACCACTTCTCACGATTTTCCTCAATAATGTCCATGATTTCCCTGGGCACATAAGGAAATTCAAGTCCATACTCTGTTGCCACCTGCTTATTCAAAAGACCTGACAAGTCTCGTCATTAACAGGCAGTTATTTTTATATATATTTTTTCATAGGAAACACTATTCCATCAAAAATAACAACACTCACAGTAGCCGAGGCTCAAAGTACTCGTCATCTCTCGCATAAGAATTGGAGTCTATGTCCGAGTCTGTTAACTCCTCTGCCGGTAAGTAGTTCTTTACTGTAGTGCTTACAGATCTCCAGTGTTTCTCTGTGGCAACCATCTTCCACTGGTTAGGTCCAGTCGGACTTGGGGACGGCCTGCCACCTCGTCGAAAAGGAGTCTTCTGCTTTACTCCCTTCTCTGGACCAGGCAGAACAGTAGTAGGATCTCCAGATTTGCGGGGAGGTGAGGTCCTCCCTACAGGCATCAATGACGGTGGATGGGGTCTGAACAGTAGGCCTCACTGCCGGAGCATAGACGACAGCCTCCTTGGTTGCCACGCCCATGACCAAGTCCATATGGTAGGCCTGAGGCGGTTCAGTAGGCTGCTCCACTTTAAAAGCGTAGTCCCCGAACAACGAGCAAACGGCCGAGGACTAGCAATCAGGCCGTCACACCCTCCACAAAGTATACCGAGGGCCTCAACATCCCCGGCGCTATAAAGTATGAACCACCCCTGCAGCAGAAATCGGATTCCTGTGTCCGTCAACACGGTTCCAGGCAATGGTATTCTGGTAGGATCTCTAACAGACGGCACTCTAGGTCCTGGAACAGACAGCACACCAGGGACACGAAACATAATTGCAGCTCAGCCAGCGTGACCAACTCCACTCTCTTCCTGCGACACACTCATGCGGTGCCTCGTGCTGGAAGACGAAACAGGCGTAGACTCCACTGGTTCCTCCGGTTGCACAATTTCACAGGCTTTCTGTAGAGCTCCTCCCATGCTTACGTACCACAGTGAAAGTCTTTGCCTTAGTAAAGATGGCGCAGTTCAAAACTTCACCCTCTATTCCATTAAAGTCACATGTAACAAACTCACATGTATGTCTTTCTCCATTGCGGGAGGTAACGGAAAATCCCAGACTACGAGCCCCCACATGTAGCACTTACCCCCGAAGGAGCGGCTGAATTTTTCTGGGCTTACCGATTACCTCCTCCAGCTCGTACTGGTTGTCCTTGTCTAGGGGTTCCCAGGGTTGATAACCCAATAACTGTAGAGACCGACACTTAAATTCCTTGTTAGGATTTTTATTTTGCATAAAATGGTTGAACAAACTAGTTGGGAATAGAGGGTATCAGGGTAGAGTTTATCCCAGGTGCTTGGAACTGTTGACTTCAATAAAAGTCTCTCTCTATGTACACGGTCCAGGGAACAGCAGCTCGCAACTGGACTCTTTAACTGTTGTATAAATCCTTACGTTTTGGATTTAGCAGCCAACAGGTAATTCTAGCTTTTTAAAGTCTCTCACGCAGACTTGGTTGGAAACTTGGAAACTTAGTTACAACTGGAAGGGTAGAGGTAGGAACTTTTCTAACTGTACCAGAATCTTTCAGCCGGTCCGGCAATACCGTAAGAATTGTGGATTCAATCAATGTTCATGGCAGCTCAGCTTCCAGGCTCTTACCGAGCAGCCAGCCTTGTGCGTGTCTCTCCTACCGAAGAGTCCTCACTTGGTCGCATGTAGAGTTGCTGGGCCTCTCCAAAACCAGAGACGGCACTGGAACACCTTGGAATCCTCCTTCCAGTTACTGCGCCTCGAACTAGCCAGTTCTGAGGCTCGGAAAAGGATGGATCCGCAACCCAGGCCATGAGGGCCCCTGGGGATTGGTCAGGAGGACCAGGACCATGGAGTCAGCAACAACTTCTGGACCAACACCCCGAACCATGTGACTTCGACACCTTAAGTACGCCTTTCCGGATTACGCAGTGAGACAAACTCCCACTGATTGGTTCCGGGACAGAGATTGGTACTCAATGCGTCCAACCAGACTGCATTCTAAAGCCTCCCATAGGTGAACCCCACCTATGACCAGGCAGAACTTCTATACAGCCCAGCCAAACTGATGCCAAAGCACAATTTAGCACAGTTAGCCCCAAAACTCATTACAGTTTTGGGCAAAAACTAAATTTAACATATAGCGCGTACTCGTTAGGAGTACCGGCGCTACACTACTTTCTATGCATTTTTGATGCAGGAAAAAAACACACCGGACTGCATGTGGTGTGAACTGGCCCTTAACAAACACTTTAATGCTGTTGGCTCATGCTCTCTCAGTGCCGAGTTCCTCAACTTCTGGTCTGCACAGGAAAGTGTTCTAGTGGACAGTGGAGTCTGAAGCCAGTCTTTTAACTTGTAGAAGTGGGGGGGGGGGGGGATTGCTTTACTATCCTAAGCAATGGAGCTGTGTGTTTCTATTGATGCACACTATGTAGGGAGACACACCTCTAGTCCCTACATGCAAGAGTGGCTCCATAGGATGCTGCTAGAGAAATCAACCACACGTAAACAGTAGGGATGAGCTTCGTGTTCGAGTCGAACGTACGTTCGACTCGAACATTGGCTGTTCGGGCGTTCGGCGAAATCCGAACTCTTGGTCCGTTCGCGTCAAAATTCGTGTGGCGTGCGCGGACCACAATGCACTGCGGTGGCGCAGTGCATTGCTGGCTCGTGATTTGCCAAGCATGCACTGTGACCCCGCATGCTTGGCCAATCGCAGCGCCAGCAGCGAGGAGAGCCATGATTGGCCACAGGCATCCTGCCTGTGGCCAATCATAGCTCAGGCTATGTAGTGCACGCCCCACACTATATAAGGCCGCCTTTGAGGCGGCCTCGTGTAGTGTGTTGGCATCTGAAGCAGTGGGTGTTCTGTGTACCTTCAACACAGTTACACACCAATCGTTTTTGGCTGATTTCCTATCTTGCTCTTGTGTAGTGGTTATTGTCTGTGCCCTGACCGCAGTATACACCACTATATTCACCTCACCTATATAGCTAGTGATCTAGCTTTAATAATAGAGCTTGCAGTCAGTAGTGTTAGGAGTGCGTGCTGTCTGCGTGCTCTGTACCCAGTACATACCGCTATAATCCACCTACATAGCTGTTCTCTATTTGAGCCCAATTGCCATCTGCAGGAGTTATTGGAAGTTGTGTGTGCTTCCAGCACAGCACAGTATACATCTGTATATACCCCTTTAACTCTGCTGTTTTCTGGTTATTGTCTGCGTGCCCTGACCGCAGTATACACCGTGATATTCACCTCACCTATATAGCTAGTGGTCCATCTTTAACAATAGAGCTTGCAGTCAGTAGTGTCACTCAGGAGATAGTGCGTGCTGTGTGCCTGCTCTGTACCCAGTACATACCGCTATTATCCACCTACATAGCTGTTCTCTATTTGGGCCCGATTTACATCTGCTGGAGTTATTGGAAGTTGTGTGTGCTTCCAGCACAGCACAGTATACATCTGTATATACCCCTTTAACTCTGCTGTTTTCTTGTTATTGTCTGCGTGCCCTGACCGCAGTATACACCGTGATATTCACCTCACCTATATAGCTAGTGGTCCATCTTTAACAATAGAGCTTGCAGTCAGTAGTGTCACTCAGGAGATAGTGCGTGCTGTGTGCCTGCTCTGTACCCAGTACATACCGCTATTATCCACCTACATAGCTGTTCTCTATTTGGGCCCGATTGGCATCTGCTGGAGTTATTGGAAGTTGTGTGTGCTTCCAGCACAGCACAGTATACATCTGTATATACCCCTTTAACTCTGCTGTTCTATAAAAAAGGCATCTGCAGGAGTTAGTGGGTGTTGTGTGCCTCCAGCACAATATAAACTACCCAACTACTGTTTTACCCAACTCCCTTCAGGCCATTACCATGTCTGGAAGGCCAGCAAGGAGAGGCAGACAGGCGCGAGCCGATAAAAGAGGGAAAGCAGGCTCTGTGTCTAGAGACAACAGTGCTGGTCGTGGACGCG
The DNA here is from genome assembly GCF_037356315.1 of Lithobates pipiens. Classification (NCBI taxonomy): domain Eukaryota; kingdom Metazoa; phylum Chordata; class Amphibia; order Anura; family Ranidae; genus Lithobates; species Lithobates pipiens. The sequence continues at coordinate 145,003,872 of NW_027507784.1, forward strand.
GTGCATTGTCATCAGCACGTGGCCATGGGACATGCTTGTCCTTCTTTTCTGCAGCTGGACATGTTGAACCGCAACATGCCAACGACTTGGTAGAGGGGATGACCAAGCCCTCTTCATCCTCCTCATCCTCTCTCACCCAGTCTCAGGGTAGTAGCAAAGCAGCTGCCAACACATCGTCTTCCCTCCTCTCAATGTCATCATCAGTGACTCCTTCCCTAGACCCACCACGTCCTCCTGAGGAGTCTCCTGAACTCTTTGAGCACAGTGTTGGGTACATGCTCCAGGAGGATGCCCAGTGTTTGGTGGGCTCTGATGATGACACTCAGCTAGAGGAAGGCAGTAGCGTGAGCGCAGAGAGAGGGGATGCTCAAGAAGGACAGCAATCTGGCAGTCATGTTCCACAAGCTGCAGCATACGGCCAGGTTTGCTACAGCGATGAAGAGGGAGGGGATGATGAGGGCACTGACTCCACGTGGGTGCCTGGAAGGAGGGAGGAGGAGGAGGAGGAGGAGGAGGAGGAGGCACATGTCCAACGAGGCAGGATGCCCTCCGGGGGCCAGCTTAGGGGCAGCACACCGACTGAATCACACCGCAGAGCTCCGCCTGCACAGAGCGCTTCCTCTGCGCGTTATTCTAAAAGTTCTTTGGTGTGGGCCTTTTTTGAGACGAGTGCATCAGATCGCACCGCTGCTATTTGCAACATATGTCTCAAGCGTATCTCACGTGGCCAAAACATCAGCCGCTTGGGCACCACATGCTTGACCAGACATATGTTGACCTGCCATGCAGCTCGTTGGCAAGCGTACCTCAAAGACCCACACCAAAGAACAAAGCGGACCTCTCCTTGCTCCTCATCAGCTGGCATCTCCAACCCCACTAGACCTTCAGTCCTCTCTGAAACCTGCTCTGAGAGGAATGAAGGTGTAGAATTAGGTGTGTCACAGCCAAGTGCTTCCGGGAACTCTGCTAGTGGTACATCCACATCCGATTATAGCAGGCAAATGTCCCTGCCCCAGCTGCTGGACCGGCGGAAGAAGTTTACTCCCAGCCATCCACATGCCCAGAGGTTGAATGCTAGCTTGGCTAAATTGCTAGCACTTCAACTGCTGCCTTTTCAGTTGGTAGACTCGGCCCCCTTCCGTGAGTTTGTACAATGTGCGGTTCCTCAGTGGCAGGTCCCCAAACGCCACTTTTTCTCACGGAAGGCGATTCCGGCTCTCTTCCGGCATGTGGAAGGCAATGTCCTTGCCTCGCTGGACAGGGCGGTCAGTGGTAAGGTGCATATTACCGCTGACTCATGGTCCAGCAGGCATGGACAGGGACGTTACCTGTCTTTCACGGCCCATTGGGTCACTCTTCTGGCTGCTGGGAAGGATGCAGGACAAGGTGCAGTAGTGTTGGAGGTTGTTCCGCCACCACGCCTCCAAAATGCTACAATTGGTTGTGACACACCTCTCTCCTCCACCCCCTCCTCTTCTTCTTCCTCCATGGCCTCTTCCAGTGCTCTGTCCTCAGAACCAGCGGTGCTCCGTAGGCGTTCCAGGGGCTACGCAAGTACGCAGGCAAAACGATGCCATGCCGTGCTTGCGCTGGTTTGTTTGGGGGACAGGAGCCACACTGGGGCGGATGTTTTGTCAGCTCTGCAGGGGCAGGCCGAGAGGTGGTTGACGCCACGCCAGCTTAAGCCAGGAATGTTGGTTTGCGACAATGGCACCAACCTCCTCTCCGCCCTCCGACAGGGACAACTGACCCATGTGCCCTGTGTAGCTCACGTCCTTAACCTGGTGGTGCAGCGGTTCTTGGGCAGGTACCCCGGCTTACATGATGTCCTGAAGCAGGCCAGGAAAGTCTGTGTGCATTTCCGCCGATCATTTAATGCCTGTGCTTGGCTGGCTGAGCTCCAAAAAGGAGTTGAACCTGCCCAAGAACCGCCTTATATGTGACATGCCCACCAGATGGAACTCAACATTGGCCATGCTGCAGCGGCTGCACACGCAGCAGAGGGCCATCAATGAGTACCTGTGCGACTACGGCACCAGGACAGGGTCAGGGGAGCTTGGTTTTTTCTCACCACGCCAGTGGGGCATGATCAGGGATGCATGCACTGTCCTGTCACTGTTTGAGGAGGCCACAAGGATGGTGAGCAGTGACAGTGCATGCATCAGTGACACTGTACCTCTTGTCCACCTCTTGGAGCATACGCTGCGTGGAATAATGGACAGGGCACTTGAGGCAGAACAGAGGCAGGAAGAGGAGGACTTCCTTGCCTCTCAAGGCCCCCTTTATCCAGACAGTGTTCCTGCTGTGCCACCCATCACACAGGAAGAGGGTGAGGAGGAGGAAGAGGAGGAGGAGGATGATTGTGTCAGCATGGAGGTGGAGGCTGGCACTCAGCATCAGCATCAGCAGCAGCAGTCTTATAGGGATGATTTACAGTCCCAAGAAACACGTGGACTTGTATGTGGCTGGGAGGAGGTAGCTGCGGATCATGTTGTCCTTAGTGACCCAGAGGACTCCGGACCGAATGCCTCAGCTAGCCTACGCTGCATGGCCTCCCTGATCCCGCAAAGCCTGCGGAAGGATCCTCGTATTCTTCGGATCAAGGAGAGGGACCATTACTGGCTGGCCACTCTCCTTGACCCACGGTACAAGGGTAAGGTTGCCGACCTTATCTTGCCATCGCAGAGGGAGCAGAGGATGAGACATCTCCGGGAGGCCTTGCAGAAAGCTCTGTGCAACGCGTTCCCAGAGACTGGGAGGTCACAAACTCCTGGTCCTGGACAACGTGTTGCTGAGGCATCAGTCAGAAGAAGCGGTGGAGAAGGTGGCCGTCTGACTGATGCTTTCAGACAATTTTTTAGTCCGCAGCCCCAAGGTATGATTGGTTCCAGCACCCATCGCCAGCGTCTAATTTACATGGTGCAGTAATACCTAGGGGCAAGGTCAGACTTGGACACCTTTCCCACCGAAAGACCTCTGGCTTACTGGGTCTTGAGGATGGATCACTGGCCAGAGCTTGCACAGTATGCAATTGAGCTACTGGCCTGTCCTGCATCCAGCGTTCTTTCGGAACGCACCTTCAGTGCTGCTGGTGCCTTTGTTACCGATCACAGGGTGCGCCTGTCCACCGAATCAGTTGATCGACTGACCTTCATCAAGATGAATCAGTCTTGGATCACCCACAGCTACCAAGCACCTGAAGCTGATGTAACCGACTAATTTTTTTTGAAATACCACATCCCTTCAAGTCTGCCTATGCTGATGCTGAGTGACTGTCCTGTTATGTTGATTGTCTATCCTCTTCCTCCTCCGCTGATATGTTGGAAGAACATTTCTGGTTCTGGGTGATGCCAGCAGCCCAATTTTTCTGCCCCTGTTTAACAGGGGCATTTAATTACAATTTTTGATGCAATGCTTTGCAGCAGGGCTAATTCCTGCAATAAAACTAGAGTATATGGCAGAGGTTGGAGTGTGGTGGCACCAGCACCAGTGCCTAAGGCCCAATTTTTCTGCCCCTGTTTAACAGGGGCGTTTAATTACAATTTTTGATGCAATGCTTTGCAGCAGGGCTAATTCCTGCAATAAAACTAGAGTATATGGCAGAGGTTGGAGTGTGGTGGCACCAGCACCAGTGCCTAAGGCCCAATTTTTCTGCCCCTGTTTAACAGAGGCGTTTAAGTACAATTTTTGATGCAATGCTTTGCAGCAGGGCTAATTCCTGCAATAAAACTAGTGTATATGGGAGAGGTTGCAGTGTCGTAACACCAGTGCCAGCGGCCCAATTTTTCTGCCCCTGTTTAACAGGGACATGTAATTACAATTCTTGATATAATATTTCACAGGAAGGCCCGCTCCTGTGCCCACCCAGAGTAATTGTGAGGACTTATAGTGTTGTGGCACCAGCACCACAACCACCAAAGGTCAATTTTTCTACCACTGTTCAACAATGGCATGTAATTACAATTCTTGATATAATCATTCACAGCAGAGCGCTCCAGCGCCCACCAAGAGTAACTTTGAGGGCTTACAATGTTGTGGCAAAACCAACACCTTGTTCCGCCATTTCTGCAGAGCATATAGGGCAGGCCCCTACTTTCAAACATCCAATTTACAAACATCTCCTACTTGCAAACGGAAGGAGACAACAGCAAGTGAGATGAAAAAAGATGGACGACAAAACAAATTATACAGGGGTGATAACCCTTCCCTATGTTTTCCAAAAAGCTTAAAAATCGTTTTTTTGACTGGAGCTACACTTTAAAAATGTACAAGTTGAAAATTACAAACAAATTCAACTTAACACAACAAACCTACACAGTCCCTGTCTTGTTTGCACCGCCTGTATACTGCTGTTCTGAGTATATAGGGCCTGGGGGCCACACGCATTTCCTTTTTTTAATATGGGTACGGGGTTCCCCTTAATATGCGTACAAGACCCAAATAGGCTGGTAATGGGCAGGGAGGGCTACCCATGCCATTTTTCTGAATGATTTTCAATCATATTGCAGGAACCAGATATAAGATTAAAACCGCAAGCAGTTTTAAATGGTGTTATTTCCGTTTAATGTCATTTTGTGCAGGGACTGTTCTAAACACGGGAAACACGTGGCACTTCACAGGCATACTACAGACACCCCCCAGGCACCATATTTAAAGGAATATTTCACTTTTTTTTTTCACTTTAATCGTCATTAAAATCAGTGCTCCCGCAAAAACGGACATTTTTAAAAACATTTTAGGCATTGACCCATGTCCCCTGGGGCAGGAGCCAGGTCCCCAAACCCTTTTTAGGACAGTATCTTGCATATTAGCCGTTAAAATTAGCACTTTCCATTTCGAACGTTCGAGTCCCATAGACTTCAATGGGGTTCTAACGTTCGTAACGAACGTGGGGTCCGTTCGAAAGTTCTGGTGCGAACCGAAGCGGGGGGGTGTTCGGCTCATCCCTAGTAAACAGGAAACCTGGAGCAATGATCATGGCACAAACCTGGAAAGGAATATAGGCAAGAATTAAAAGAGAAATATGCTGCATATCCAACATTAAATCAGCCACTGAAAGTGCTTAAAAAACTGATGGTTTGATATCACTTGTATGCTGGTGTAACCCCTAACTGAATAACAATTAGTGCACTAAAGCACTGAGTATCATAAACAATGGCCATGTTTCCTTCCAATAAAATACTGTTTTGAACTTTTTTAATCCTTTCTTACATGTCAGCACTTCTAACTTGCTGAAGCCTCTTTGCAGATGTCTCCTGTTTATATGCAGGCACTCCAGTAATTGCTGCATGGCATTTTTCCAGGCAAGTTTCCTAAGATTACAAGAGTGGGACATTCTTGTAAAATATGCTTTTGCATGGTCACTTGTAGTTTCCAATGTGAAGATATGTGACAGGGTGACAACACAGGAGAACAGTTAAGAGACAGTGACAACATCTAATGCCGCGTACACACGACCAGACTTAGGTCCGACAGACTTTCGACGGAGTTCTGACATGAGTTCTGACAGAGTTCTGACAGAGTTCTGACGGACTTTCCAAATGAACGGACTTGGCCACACACAATCACACCAAAGTCCGACGGATTCGAATGTGATGACGTACGACCAGACTAGAATAAGGAAGTTCATAGCCAGTAGCCAATAGCTGCCCTCGCATCGGTTTTTGTCCGTCGGACTAGCACACACACGAGCGGATTTCTCGGTAGGAACTGGGTCCGGCGGAGTTCTGGTGGAAAAATTTGAAACATGTTCCATTTCTAAAGTCTGTCAGACTTTTGCAAATCAAAAGTCCGCTGCAGCCCACACACGATCGATTAGTCTGCCGGAATCATTCCGTCAGACTTTTGATGTTGAAAAGTCTGGTCGTTGTGTACGCGGCATTAGAAACAGAAAGAGAAGCTGCTGCATTCCAGATATTATTATTATTATTATTATTATACAGAATTTACAGTATATAGCGCCAACAGTTTATGCAGTGCTTTACAATGTAGAGTGTGGACAGCTCAATTACAGTACAGTTCAATACAGAAGGGACAGGAGGGCCCTGCTCATAGAGCTTACATTCTAAAAGGGGGGGGGGGGGGTGGTGGTACAAAAAGTAATAGATGCGGGGAATGATTTGATGGGAGTGGCTCAGGGACAGTTGTTAGGTGGGTGTGGGATAGGCTTCCCTGAATAAGTGAGTTTTCAGGGATCTCCTAAAGGTGTACAGGTTAGAGGCTGATCGGACATACCGGGGCAGGGAGTTCCAGAAGATGGGAAGTCCTGAAGGTGGGCATGGGAGGAGGTAACAAGGGAGCTAGAGAGCAGGGGGTCCTGGGAGGCCATTAAAGAGAGAATTGCAGTAGTCAAGGCGGGAAATAATCAAGGAGTGAATAAGTTGCTTTGTGGTGTCATTAGTTAGGAAGGATCAAATTCTGGAGATGTTTTTGGAGGGACCAATGGTTATGCTGTTGATCTTAATGGTAAAGTCATGGGGGGGGGTATGGAAATATAACAAGCTCAGTTTTTGAAAGATTGAGTTTGAGAAAATTGTGTGACATCCATACCGATATGTCATTCAGCAAGTTTGAGATCCCTGAGGAGATAGATCTGGGTGTCGTCAGCGTAGATATGGTATTGGAAGCCATGAGAGGTTATCAACTGGCCCAGGGAAGAGGTATAGAGTAAGAATAGGAGGGGCCCAAGGACAGAGCATTGGGGTTACCCAACAGAAAGAGGAAGAGGAGATGGAGTTGTAAGTGACACTAAAAGTGCACTGAGATAGGTAGGAGGGGAGCCAGGATAAAGCAGAATCACGGAGGCCAACGGAGTGTAGTTTGGTGAGGAGAAGCAGGTGGTCAACTGTGTCAAAGGCAGAAGAGAGGCGACGACGAAGGAGAAAGCTGGGCTCCTCCGCTAGCTAAAGAGCGGCAAAAGAACAGAAGATAGCGGAGGAGCCCGGCGAGAAGAACTGGAAAGCGTGAAGAAGTCGGAAGAAGACCCTCGGAGCTGTCTAATAAACTACTTTAAAAACCTGTGTAGTGTGCTTTTCATTGACACTTTATGAAATGCCGCTTCGCCCTGTGGCCACTAGGGGTGCGCGCGGCCGTTGCTCACATGCCCGCTGCTCGCACCCGACGGTCACGATCACCGCTGGGCTCCTGCGATCATTGGTGACACACCAGAATTGGGATCTGTGTGTGTAAACACACAGTTTCCAATTCTCTGAGGGGGGGAGAGACTGATCATCTGTTCATACAAAATACAAAATACAAAATATGAACAACGATCTGTCATCTCCCCTAGACAGTTCCCTCCTCCCTTCAGTTAGAACCCAGAGAGGGAACACAATTAACCTCTTGATCCCCCCCTTCCCTGCCAGTGACATTTTTACAGTAATCAGTGCATTTTTTATTTTTTTTTTCAATATTTTTATTGATTTTATGCAAACCGAAAGAAAAACAAGACACGTCAGCCTTACATCATCAAGCAGCACTACAGTAGATGGTTGTTAATAGACAATGACCAGTAAGAAAAAGGCACATGTTATCGGTAAAAATCGGTAATACACACTGCAAAGTCCAAAGATAACAGAACATAACATGTATTAAACTTCGGTCAGGATCTATGTAGTCACATCAGGAGACCAAATCGCCCCAACGAGAAAAACTTTGAGGGAATCTAACGGGCGCGGGACTCAGCTATCCAGGAAAGTTGGCCCGTTAGCGGTAACTTAAATAATAAATCGTCACTGCTCGGTAGTGTTATTAGGGGTGCATCTCACACCTACACCCTATTGCGGGCGGTCTAGGGAAGAGTGACAGAAGGCCCCCCACCACCCCGAAAAGGGTACTTGCTGTGGTAGGAGACCCCCCACCCCGCCCCGACCTAGATAGGCCGACAGAGTCTGGACCAGTTAAAGCATATTGGAGGACAAATTATTATTAAACTAGTAGCACGGAAGACTGAGTTCCTTAAGCAAGCCCGGGAAGCCAAAGCGGCGCCGGGCTCAGTATGTGCACAGCACCTATAACCAACAAGGACTATAGTAACAGTTACACCCTGTACCATCTATGAGAAATTGTAAGGCCGTATAAACTATAAGGTGGGAAAATAGAACAGTTAACTGTGCAGGTATCATGGAGAATATGGGATCAGTCAGCTCCAAGCTCAACCTAGATCAATCCGATAAAGAGGTGTAGGAGAGGGGGAAGGAGAGGAAGGTGAGGGGGGATCAAGGGGGGGTGGGGGGGGTCTACCAGGGTGTCAGAGCAAAAGAAAAATTCAAGTTATAAAAATTCAAGTTATAATCCCGGAAATAGGAGGATTTTGTGGAATGTGGCCCAGGGTTCCCACACTTTCTCAAAGAAGGAGGCCTTGTCCTGCATGCGACTGACCAACTTCTCTTGCGCCATAATCCAGGAGATCTTTCGTTTAACTGCCCCGAATGGGACTGTATGTTGTTTCCAGTGCGCTGCTATAGTGATTTTGGTGCCTAAAAGGATAAAGAATATAAGTGTCTGAGATGGTTTATTGGCTTTGTCCAGTTTGAGGTTAAGCAATGCCACTTCCGGACTCTGGGGAACCGGAATTGATACCAGCTTGCGAATTAGGGCAAATACCCTGTTCCAAAGGCCCCTAATATGTGGGCAAGTCCACCATGTGTGGAGTAATGAACCTATATGTCCGCAGCCACGGAAACAAAGAGGGGACGCCTCCGGAAAGATCTGTGCCAGTCGAGCGGGAACCCTGTACCACCTAGTGACAAGTTTAAGGCTAGCTTCAATCAGGGACACGTTGAGGATCCCAGTGAAGGATCTTTGGAAACAGGAGTACCATAGGTCACTATCCCATGAAATATTGAGATCATTTTCCCAGGCTAATGCATAGGTAGGTTTGGCCGTAACAGAAGCTAGAGCTGTATAAATCGTTGAGATCCCTCCCCTCTGACTCGCTATGTCCGAACACCATGACTCATATGTCGTGATAGTAGGAGAATCTGGTCTATCGGGCCATCTGGAGTGCAAGAAATGGGTTAGTTGGGAGAATCTAAATTGTTCGGTGAGGGGCATCTCGAGTTTTTTCAAGCAGAAAGAAAGTGAGACAGGGCCTGAAGCGTTAAAAAAATTGCCAATCCTGAGTAGTCCTTTGTTGAGCCACCAACTAAAGGCTAGGATATTCATACCCGGCGGGAAGTCTGGATTGTGAAAAACATGCGTTAAAGGCCGTAATTTGGAGATCAATGCAGGGTTTTTATGTAACCGATCACACAGGGCAAGCGAATGGGAGAGGGTGGGAGACATGATAGGGGGTCGGCTTCTAGGCGGAGCCCAGATGAGATAGTCAATGGTGTAATGGGGGGCAGCCAGTCTTTCAATAGCAACCCAATCAGGTTTGGGGCCCCGGGAATAGACCATAGAAATCTGGGTTATTTGTGCTGCTTGGTAATACCACCAAATGTTAGGTAACGCTAAGCCTCCCTGCTTTTTGAGTCTATATAATAATTGTTTTGATCCTCTGCAACCCTTGGAGCCCCAGATGAATTGAAGGATTTTAGATTGAAGTGGTTGGAGTTGGGCTTTCTTTACGGGGAGAGGAAGGGATCTAAACAAGTACAGGATACGGGGAAGGAGGGTCATCTTGACCGCAAAGATGCGACCTAGCCAGGAGAGACCGAGATGGGACCAGGTTAGTAAATCTGCAGATAATTTTGCAAGGGCGGAAGGATAATTGGCCGAGTAGAGAGTGTTCATATTAGATGTTAGGTAGATGCCCAGATAAGGTAAGGAATCGAGGCACCATGTAAAAGGGAAATGATTCTGTAGTGTATTTACTATAGTCAGGGGAACGGAGACATTGAGTGCTAGGGATTTCGAGGCATTCATTTTTAAACCCGAGGCTAGTCCAAATGCGTCCAATTGGGCAAAAATATTAGGTGTGGAGATCAGTGGGGAAGTTAAAAAGAGGAGGAGATCATCCGCGAATAAAGCACATTTATGTTCTTGTGGACCACAACGCACTCCTCTAATGTCTGGGTGAGCTCTGATGGCAATAGCCAGGGTCTCTATAGCGATGGCGAACAGCAGGGGTGACAGTGGGCACCCCTGTCTGGTGCCTTTTTCGATGTTAAACGTCTCTGAATAACAACCTTGTAAACGGACTTGGGCACTTGGGGTAGAGTACAAGGCTCTGAGGGTCCCCAGAAAGAGGGGACCAAAGCCCCATTTCTCTAGGACTCGAAACAGAAAAGGCCACGTCAGCGTATCAAAAGCCTTTTGCAAGTCAATAGACAACAAAAAGCCATCCTGTGAGGGACCGCCATCCCAATGTGAGTTAAGAATAGAGATGATATCCACTGCTCGTCTGATTTGGTCCGGACCTTGTCTCCCCGGGATAAAGCCCACCTGATCCTTGTGAATATATCGTGAAATAAATGATGAGATCCTATTAGAAAGCACCTTAGTTAAGATTTTTAGGTCGTTGTTGATAAGCGAAATCGGACGATAGTTTTGCACCAAGGATGCGTCTTTGCCAGGTTTAGGAATGACAGAAACATAGGCTAAGTTCAGGGCTTTATCCAGGGGAGAGCCGGACCGGATGGAGTTGAAGAAATCGACCATAAAGGGGGCAATGACCGGGGCGAATTTCTTATAGTATCCCACAGAGAAGCCATCAGGTCCTGGGGCAGAATTACTTTTCAGACGGTTGATCACCTCTAGGACTTCAGTATACGAAATTGGGTCCTCTAGTAGGTTAGCATGGTCTGGTGACAATTTTGGGAGAGAGACAGTATCCAAGAATTGATCCACGGAGGGCTGTGGCTTATCCTCATCATCTTTATATAGGAAGGAGTAAAATTTATGGAAGGATGACATGATGCGGAGGGGATTCTGTGTTAGAATTCCGTCCTGATCTCTAATTTTCGGGAACGCCGAAGGACGAGGCCTCGGGGATAATTTGGCTGCAAGTTTAGATCCTATCTTGTCTTTCTGATAATAAAACCTGGCCCCGGACCATCTTAAGTGTTTCTCCGCCTCAGTGGTGAGAGCCAAATTGAGAGCAGTCCTAGCTGCTTGCAGGGCTTCCAGGGATTCTCTAGTGGGGGTACGTTTATGAGCTTTGCTTAGTAAACGGAATTCCTTGGATAGAGAGTCTATGTGAGCCTTCCTCCCTCTTTTTAGTTGGGATGAGATTTGGATGATTCTCCCCCTGATCACAGCTTTATGAGCAGCCCAGACAACTTCTGGGGCAGTATGGGGATCCTTGTTAAGGGAGAAGTATTCCTTTATGGCAGTGGAGATGTCTGCACTATGAGCTGGGTCACTAAGGAGACCCTCGTTAAGTCGCCACGTGATTCTAGTGCAGAGGTTGTGGGTAGACTGAACGTGAAGTAGCACAAGCGAATGGTCAGATAGCGATGTGTCCCTGATTTCCGATTTCAAGGCCAATGGAATAGTGTGTGATTGCACAAAAATGTGATCAATCCTGGCATGTACCTGGTGGGGGGCTGAGTAATGTGTGAAGTCTTTACATGTGGGGTTCTTTTCTCTCCAGATGTCCACTAAGCCTCTCGAGTGTAGAGTAGCCGCAATCTTAGTGCTCTGTTTAGGAGGTTTTCTGTTTCGAGCTGACCCTTTTCCTGTTTTATCCAGGGAATGGTCAAATGGGACGTTAGTGTTACCCCCCATTATTACCTTACCCTCTAATAGAGGGTCCAACGTGGACATCATGGAGTGAAAGAAAGCTGATTGTCCCTTATTAGGGGCATAGTATGACACAAATGAATAGATATTTCCTTCCAGGGAACCCTTAACCAAAATAAACCTGCCTTCCTTGTCTCTAAATATGTCTGTGGCGGTGAATCTAAGGTACTTAGATATGCATATTGCGACCCCTTTAGTTTTGTTTTTGGCGTTAGACAGGAAGAAGTGGGGAAATCGTAATCAGTGCATTTTTATAGCACTGATCGCTGTATAAATGCCAATGGTCCCAAAAATTTGGCAAAAGTGTAATAATGTCGCAGTCCTGATAAAAATCGCAGATCTCCGCCATTACTAGTAAAAAAGAGAATAATAAAAATGCCATAAAACGATCTCCTATTTTGTAGACGCTATAACCAATCAATATACGCTTGTTGTGATTTTTTTACCAAAAATATGTGGAAGAATACATATCGGGCTAAACTGAGGATAAAAATAGTTTTTTTATATATTTTTAGGGGATATTTATTATAGAAAACAGTAAAATATATTGTGTTTTTTTCAAAATTGGCACTCTTTTTTTGTTTATAGTGCAAAAAATAAAAACCGCAGAGGCGATCAAATACCACCAAAATAAGGCTCTGTTTGTGGGGAAAAAAGGACGTCAATTTTGTTTGGGTGTAACATCGCACGACTGTGCAATTATAAGTTAAAGCGGCGCAGTGCCGAATCGCAAAAAGTGCTCTTGTCAGAAAGGGGGTTGAATCTTCCGGGGCTGAAGTGGTTAATGCCACTATTTTGATTGCCATATCAGTAGCCCCAGCAGATTCAGGACTGTCACTCAACTGACCCTGTATATTATTCTGATTCACTCCTTCCCCTGCCAGCTACATAAAAGGTTAAGACCCCATTCACACTGAGGCGTTTTTCAGGCTCTTTTGGGCTAAAAATAGCGCCTGAAAAATGGCTCCCCTGCAGTCTAAGCGTGAAAGCCAGAGTGCTTTCACACTGAGGCGATGTGCTGGCAGGACTTTAAAAAAACTCCTGCATGCAGCATGTTTGGAGCGGTGAAGGAGCAGTGTATACACCGCTCCTTCACCGCTTCTGCCCATTGAAATGACGGCAAAACGGTGCTGCAGTGGCGCTTTGCAGGTCATTTTAACCCTTTTTTGCCCACTAGCGGGGGGTTAAAAGTGCCCTGCTAGCGGTCAAAAACCTCTGCATAAAACGAGCTTAAGGTGCCAACGCCGCCAACGCCCCAGTGTGAAAGCAGCCTTAGGAAGGGACTAAGGGATGTGATTGGAGGGGCAGAGGACTTTGGTCAGCACAAAGGATAATTAGACACTCCCATAAAAAAGAAGAAAGCGATGATATGCAAGAAAGGAGAGGGCTTTGCTAGGGAATTGACTAGTCAATATTTTAAAGCAAGCTCAAACGCACATTGCAAGTGAATACAATTAGTTTATGAAAAAGAAAAACATTGCAATACTTAATTTTTCTATGCTTTTATCTGCAATTTTCTAGTCGGTGACATGGGTCTTTTAAAAGCAGCTGACATTCCATTTCTACCTCTCACCATCAGCCCAACACTCTGTCCATAGACCCAGTACATGTTATATACGGTGAATAGGATTATCTGGCAAATTTGACAAATCTTGAAGAGGAACTGCAGTCTGCTCACAAAATTTGTAATAAAAACATCTTTGCAATTCTGAAGCTTCCCTCCAACCACTTTGCATATTATTTTATATATTCTGTACTTGCCAAATATGCTGCAGAAATCTCCCTCCACTGAGTATGGCTGCGATAATTTTAACTGTGGGCAGCTGAATCTACTGCCTGTTCTCTTCCTAGATTTACACAGACACACAGAGGCACACCCACAGCTCTGCTGCTCTCATGGGCCCTCTTATGACTCATCCCCCCTCCATTCCTGGCAAACTCTCACAAGAGTGAGAGAGAGAGAGCTGTGCATGATGTCATAAGCCTAGGCTTTTTAACAGATAAGAAACAGGAAGGGGGCTGTATAAGGTATTTACGGGCAGAAAAAATATATTTTACTATCCAAAGTTAAAACAACAAGGGAAGAAGATTTAATAGATGGAAAGTTGAAAAAATGACCGAAGTTCCACTTTAACCCTTGTAGAGAATCATCATTTTTTTCTCCTGAATTTTGAATATTTAAAAGCATCCCAAAGGATACGAAAATCATCTCTATAATGCATCTCAAATACAAGACCATTTTCTCTGAGAGTACACAAGCTGTATTTGAGTATAACACCTGTTCAACCATTAAGATGAGGTCATCCCCTACTCTTCCCAGCTGTAAGCACGTTCAAGTTCTTTCAGGATAAATTGACATACTATATTTTCGATTAACTTTTTTAAGGTCAGCAGCAGCTGAATGTAGCAAAGTCAGAAGGTCAAGCACAAAATAATAGAAAACAAGTCAGGTCACGAATCTCAGGAGCTGACAATCATTTAGCAACTTTCTTCAATTGTGTTGAACTTTAAATAGGACACTTGGTGCCAAGCCAGTGCTAGACATGCTCGTTCATTCATACTAATGCACACAATCTTGAGCATGTGCACATACACATGTGGATGTGTGCACACAACCGTGACTCTACATATTGGACTATGGGTTGTAATATGAACATGTGCAGATCTTTGGGCACGACCATGTGCTCAACCTTCCTCGCAGTGCTAGTTTCGGCATCCTATTCTGCTAATGTTTCCTCAGTTTAGGATTAAACAATACACAGGGTCATCCAATCCCCTCTTTTGGGCCCAGACTGTCATGAACACATCCTTGGGCTAAGCCTTATTACACAGCCTTGGGCTTACAGTGTACAACTATTATGTAGAGATCATTCCATGCTCTTCCCTACTGTAAGAACGATCACAGCATTTCTGTGCATGGACTTTAGACTCAAGTCAAATGAAACAAGTCAAATGAAGCATGTTTCAGGTGCTTTTAGGGTAAAAAGTTGTATTTGATGTGTTTTTAAATTAACATTTTTGCCCTCAAATTTGTAAAAAGAAACTGAAAGTACACTACTTACCTTTACTCTGCACCACTGCTACTCTCTGTCAATGTTCCCTGCTTCACTTTGGTGCTGAATGATGCATAGGGTTATCCAACCCCTTCTTCTGATCCTGGATTGCCATTGACACACCTGGGCTAAGCATCATAATGCAGTTTGAGCTCACACAGTGTACTGATTTTGGAATGGTGGAACTGTGTTTACACGTGAACAAGTTGCGTGGTGTGAGTGATATTGTGTGGTATGCAGCTGCGTGGTATGCAGCACTAATGCTAGTCATATGATCACATGGAAGATACCTGAAATTAAGGTATGCATGCTTAAGGTTTTTTTTTTTTTTATAAACCTGAAGTTGGGTTATAAGTGTACTCCATATAGACTATTACTTTGTAAAAGGCAAAGGGATGGCAAATAAAAGCATTTCAAATGTAGGGCAGAGGTGGACAGTCTGGGGGTTGTTGTTTCTTTTGATGTTGAAAAGGCATTTGATTCTGTGACGTGAACCTATCTCTGAGCTTGGCTTTGAACGCTGTTTCATCACCTGGATACATATGTTAGACTCATTACTGTTGGTCAGGATTTGTACTAATAAGTCCCTGTTCCTTCCCTCTTTTTAGTGGGAAGAGAAAGGGCTGTCCTCTTTCTCTAGGTCTGTTTACTGCTGCAGTGGAACCACTGGCCATTCAAATCCGGGCAGCTGACTCAGTGAGGGGTATCTGCGTTGAGGTTTTGAAGGGGAAAATATCCTTACATGCTGTTGACACTGTCCTATATTTAATGATATAGCCTCTTCTATACAAACAGCATTGTAGATTATAGACACTTTTGGTACCTACTCTGGGATTAGGATTAACTGGGAGAGGTCCCTTATTTTCCAGCTAACCCTTTTGCATTCTAAACCGATTACAAATACTCTGCTATGCTAAGTGGAGGAGTTCACGCATCTAGGGATAAGAATTGGTGGCTTCCTACCAAGTTGTTTTGATGTTAGTTTACTTCCCCTTCTTTAACACTTCTCTCAGAAGTTTGCCTCCTGGAAGTCTCTCCCATTTTTTACTAAATTGAATAGTATTATTACTGTCTGGCCTTGTCAACTTTGCAACTTACTTTCATTTGTGGTGGGTTATCCCTACCAAACTTGCAAGGGTATTATTAGGCAGCGATGCTAGTTCAATGGTGGCACTCTCAGCCTAGGGACAACCCTGCTGTGACCCTGGAAGCTGTGAATATTGTCTCTTACTAGGTTTTCAGGGACCTCGACTTCACCTGGGGGTCATGCATCTGATTCGGACCACCATTCTTATCTGGAACAAGGCTAGAGCAAAATACCACTCCCCCTCTTCCTTCTCTTCGCATTTATTGCTATTGGGCATCTCAGGTCTGGGTCCCCAGGAATGGGCGACTAGAGGGGTGGTAGGCTTGAAACACATTGCTTCTGGTGGATGGCTGATGGAATTTTCCACCCTAAAGACTAACTATAACCTTCCTAACTGAATGTTTTTCAGATATTTACAATTGTGTCATACTTTCCATATGCAGTTTCCCACTCCTCTCACTTTAGAATCTGACCCTATCGAGCAGTTGCTAACCTCAAGTTTGGTAGGCAAACCCTTGTCATCCCTTTACCTCTGTCTTTTGCTCTCCTATATTGGGAAAATTAACTGTACGCATCAAAAATGGTACAATGACCTCGTGATTTGGAGGAGAATGATGGGAATGAATGTTTGAACACATATACAGCCAACATTATTTTAGCTAAGGATAGATTTCTACAACTCAAGTTTTTACATAGAGCCTATTACATGCCACAAAGCTTGGCTGTTATCTACCCCTCAACTAGTTTCCTATGCCCACATTGTCAAATGTCTGAAGCATCTTTCTTCTATATGGTATGGTCCTGCCCTTGCCTCTGGCCTTATTGAATGGCAGTTGGACAGACATTAGTCGTGTGTGTGACTTGAACCTTGGATTGAATCCAAAAGTGTTGCTCTTAAATAGTTTTGATGACCCTACAATTGGGCGATATATTAAATTGTTTATTTGTTATGCCACCTTTTATGTACATAGAGAGACACTTCTTCATTGGAAATTTCCTAAGCCACTTACTGTATCCTCTTGGAGCACAACTGTTAACAATAGAAATTGCCCTAAAAAAGATCTGGTCTACTTGGATAGATTCTAGGGGACGGATAATAATCCCACTTCTCCATACTGAGCTATGATTAAGTCTCTCTTTATTTCCATCTTTTGGTTTAGTTTAGTTTTAGGAGTTCAGGAGTCTCAGTTCCTCCTTCTCTTTCTTGACTCCCTCCCTCCCCCCCCCCCCCCCCCCACCATTTTCTCTCCTTCATTTTCCCTACCTTGAAGGAAATTTTTTGAAGGGTTTTTTATGCGCTCACAGGGTGACACTGTGAGTACATAGGTATTATTTGTGTCAATGTCCCAATAGTGGATATAAGAAAGGTCTAAATGTTTGGACTTTAAAGGCACACTGGTAAACAAACTAGAGGTAAAAAAAAAATTGTATTACAATTTTTTTAGATAAATATAGTTTTTTATAAAAAGTACATACCAGTTTATACACTATAGAAAGTATTCAAAACGCTAGTAATTGTGAAGCACCCTGTACCTAAACAGATCTGACATCATATTACTTACTATCACCATATTATAACCACAACAGAAATCGGTAAATAGAAATTTTCCAACAAAGGATCTCCAAGTAGTAGTGTAGTTATATAGCGGTTGTGAGTCAGATTATGAATCCGGGTGCAAAGCGCTTATCTAGTTGCTCGACGTGTTGCGCGAAAGAGTATGCTTCTTCAGGAGCTTAAAAATCTTATAAAATATATACAAGAAAACAAAATCAGATATCACTATCTGATTTTGTTTTCTTGTATATATTTTACTAGAATTGTAAGCTTCTGAAGAAGCATACTCTTTGTATGTTGCTTTGGTGATTGTATTTTTGCATTTCTTTTTTTTTCTTCAGTACATTTATATTTGTATTTCACATGAACAGAAAAATAACAATGTGGACATTGTTCATTGTACAATAAGTTGTTATACATAAATTGGTACAAATAGATGCAATTGATATAGGTTAACACAATATCCGTATTTAGATTTATCAAAGTAGATTCAATTATGTGTTAAACCGCAAGAGTGTGACATCCTCTCCTGCAGGTACCCCAACTGGGATCATTTTTGTTGTCTGAGGGAGGGGTACTGTTACCGAAAATATGTATTGTAAAGACTCGATCCATTGTTTCGTCATTAGTGTAAGAACATTTTGAATGTTATACTAAGTGGTATGTTTGAGAACTAATAAATATAACTTATAGCACAGTCATGACTAAACTTAAAAGGTAAATTATATTTTTGTTATAAAAACGTTCCTGCTCCAGACCGTTGTGACCACTGTTTCCAATCCTTTTGTGATTTAGCAAGTAGACCTCTGCTGGAGGCCATCACTTATTCATAACCGTAGTAAAGGTTTACCATGTCAAGTGTGTGCTCAATGGATGGTGCCTGGTCTGTTTTCCAAAGTCTTGTTAGGCTCAGTCTTGCAGCCAAAAGGATATATGTTGTAACGTGTCTAAAAGGTTTGGGGATGGATTCAATATTATGTTCAGTAATGCCAGATCTGGTAATGAAGGTATAGGGTTTATTGTGATGTCTGTTAAGACTTGAAAACGTTCTTCCAGTATTTTTTTAATGTGATTGCATGACCAAAGGATGTGTATTATGTCTCCTTTAGCTGAGTTACATTTGTTGGGGATGTGCAGGCCAAACAATGCTAGTTTGGTAGGTGTCAGGTACCACCTGAGGGATTTTTTTTAAAGAGTTCCCAAGAGCAGAGCATTTTGTGGCTTTGTATATTTTTTGTAAAGTTTGTTGCCATTGGTGTTCAGTGTATGATTGCCCCAAGTCTGTTTCCCAGTGGAGGTGAGGGGAAGATTTTGTGAATTGGCATTTTTGGTGGAGGATATTGTAAAAGAGGGATATCCCTTTCGTTTTGGAGAATGGGTTTATTAACCACTTAAGCCCCGTACCATTTTGCTGGCTTAAGACCAGAGCACTTTTTGCGATTCAGCACTGCGATGCTTTAACTGACAATTGCTCGGTCGCACGACGTGGCTCCCAAACAAAATTGATATCCTTTTTTTCCCCCACAGCTTTCTTTAGGTGGTATTTGATCACCTCTGTGGTTTTTATTTTTTGTGCTATAAACAAAAAAAGAGCACCAATTTTGAAAAAAGCGCATTCTTTTTTACTTTTTGCTATAATAAATATTCCCAAAAAATATATAAAAATTTTTTTTCCCTCAGTTTAGCCCGATACGTATTATTCTACATATTTTTGGTAAAAAAATCGCAATAATCGATTATTGATTGGTTGGCGCAAAAGTTATAGCGTTTACAAATTAGGGGATAGTTTTATGGCATTTTTATTAATATTTTTGTTTTACTAGTAATGGCAGCGATCAGCGATTTTTATTGTGACTGTGACATTATGGCAGACACATCGGACATTTTTGACACATTTTTGGGACCATTGTCATTTATACAGCAATCAGTGCTATACAAATGCACTGATTCCTGTGTAAATGACACTGGCAGTGAAGGGGTTAACCAGGAGGTGGCAGTGTAGGGGTTAAGTGTGTCCTAGGGGCGTGTTTCTAACTGTGGGGGGCGTGGCTGTAATTTACAGATCACTGATCTCTGCTCCAATCACAGGGAGCAGAGATCAGTGTCACTTGTTGCTAGACAGAACGGGAAGATGCTGTTTACACCTTTCTCCCTCCCCGTGAGAAGATCGCGGGAATCCCCGCGGTGATCGAGTCTGCGGGACCTGTGGTTGGACTCATGGGGGCCCTGACCAGCATGTGAGCGCGCGCTGCCACCGGCGTGCACGGAATGGCACAGTGGCAAATTTAAATGGATGTACCTGTATGCCAATTTGCCTGTCCATGCCATTCTGCCAACGTACATCGTCATGCGCCGGTCGGGAAGCGGTTAAGAATTGCCACGCTTTTGTGTGTATGGTATAAAGAGGTTAAGGCAATGCTTTATTCGGGTATACGTGAAGAGATCCATAGGGGGCAGGTTAAATTCACGTTGTAGGTGGGAAAAGGTTTTCAGTTGGGACCCTTGGAGTAAGATTTGAATGGATTTAATTCTCTTTGAAGCCCATTGGGTTAGAGACAGATCTGAGGATAAATGATTGGGATTAGTATCTTGGGGATGGTGGGGGTGTTGGTACCATTCTGTATCAACTTTTTCCATGCGTTAGCTGAAGCCTTCCATTTAGGAAAAATGGCTGTCGGAATGTTAGAGCCCAAGGGGGTGCTCATTAGCCACCAATGTAAATTTGGGTAAAAGATTGACATGAAATCAATATTCCTCCTCTATAGGTTAGTTTTGGAATAGTGGCGCTGAACAAATCAGTGCATGTTTGCTAAATGTAAACATAAAGTGCAAAGTGCTTAAATATACAAAATATCACTGTCTGACAATAGATCAGTAGTATGTGCATAAATAAATATATACAATGAATCGATAAATAAAAATGTGAAATATAAACACCCAGTGAATCAAGTGACAATGGGGGTTATTTACTAAAGGAAAATCCACTCTGCACTGCAAGTGCACTTGGAAGTGCACTTCAAGTGCACTTGGAAGTAAAGTCGCTGTAGATCCGAGGGGGACATGCAAGGAAAATAAAAAACAGCATTTTAGCTTGCACATGATTGGATGATAAAATCAGCAAAGCTTCCACTCATTTCAGATCTACCACTTAGATTTAGAGCAACTGCACTTTCAAGTGCACTTGCAGTGCAAAGTGGATTTGCCTTTGGTAAATAACCCCCAATGTGTCAGTCTCTTAATTGATATTAAGATTAAGCCAAAGCAGTTCATATCAATAAAAAGTCCAATGGATGATGGCAAATCAGCCAAAAATAAACAGTAACAATTGTTATATTGTTCCAATAATCTTCCACCACACCACAGTGTGTGTGACTCCACTCCCCTTATGCTCTCAAACTCACCAGCTGCATTTGCCTTACACTTTCGTGTTTGGCTCAAATCACTTTGGCCCTCTAAACATGGGGGTTTAAGATAAGGTTCCAAACTTCAGTCACAGACAGATTTATCTCTTTTTGGCCATCCACATGATTTACTCCACATGCAAATTAAAAAATGCTTCCGATAGTGTAATAAAGTATTAAGAATTTTATTTAAAAAAATCCCACAGCATTACACTCACATGTGAAAACTCAAAGCACGCCAAAGATATAAATTCACAGCAATCCATGCATCTGTAACTGGGTATGTGATGGTCACGGCGGACCCAGGGTGTGCGAGCATATATAACACTGTCTCACCACTCCTCGTCCCCGCTATGTACTGTCCGGTATAATGTATCGCGTAACAGCGTCCTATGCCTCACTCAGATGATCGCCAAATAGCCATGCCCCGACATGTTTCGTCATGAATGACTTCCTCATAGGATTGGCTAGTTGGCACGACGATCCTCCCTTTATTCCCTCAGCGACTTCAAATGGGTGGAGCTATAAACTTCTGCACCTGCACACTCCCTGCGTCCCTGTCCAAGCAATACACCAGCCATTACAGCTTGATGATCCTAAAATCGAAGTTCTTAAGCAGTTAGCATATAAAGTATATAATGTACAGATTGCGATTGCAAGCGCAAGCTGACGGCAAGCTTAATGTGAGTCCCACATTCAAAATAACATCGCTCGCTCTATCAAGCTGATTACCACCAGTGACACATAGCGCTTATTCAAAAATACCTCATATGACATCAAACAATGCTACTCATATAAAAATATAAATACATCTAAAAATATCTAGATAATCTTCTTAAAAGTATGTAGGAAGGAACTAATAATAATTACATAATTAATACGATCAAATGGAAGCACTGAATATAAATATAAATTTTAAAATCACCTAGAGAAATCTCATCGCTATTATTAAAAGCTTAAATCAAAAATACCATAAAATGACCCAGACATAACAATGATGGCTTCCATGATATTGATACTAATTCAACGGGTTATTAAAAATATAAAAAATTATACAAGTTCATTCTAGTTTATGCCCTTTCATTATATTCTTACACCCTTAACAGCTAAAAAATAATAATATTACTCCCTTATTAAAAATGACTAATGAAGCAATTCAAATCAACTTCAATATTAATTCCTCTCGGAGATAGACATTTCATCAAAAAAATCCATCGGGTCTCCCTCTGAGATAAATCCCTGACCAGATTAGATCCTCTCAAGGAGGGATGAATACAGTCATTGTCACAAAATTGAAGTAAACTTGGGTTCTGATCATGGTGTTCCTTGAAATGTAAAGACACACTGTGGTGTTTGAACCCCTTCCTTATATTTGCTAAGTGTTCAGCAATACGTACCCTTAAAAGTCGCTTAGTGCGACCCACATAAAATAATCCACAAGTGCACCATAAAAGATACACCACATGTGTTGAATTACATGTCATAAGTTCTCTTATTTAAAATGTTTCTTTATCTCTATTGCTAATGGTGGTAATACCCCTTTTAATGACCCACACAGTTTTACAACAAATACACTTCCTGCATGCATAAAATCCCTTTAAATCAATTGAAATAGTTTGTTCATTTGGTGGATTGAGTATTTTCCCCCAATATTGGAAGTATATCTCCAATATTGGGAGCACGTCTGTAAATGAATTTAGATTGGTTCGGCAAAACTTCTAAATATTTATCTCTGCAAAGGATATACCAGTACTTTTTAAAAATCAGTTCAATATCCCTATATTGATAATGAAAAGCCGACACAAAACCCCACTGGTGCTGATCGTTTGTTAATAATCCATCTTTATCCTTTAGTCATAAATCTCTCAAAATATCTGGCACATCCTGAATAGTTTTATTTAAAAAAACTTTCCTTATATCCTTTTTGTAAAAATCTCTCCTTTAAATTATGTGACTGTAGCAAATAATCATTTTGTTCTGTGCAATTCTGGCAAACTCTAAGAAACTGCCATTTCGGGATATTCCTAATCCAGGCTGGTTGATGGCCACTATTAATAGACAGATAGCTATTTTGATCTGTCGATTTAAAATACACTGTAGTGTTCAGTATATTGATATTCCTCTCTATTCTCAAATCTAAAAAAAATGACAAATTTGTCACTGATCACATATTCTAAATTAATGTTGCTAGCATTGTCATTTAGGTCTTTCAAAAATTCCCCCACAAATGTCTTCGACCCCTCCCAAATAAATAGGAGGTCATCAATGAACCTGCAGTAGAATCTGAGTTGTGGAAGCCTTCTACTGAACACATATCTGTCTTCCCATTCTGCCATGAACAGGTTGGCGAGGCTAGGGGCATATTTAGCTCCCATACCCACGCCAACCTGCTGGAAGAAAAATAGGCCATCATAATAAAAGTAATTGAGTGTCATGCAAAAATCTACTGCATGACCTAAAAAGCCTTCTGGACATGAGGGATGTCATCTCTCTTGCTAAGAGCCCAGTTGAGTGCTAATGGTGCATCTTGATGTTGAATAATGGTGTATAGTGCAGCAACATCTGCCGTCACCAAATATATTTCCGCAGATGCTTGTAAATCCAGTTCATCCAAAGATCTCAAAAGATCAGTGGTATCCCTTAAAAAAAGCCCTAGTGGCCTTCAAGCTAGGTTGGAGGAATCTATCAAGATACTCCCCAACCTAGCTGTGACCCATCCAATCCCACTGACAATTGGACGAGCTGGTGGTACTTCAAAATTTTTGTGAATCTTTGGTAATGAATCGGGATTCTACACGTACTCGGAACAAAGATATCTTCTCTCCTGAGTATTCAGGGCTCCACTCCCATAGCCCCACTTAATGAGTGAAACCAATTGTGATCTATAATCATTGGTGGGGTCAGAAGCCAACCTTCTATAGGTAGACTAGAATAATTCCATCAATTGATCATGGTAAAAGGTTGTATCCATAATAACAACCCCCCCCCCCCCTCCTTTATCCGCCAGTCAAACAATAATATTCTTTCTTTCTTCTAATGACTTTATCCCATCTTTTATATAGTTCGGATTGACCCGTTTTTTCGGGGTCAGTGGTTCTATATCATTTAGCACCAGATTTTTAAACACCTCCACAAAATGATTATTAGAATTTTGGGGGTTGAAGATATATTTGTTTTTAAAACCACTATCTATCCTATATCCCATCCTAACATTCCTAACTTTTGGGGACACTGGATGATTTAAAAAATGTTTTTTAATATTGAGAGTACGGACAAATTTATGAACATCTAAATAAACATCAAACTTAATCATAGGCTTTCTAGGAGCACATTTGAGACCCACATTTAGTATGTTCATTTCTTTTTGATCCAACTCTATTTTACTAAAATTATAAATGCCACCATTCACGTGTCCCTCATTCTGTTTCTTGGATTGTTTGCGTCTCCCTGCCCGGCAACCCCTTGCTCTCTTTGATATGGTATTATATCCCTGCCTGAATTTTGTTGAGGTCCATTTCTCAAACCCCCCTCTGTTTGTTTGTTGAGCATGTCCCCTCGGAGTGCCTTCTCCTTTCCCTCCCCTCCCCCATTGGCTTAAAAAAGGAGACGGTCCTTGATTGTAGTATCTGTTGGGGTCACCTTCCATTAGGGGTGTATATCTATTATATAACGAGTGGGATTTCCCTTATCATGATAATTATCATAGGGGAAATTTTGTTGCCATCTTTGGTTATACTGAGAAGCATAATTAGGTGGATGTTGCTCCCTACCCTGTTGAAATTGACGTGATGGGTATTGGTTATAATTCTGTTGATACCCTCCTCTTTCATACTGGTATGGTTTTGGTGAATGGTAATTCTCACTGTATTGGTTACCTGCATATTGTTGAGGAACATTCCTCCGAGTGCCCTGATGCTGAGGGGCATATTCTGATGGTCCCCGTTCACTTCTCTCTTTCTCTCCCCCAGTAACCACTGTTTTTCTTTGATTGTAAGTTAGTGGGATATCTGATTTGGTATTCTCTTTTATTTCCTTAGGGGTCTCAATATTATTTAACTGTTGCCACGCATAAATTTGATTATTCTTAAAATCTGTCGACTCTCTATTATACTTTTTAACTTTCTTTTTCTGTATATCTCTATCCCATTTCTCTAACTTCTTTTTCATGTTACTGTTAAAATCTTTAATTTGATTGGAGTCCCTAATTGGTTCCAATCTACTTTGTAATTCATTAATCTGTTCATTCAGTTTCCCTAATTTGATCTGTTCTCTCTTTAAAACTAAACTTTGAAGCTCCTTTCCTACCTTATTAAAAAATTGCAGCCATTCATCCATATAGCACTGGTCATTTAAACCATCCAGGGGGCACTTCCCATCTCAGACTTCTAAAAATTAAACCCTCTTTTTGATAATGTTCAAACGTGAACACATCACACCATGTTTAACTTGTTTCTCCAATAAATGATCAAGAGTCTTTAGCAAATCTGAAAAATCTTCTTCACAGTCATCTCATGGTTAGTTAATAAGATACTATCAGGATTGATCTGTCTAGTTGACAAATAATTGATAGCATCCATAGCAGCAAATGGTTAAATACTAATGAAATAAAAACAAATGATACACAAGTAACCACCCCCACACTATGTAACCCCTCTGCACTTATGCAATAAATAAAACAATATGTGTGAGTTAATAACTGAAGCTGCCACTGTAAATAAACAAAATATGAACTCAATATTCCTTCTCTATAGGTTAGTGTTGGAATAGTGGCACTGAACAAAAGATTGACATACTTTCTATTTGACCCCACAGCTTATTAGGGTGTGGATGGAACCATCCTGTTAGTTGGGCCAGCACTAATGCTAAATAATAGTCTTCAAAGTCTATGGTTCTTGAACCTCCTGCTAGTTTGTGTTTCATGAATTTCGAGGGTACACATCTGGGTTTTGAGCCAGATACATTTGTTGAATATGGTTTGGAGAGATTTAAAGAAGGAAAAGGGTATGGGGATGGGTAGTCTCCTGAATAGGTAGAGTGTTTGCAGTAGGTAAATCATTTTGAATGCTGTGAGCCTCCCTGACCATGTTAGTTCTTGTTTCGTTGGGTGTCCATGTACAGTTTGGTGAGGAGTGGTTTAAAGTTAAATGAGAAGAGACTTTTTACAGATCTCGTTAAATGAACTCCGAGATAAGAAAAAAAAATTTCAGGCCATGCAAAGAGATATTGTTGCTGTATTCGATTTTTAGTAGTGGCCTCAAGCTTAAGATATATAATATGTGCTTTGGCCGTATTTAGCTTGTGGTAAAAAAAATTTACTGAAGCAATTCAATGTTTTTTGTACCTCTGCCAAGGAAGAAGCCTGGCTTGTAAGAATTAAGATTACATCATCTGCAAAGAGAGATTTTGCCTATTGTCGGGCCTGAGATTAAAAGATTTGATCTAACGTATTCCGCCAAGGGTTCCATAAGTAGGTTAAAAGTTTGTGGGGATAATGGGTAACCTTGGCATGTTCCATTTGTTATGGGGAATGGTTGGGATAGCATATCTGCTGAATATACTTGTGCTGACAGAGTGGTGTAGAGTGCCATAATGGCCCTAAAGATATGGCCTCTGAAACCAAATTTTCATAATGCCATCTGTAGATAAGACCAATGAACTCTGTCAAATGCCTTCTCTGCATCCAAGGATAGCAGCAGAGAAGGCATTTGTCAGGGACATGGCAGTCACGGTACTGGCAATGCCACCCTGAACACTCATGGACGTCCACAGAGAGTCCCAAGACTTGCAGGAGTGTGTGCCGCACATCAGAGTGCATTGGCGCATGCCGGTGCCCATCAGCGTGCATTGGCGCATGCCGGTTCTCATCAGCGCGCATTGGTGCACACATATGCGCAATACTGTGCGTGCGTGACCACGCGCAACTGGTGTGACTAAGACTGGCACCAGTGGCACTATTTAAGCAAGCCTGCAACTACAGTACCTTGCTGGATTATCTCCTCAGCTGCCTTGTGTACCTTGACCTAGCTTCCTGATCTGAGATACCAATTGTGACCCGGCTTGCCTTCGACCTTGCTTCCTGATCTCCTAGTCTGACCCTTGGCCTGTTCCTGGACTCTGCTTCTGCTTCCTGATCTTCCGGCTTGACCTTTGGCTTGTATCTGGACCCTGCCTGTGTTTGACCTTGGCTCGCCCCTGTGTATTCTTTGGACTGATCTATCTGTGCATGACTTCTGGACTGGCTCCTGGTTTCTCTGTTCATCTAAACACAGCAAGTTCAGCTCCAACTCCTGCTCCATCCATCCCGCAGTGGCTGAGCTCATCCAACTACAAGCAAGCACCCGACAACCTGTGCTTCTTCGGGCACCATGCTTCCTGTTCCAATGGGAGCCCTCTTAGCATCTCGATCTCCATACACGCTCCTGACAGCATTCCACTAGTCTCAGCATGGTGGATCACATTGATCATCTGTCTAGTGGTGTCTGGCACCTGTCTACCTTTAGTGAATCCTGACTAGACAGGCATTATGTCTATCAGGCTTATGGCTATTTTTTGGTGTAAATTTTTAGATCTAGATTCAGTAGGGATATTGGATGGAAATTCTGTGAGGTTGACTCCTTCCCTGGTTTTGGAAGTGTGATAATTAGAGCATTCAATGGGAATGTAGAAGAGGAGCCAGAATTGTTAAAGAGGTGTGTTAAGTGTGGTGTTAAGTGGCTGGAGAATTGCATGTAGTACTCTCCAGTCAGACCATCAGGACCTGGTGCCCTGTAAGGGAGTAGGGTGATTGTTGAGTGGATTTCCTTTTCTGTAAAGGGTTCATTTAAGGAAAATAGTTGTGTATCTGTCAATGTTGGGAGTTTAATTTGCTGCAGAAACTTGTTTATATCTTCGCTAGAGGGTTGGAATGTAGAGGGGTCCTTCCCAATGTTGTAGAGATCACTGTAGTAATCACTGAATGCGTTTGCTATGTCTTGGGGATTTGTTCGTTTATCTCTAGTGTGTGGGTGATATAAATGCATTATTTTAGTTTTGATTCTTCTCCCCTTAATGCGTTGTGCTAGACGTTTTCCCTCTTTGTTTGAGGTAGAGTAGGAGGTGGCTCTTATTTTACATTGTAAAAGAGTGGAGAAGTGACTTCAGTTCCTATCTCAATAACTTCAATTGTGCTGACTGTGTTGGTTGTGGATCTGCCTTATGTTGGCTTTCTATAGTTGCAATTTGTGAAATAAGGGTATCAATATGCTGCATCCTCTTCTTTTTACAGAGGGAACTCAATTTCATTAGTATATCATGAATAAAAGCGCGTTCCACACCACGTTGGGGTCGTCCACTGAGCCACTATTATGTTTAAAGAATTCAGTTATTGGTTTATAATTACCGGTGAATATTAACCGGTTACATTTTTTGATAACAGGTAGAACTTGTGAAACCTTTCTGTTAAGTGGCTGTATCTCTTTGTAGAGCTTTGCGGCAGAGTTGAAAAAAGAAGCTGAGTTCAGCTAAACCACTATTGGGGGGTCAAAACAGTTAAATACTGAGAAGGACTATGAACTTGACAAGATGCAGTGAGGGAGAGATATTGATCTGTGATGTTGGCCCATCTGAAGGTTGTGCTAAGCCTTGTTCAGGTGTATTTTCTCCCGTTTACAGCGTGAGGTTGATGATCTGTGTTGTTGCAGAGGTGGATTTGCATCCTTGTGAGATTCCAAGATGATGCCCCAGGTGCGAGGTAGATGCATGCCTTTCTGGAGATCACTGACAATATGCATTGTGTCATTTCTGGTGATGAGTAGTGTTGCAGGGTAGCGTCACTTGTAAAGGATTTTGTGGTTGTGAAGGCCTTTGGTGATTGGATTAAGGTGCCTTCTGAGTTGTAGCGTGTATTTGCACAGGTCTGGGTAGAACTGTATTCCTTTATATGGTGGACGTAGCAGTGATTTGGTTCTGGCTCCTGCCAATAGATTTTCTTTGATGTGAAAGAAATGTACCCTCGTTAGCACATCTCTAGGTACTGACGTTGCCAGATGATGTGGTTTTGTATCCTGTCGACAGTGATATCTCTTGGAGAAGTATCGGGTAGTATAGTGTGCATGAGCTCTTTGGAAAAACTAGGTAAACCTACTGGCAGGATAGATTCGGGGACCCCTCACAGCTTGACGTTATTGCGTGGCGAGCTATCTTCCAGGTCATCTTGTTCTTCATTCACCTTCTCATAAATATCAATGATGCCATTCACTGTGGTGGTGCATTCCTTCATACCAGTTTAAATGTTTGTGACCCTGTCATCCAGATTATGTATTTCTCTAGAAATTTTAATTTTTGTAGAAATTTTATTGAACAGTGAGGAGAGGTCTGTCATCAGCAATGTTTGCAGTGACATTAACATGTCTTTAAGGCTAGTGTCCATCACTGGCTGTCCTGTGGTGGGAAAGGACACCATGGATGTAGGGCCTTGTTGGACTGTAGGAGGTCAAAAGCCTGGACTTCGATTAGAGCCTGAGGGGGCCCATGGTGCATCCATCCGCATTCGGCCTTAGCAGGGGATTTGTTCTCGGGTCTTGTGTGGGGGATGTAGGCAGTCCTGAGGTGTCTGTGTCTCCCTGGATTTCATTAGGGAGATCTGCGTAGGCCTTGTGCAGCGCGGCGTGGACAGGTTGTCACCATCTTGAGTGTAACTGAACTTTCCTGCAGGCTTAAAGAAGAAGGTGGTCAGCTTCTTCGGCTTGTAGTCGCCCATCCTTTTGCGGGACTTGGCAGTGACTTCCTGTGTCTCTGGGATGAGCATGGCATCAGATTGTGCATGTTGGCAGGCCTGAGTTGCTCCAGTTTTCTCCCTCACAGATGAGCTGTGGATCTAAGCAACCATCTTCAGCGCCAGCTAGCCATACCCTCTCTATAGGCCTCAGGTGGTGCAGTCGGGCTGGCTCCATCTTGAGGTATTTTTGCATTTCTTAATAACATTTTCTATGTACAAAATGTAAAAAAAATATATATATCTAAAATGCTAATAATTTCCCTCTGAAAACTCAGAAAAGCATGCCTCCATTTGCTTTCGCTTGAGTCTAATGCCCATGCAGATTGAGCCTTTGGAATAGCCCTTTTGTAATACAGGGATGTTTATGTAATTCTAACTCTAAAACATTCAAATTAACAACATATTGTATCTGCAGATAACACACTCAAATAGGTATACATTGTTTATTCAGCATGTGTGAAATTATCTGTCATTAATTTTATTTTTTTATCCATTCAGATGATCATTTATTAGCTATGAAATGTGTCTGATGTACTTTGTAAATTATACTGCTAATGTAGTGTGAATACAGTTGGTAAAAGATTTTGACTAACGTGTAACGGTTACAAGATTAATATAATAGGTTTATTTACTGACAATAATACTAACTAATTATTCAGAAATCCAATGCCATACATTTGGTTCCCATATCATCAAGAGTTATGAACTTCTGCCATAGAAATCCAAATGATCAGTCAAAAAAATCTAAACTTGTCTTGTGTATGACACCTCTTGGCTAGTGAAAAGGAGTAAAAGGAGCCTGTTAGGGTGGGAATATGTAAGCTGCCATTGGTGACTTCTTTTTATAAGCTTAGGGTGTCATCCTGCATCTGGCTTCTCCATAAAATGGATTACTGACGAGGTAAAGGCACACACAGAATAGAAGTTTTATTTTAAGACTTTTTTAAATTTTACTAGTTGTATATTTGTTTCAGGTTTATGGACACATTAAAACCTGTATTGTAGAAGTCTAAAATGTATTGTAGAAGCCTAAAAATGAAAGGCTAGTCACTGGTATTGCATATGGGCTCCTTGAAGTTGATAGTTTCTCTATTACTGAAATACAATGCCTTGAAAACCTTCCTCTGCAATATGTATTTCCGTAGAGGCAGCTATCTTGGTAAAGGCAGGGCTTTACTTCCTTATTTTAGAGCTGTCATCGCGATGGCTATCTGATGACAGGAACGACAAAGAAGCAGCAGGAGGGGTGCAGAAAGAACAGATTCACAGAGTGAATTAAGTAGAAGCAGGAAAATCAGTTCTCTGTAGGCCATTGGTTACCGTTTCTGTCGATCAAGAAGAAAAATGAGCAGCACACCAATAATATAAGCAAATCTCACAACAAATATGGTGTTACTAGTAGTTAGAGGCAGCAGTGCTACAGTGGTGGCTGCTCCATTAGGGGTGCAGGGGCACCTCCCCCAAATCCTTGCGCCTGGACCCTAATCTACATGCAAGGCACCAGACACATGGATTTCAGAGGTTTGTTTTTTGAAGCTCATGATTAGAGCCTGAGGCTCTAATTGGCTTGAAAAAAGGGTGGGCTTGGGGTGCAGAGCACTAGTGTGGGGCTGGTGGGCAGATATGCGAGCAACGGGGGGGGGGGGGGGGTGGTGGGTGGCTTGATGATCAACAGGGTGGGGGATTTTGACTGACGGACCGACTGATGAAGGGGGGGGGTGTTGGTGATTGGTTTGTTTGCCGCCCCCCACCAAAAAAAATGGAGCACCAGGCGATGTTTAAGGCGCAGGAAGTGCACTTTTTTTTTTCAGGAAAGATTTAAGACAAAGAGATAATCTTTCAGGGTACTGCTTAGACACAATTGAAATGTCTAGATATTCCCTATAACAGCAATTCTTCACTTTTTAAAAGGACATCCAGTCTCAAAAGCAAAGCATACATGAATGCTTCATAGTTTTGCTTTACATTGCAGTAACATACAGGCATACCCCACTTTTAAGTACACAATGGAGTTTATTTACTAAAGCTGGAAAGTGCAAAATCAGGCTCACTTCTGCATAGCAACCAATGAGCTTCCAGGTTTTATTACCAAAGCTTTATTGAACAATCTGGGGTTAGAAGCTCATTGGTTTCTATGCAGAAGTGAGCCTGATTGTGCACTTTCCATCTTTAGTAAATAAACCCCATTGTGTACTTAAAAGTGGGGTATGCCTGTATGTAGCGTAACCCCTGTAGGAGCCACTAAGCAGATGCCCAGGGTCCCTTTAGCCAGTAGTTTCCTTGCAACTAAGGACAAAGTTTGGATCACTCTCCAGGCTCATTAAAGTGTAGCTCCACCCACCCAAAATGGGAAGTTCCGCTTGTTTGCACCCTCCTCTCCTCCACTGCCACATTTGGCTTTTTTTTGGGGGGGGGGGGGGTTCCTGGTTTTGACAGGTACCTGCTCTCTCTTCCGGCTCAGATCACCGTGCTGATCTGAGCAGGAATTTCTGCCCCCTCCTTCCCCGCAGTCTTCTGAGACACATCACAGGTCCTAGAAGGCTACAGGACCATTTAGATGGCACAGTGCAGCTGGTGTAGGAAACGGCTGTGAAGCCGCATGTCTTCCCTTCCTGTTTCCCTTGCTTACTATACCGGCACCTGCATCTGAAGTTGATTAAAGAATCGGTTTAGGTGAGTACATTGCTGGATCTCTGGACAAATAAGTGTGCTTATATTAAAAGTCAGCAGCTACAGTATTTGTAGCTGCTGACTTTTAATTTTTTGGGGAGCCTGGAGCTCCTCATTAACCAGGTATGCTCTTTATGATGCTTTAATTACGAACTTGGATAGGTAGTGGGTAAGGGATGGATACTCCTGTAATCTTAATGAGGACTTGTAGAACTGTGAGCCAAGTCCTTGCACAAGTAAAGGATGGACCAAGCTTTGTAGTAGCAACTTGAGGAAATTAATCTTCCTCTCTGGACAGTCCGAGGAAAGTCCTTTCACTAAGAATTAAATAGATCAAGCTCTTCAGGACATCAGACAGAATGTCCCCTTTAAACATGCAGACTCTAGCAGAAGAGCTATGGCAACAGCACATTAGGATCTCTCTCACCAGTCTCCTTCCCCACACTTTCACCCTATGGTACCAGACTAGATCCTCAGACTACAGCCCCTCAGTCAGCTTCAGCAACTCTCATCAAACTAGGCCTCCAGGTAGCCCAACTGAGGCCTCAACAACCCACAGGCACATGACAGCATGGTCTAGGGGGCTAATAGCCCGCCCTAGGCTGTGATTTCCTCCTCAGGGAAAAAGACCAGGCTGCTCTCAGTCTCAGAGTATTTATACAGACTCCCAGTCACCATCTGGACATCTCTCCCCAGGGATTGGCCAGAGCTGTATGAATATTCAGCTGATTAGGCTCTTCCTGCCCACCAACTTCCAGAACATTTCTGGACTAACCAGGGGAAAGCAGTCAATCCTGTAGTCACTGAAACACAGGGCAAGCAAGAACAATCAAACATAGTTGATTACAGTGAGCAAAACTAAATTTGCCGAACAACGAAATGCAGCTCCACTGCATTTCAAAGTAAAAATTCAGTCTGTTTATAAAAGCATAGCTTACAGGTCATATGTTCACAGGTATTATCATTTAAAATGCTATTTATTATTATTATTATTATTATTATTATTATTATTATTATTCTATTATATATTTACCAGTAATAATACTTGAATATATTGATATTCTTAATGTAACATTTTTGAGCATAGTTGTGCATTGGTCACATTAAAATAGTTTGGAGAAACTTTTTAAACTGTGCTATATTCACAAGAACTGTGTTTAACAATTGGCTATATGAAATGCACTTATACTATATAGTTTCTGTCATTTGATGTGACCTCACTTGCAAATGAAAGCAACATTTAAACTCTGATTAATCAGAGCTTGTACCTCAAAGGTAGCGGAATAACCCCTGAGGCTGTCAAAGTGCATTCTGTGGACCAGTACAAGTACACAGACGCCCTGAGCAGGCCGTGGGAAATTCTGTACTCTTCTCTGCTGGGAAGTAATGCTTTATGACAAGTGCCAAACTGAAAGAGTAGAATCCTACAACTGTATGCATTATTGATAAGCTGTATTGCTGCATCAGTAGCTAATCGTATTCATTTTTTTCTCTGAAAAAATGTATTACAAATGTCAAAAATTGCAAATATTTTAGGGATAAACTAAACAGACTGGCCCCAGTGGTTTAAAAGACACTTTGGTTTTGATTTACTAAAAACTGGAGAGTGAAAAATCTGGTGCAGCTGTGCATAATAGCCAATCAGTTTCTAACTTCAGCTTGTTCAATTTAGCTTTGAAAATATAGCCTGGATGCTGATTGGTTTCTAAGCACAGCTGCACCAGATTTTGCACTCTCCAGTTTTAGTAAATCCACCCCTGTATCATTATTGTTTAACCACTTCAATACTGGGAATTTTCACCCCCTTTCTGGCCAATTTTTTGCTAAACAAATGAAAAAAACTGTGTAGCTTGAATAGTCCAAAGTGGCCGCTACTAAGGTTAGCTGGAGCCAGGAGAGGAGGCACCCTGCATGCACCCAGTTTAAATGGCTTTGAACAGCCACTAGGGCTGCAATATAGTGACATTTCAGTCCGTCATACCAACAGCAGGATGGAGCGGTATGGGAGGTCAGCACTTTTTCTGCAGAGGAGACAAAACAGCTGCATCTAGAATGAGAGGAGCTTCCCCATTTCCAACAGAAGGAACTACGCTATGTACTATTCTTTGAATGTAGAATTGCATAGGGGAAAAATGTTCAGAAAATCTTCCTGAAAGGTGAACTTACACTATAATAAATAAACTATATACACAAACTTGATGTAGCACTAACCTCCGAAGGAGCTGCTGGTTAGATTTGGGCTTACCGTTACCTTCTGTCTTCCTCGTTGCACGTCTATGGGTGTCCCGTGGTAATGGCCCACCGTCAGAACACTCCGATCAATGCTCCAGTGGTACTGTTCCCTTTGCAGAGAAAAAGTCCCAAAGCATGATGTTGCTACCCCCAGGCTTCACAGTAGGTATGGTGTTCTTTGGTTGCAACTCAGCATTCTTGCTCCTCCAAACACAACGAGTTGTTTTTCTACCAAACAGTTCTACTTTTGTTTCATCTGACCATATGATATTCTCCAAATCCTCTTCTAGATCATCCAAATGCTCTCTAGCAAACCTTAGATGGGCCCGGACATGTACTGGCTTAAGCAGGGGGACACGTCTGGCACTGCAGGTTTTGAGTCTCTGGCGGCGTAGTGTGTTACTGACGGTAGCCTTTGTTATGTTGGTCCCAGCTCTCTGCAGGTCATTCACTAGGTCCCCCCGTGTGGTTCTGGGATTTTTGCTCACTGTTCTTGTGATCATTTTGACCCCACGGGGTGAGATCTTTTGCGGAGACCCAGATCGAGGGAGATTATCAGTTGTCTTGTATGTCTTCCATTTTCTAATTATTGCTCCCACAGTTGATCTCTTCACACGAAGCTGCTTGCCTATTGCAGATTCAGTCTTCCCAGCCTGGTGCAGGTCTACAATTTTGTTTCTGGTGTCCTTTGACAGCTCTTTGGTCTTCACCATAGTGGAGTTTGGAGTGTGACTGTTTGAGGTTGTGGACAGGTGTCTTTTATACTGATAACAAGTTCAAACAGGTGCCATTAATACAGTTAATGAGTGGAGGACAGAGGAGCCTCTTAAAGAAGAAGATACAGGTCTGTGAGAGTCAGAAATGTTGCTTGTTTGTAGGTGACTAAATATTTATTTTCCACCTTAATTTGCAAATAAATTCTTTAAAAAATCAGACAATGTGATTGTCTGGATTTGTTTCCACATTTTGTCTCTCATAGTTGAGGTATACCTATGATGACAATTACAGGCCTCTTTCATCTTTTTAAGTGGGAGAACTTGCACAATTGGTGGCTGACTAAATACTTTTTTGCCCCACTCTATCGTTACAACTGTATATATTAGATAGATAGGTGATAGCATTCTTGCTTTAACCACTTGCCGACCGCCGCACGACGATGTACGTCAACAGAATGGCACGGGCAGGCATAAGGGCTTACATGTACGTCCTTGCCTGCCCGCCGGTCGGGGGCCCGATCGGGCCCCCGCCCGGTGCCTGCGGCGGTCGGTATTCATTCGGGAGCGATCCCGGACGAGGGGACGGCCATTCATTCATGGCCACCCCCTCGCGATCGCTCCCGACGAATGAAAATGTCCCGTGACATCACTTCCTCTCCTGTAATGTAAACACAGGAGAGGAAGTGATGTATTCTCTCCTCCGTGTCGGTATTTTTCGTTCCGGCACCGAGGAGAGAGGTTCGGTGAGTTGCACCAACACACCACACATACAGTAGAACATGCCAGGCACACTCACACCCCCCCTTTACCCCCCGATCACCCCCCAATTAACCCTGCCCCCCCCCCAGTCACAGTGACACCAATTGCTTTTTTTTTTTTTTTTTTTGCATTGGTGTCATTTGTGACTGTAATAACTGTTAGGGCAGTTAGGGTTAGCCCCCTTTAGTTCTAATGTGCCCCCCTAACCCCCCCCCAATAAAGGTTTAACCCCGTGATCACCCCCCCTCGCCAGTGT
The DNA here is from genome assembly GCF_037356315.1 of Lithobates pipiens. Classification (NCBI taxonomy): domain Eukaryota; kingdom Metazoa; phylum Chordata; class Amphibia; order Anura; family Ranidae; genus Lithobates; species Lithobates pipiens. The sequence goes on from NW_027507784.1 coordinate 145,040,041, forward strand.
CACTAAGGCTGGGTTCACATTGCAGCGGTTTATGATAACGAATGTGATTCGCACCGCACTGCAGTGCAAATCACATCCGATCTCTGTGCGATTCGAGTTCAGCCATACAGATAGTATACAGATAGTATGGCTGAATTCGCGTTGCACCCGCCGCACCCGCCGCACCCGCCGCAAACTCGCACGGGACCCTTTTTTTGGTCCGCAGCAGAATCGGATCGCATGGGTGTTCACACCATGCGATCCGAGTTTGCAGATCGCACTGCGATATGCGAACTGATCTGGGGGTGTCATTAACATTTCACTGACACTCCCAGCAGTTCGCATAGGGCAGTGTGAACTGCCGCCGGGAGGCATGTGATGCGGGAACCCGCCGCGGATTCGTGGCGTTCCCGCATCGCTCCAGTGTGAACCCAGCCTAATAAGCGATAGTTTTTCTGATCACTGTATTAGTGTCACAGGTGACGCTAGTTAGGCAGGTAGGTATTTAGGTTCGCCGCAGCTTTTTATAGCGCCAGGGACCCCCATATACTACCGCATAAAGCCCCCTGATTGCCCCCTAGTTAACCCTTTCACCAGTGATCACCATATAACTGTTACAGGTGACGCTGGTTGGTTAGTTATTTTTTTTATAGTTTCAGGGCACCCGCCATTTATTACCTAGTCTCACTAGTGTACCCCTAAATTTAGGGGTGTCTACTTTCCAAAATGGGGTCATTTGGGGGGGGGGGGGGGGTTGTGCCATCTTGGCATTTTATGGCCTTCAAAACTGTAACGCCCTTAGAAAGCCTGAAGGCGGTGCTTGGTTTTCGGGGCCCCGTACGCGGCTAGGCTCCCAAAAAGTCCCACATATGTGGTATCCCCGTACTCAGGAGAAGCAGCAGAATTTATTTTGGGGTGTCATTTCACATATGCCCATGGCATGCGTGAGCAATATATCATTTAGTGACAACTTTGTGAAAAAAAAAAAAAAAGTTTGTAATTTTCCCGCAACTTGTGGCAAAATATAAAATATTCCATGGACTCAACATGCCTCTCAGCAAATAGCTTGGGGTGTCTACTTTCTAAAATGGGGTCATTTGTGGGGGTTTTGTGCCATCTTGGCATTTTATGGCCTTCAAAACTGTAATAGGTAGTGAGGAGTGAAGTCAAATATTTACGCCCTTAGAAAACCTGAAGGCGGTTCTTGGTTTCGGGGCCCTGTACGCGGCTGGGCTCCCAAAAAGTCCCACATATGTGGTATCCCCGTACTCAGGAGAAGCAGCAGAATTTATTTTGGGGTGTCATTTCACATATGCCCATAGCATGTGTGAGCAATATATCATTTAGTGACAACTTTGTGTAAAAATAAAAATAAAAAATTATTTTTTGTCATTATTCAATCGCTTGAGGCAAAAAAATAAAATATTCAATGGGCTCAACATGCCACTTATAAATTTCCTTAGGGTGTCTACTTTCCAAAATGGGGTCATTTGGGGGGGTTTTGTACTGCCCTGCCATTTTAGCACCTCAAGAAATGAGATAGGCAGTCGTAAACTAAAAGCTGCGTAAATTCCAGAAAACGTACCTTAGTTTGTAGATGTGACAACTTTTGCGCAAACCAATAAATATACAATTATTGACTTTTTTTTTACCAAAGACATGTGGCTGAATACATTTTGGCCTAAATGTATGACTAAAATTGAGTTTATTGGATTTTTCTAATAACAAAAAGTAGAAAATATCATTTTTTTTCAAAATTTGCGGTCTTTTTACGTTTATATCGCAAAAAATAAAAATCGCAGAGGCAATCAAATACCATCAAAAGAAAGCTCTATTTGTGGGAAGAAAAGGACGCAAATTTTGTTTGGGTACAACATTGCATGACCGCGCAATTACCAGTTAAAGCAGCGCAGTGCCAAATTGTAAAAAGACCTCTGGTCATTTACCAGCAAAATGGTCCGGTCTGAAGGTGGTTAATACTTAAATGTCATACATGACTAACTATTTTCATGTGATACCAATGTGATACCAATGTTTTTTCTTTTGGTATGCTACACATATGTTATTCTATTGTTATATTGTTAACTCTTTCCTGTTTCCCTACCATCCACTCTCTGGCTTGGGAGCTCAAATTGTTTTTGAAAACTCTGAGATGTAGTTTCTTGGGTGGGGGGGGGGGGATGTTGCTCCCTGGGGTTTAGTCAGGGAGCTCCTCACTAAATTCCTTGTCAGGAGTAGCTACTGCAGTTAATTGATAGATATTAATTGATTTCTCCCTAAGTCTGGCCTTGTTACACTTTTCTCTTCTACCACTAGGTGGCCAGGGAACTTGGTGGTACTAGATATGAGAAGGGAAACCCCAGGTCAGGTTATGGGTATATGGGGTTTCTCAGCCAATGGGCAGGGTTTTTGTTGAATCCCTTGTCCTGCTGGGAGAACCTATATATTTGGGTGAGGTCAGGTGATCTAGGTTCTGTGCCACCCAGGCCACCACCTGGGTGGACGTGTGTCATATGCCTTGGGCTGCTAGGCCGAAGATTGGGCCTATTCCGGGGGCATCGGCTGCTAGCCTGTGTGAGGGCCTATCAAGAAGTGACAGGGCAGCGCAGGGTTGGAACTGAGGCTTGCAGTCCAACCAAAGGTGATGATTCTGTTGGCCGGAGAACCTGTCGTGGTCGGAGGTAACAGGAGAGCTGTTGCCACAAAGGGACCAACCACCTTTAACAGGGACCACAGTGAGTAACTGAAGCAAGTACCGTAGCAGAATTCTCACTGAATGGGCATGGTTGAGGATTTGGAAACTTCAGGTGGTGATCAAGTCAAGGACCCAACCAGTGGAGGTGAAGCTTGCAGAGCAGCCTTGTGTGTCAAGCCAGGGACCAAGCTGGTCAGCAGGGGTGAAGCTTGAGTGGTATCTGGAGTGCCAAGCTAGGGAACCAGCAGGGAAGTGTGGGTGACGTGTGAGAGAGACTAGAAGCTTAAGGGGCTGAAGAACTACAAGTAGAAGTTGTAGTGAAGCTAAGTGAACTGTTGCACTTTGTGTTAGGAGCTCTTAAGTACTGTTACTTAGGAGACAGCAAAGTGGCGCCTTGCTGGGGCTTTTCTGTGTACGGCTGTCCTAATACTGAAGTCTCAGAGTCTGCTAATTGAAATTGCGACCACTTAAGGGTGTCCTGGCCCTAATCCTCTTTCCCTTCAAAATATAAAAGGATTGTTAAAAGAAATAAAACCTATTTTGCATCCAAGAAGTGTCTGGCACCCAATGACTTTCACCATCTTTGAACCCACTATGCCCCACAACCCACTACATATGGAAGGATGTCAGCTGTCTTTGGCCTTAAAGGTCCTCATAAGGATGGAAGAGGTTAAAGACCTTGCTACAAAAATTATCATCCCCTAAAGGCTGGTTCACACCTATGCAGGTTGCAGTTTGCATAATCCAGATGCATTTAGCATTTTTCAATACACGTGTTTTATCCATTGAAGTCTACGGAATGAAAACAACAGAAAAAAGTCCCTGGCCCTTTCCATAAAATGCACAGATGTGAATGTGACCCATAGGAAACCATGTTAAATGGACTGTAGTGTGTTTGTGCAAAACTGAAAATGCACTAAAAAATGCATAGGTGTGAACCAAGCCTAATAAGACAACAAAATAAGCCAAGGACTGTTTTCTGCGTTGAGTGAATGAAGGAAAAGCTGTGTGACTGGCTGTGCAGCAGTGGGGAAGCCTAACCTCAGCAACTCCTACTAGGGTAGTGCTACCCTTGTCTTTCACTGTTTTAGTGTAACTCTCAAACTAAATTATTATTAATATTATTATTATTATACAAGATTTATATAGCGCAAACTGCACAGCTCGTTACAACGTTAAGTAAAGAATAACGAAAATAAAAATACATTCTTGACTGTTGTAATAGAACTGTCAGTACCCTCATAAGACTTTTGGAGAGCAACCAAAACAATTAAAGACAGATATACTAAAATATTTTTATCTAATATTAACAAATATGCTAGTGTATATTTTTCTCTTTAGTAAATGGCAACTATTATTTAAAGGCTTAGTTCCAGACATCAGTGGCACTGAGGAAAAAAAAAACATCTGGTATAAAATATTGATACCAGTCTAAGCCTCTAAATGTCATTGTTATCATTTTAATCACAATCATCTTTGTGTCGTATAAACCTACTGAACTATTGGATGTCTCCGCTGCTATGTTTTGTCGGTGTCAGTTAGCAGATAAGATTTACAGCAGAGGAAGCGTAGGCCGCTAACAATTGCTCCTTTGCTATTTGCAACCAAAACCTACCATATGAGTTGTACATTTTGATGATTAACCTGTAGTACTTGGATTAAATTAAATCAGAATGAAGGCTGATCCAGGGATATTAGTATAGGGAACTGGAGAGTCAGAACAAAACATCTGCTTGGGTTTAAGACACCATAGATAGCAGCAGTATATTTTTTAATTCGAAGAGAGTGCACACAAGTGGAAAATTTGATTTTATGTTTGAAGGGTCAGTCTACCCAGAACTCATATTTCAGATTTTTTTTTTTGTTACAGTTAAAGTGGAACTATTGATAAAATCAAAATGACACTATTATGTAGTTTGTCAATAGCATAAATACAGAAGTTTTTTTTTTATTCCCTCCAGAAGGTTTTATTAGCGCTGGTTCACACTTTTGCAATATCTGATGCGACATGAGTTGCACAGAATTGCATGACAAGGGAAATAATATTATTTTCAATGAATCACGGTGTGATTTTGAAAGAGGTTCGCGTGCTACTTTGGTGTAAATTTAGTGCGCTTTGGCTCCATAGAATATGCTAACCACATCCAAAGTCGCATCACATAATCACACTGAAAATAGCATCAAAAGCAGATCACAGTAGTGTGTACTGAACCTAATGTTTCCTCTTTCTTTACAAGGTGAAAACACTATTCTTCGGTGAAAGCACCAGCCACATTGTAACCCTGTGGACAGGTATATCATCTATGGATATGTGGTTTTAAATGGACAATAAATAAGACAAACCAATTAAACTCCAGTTAGTTCCTGAAAAAGGGTAATGTTTCTCTTTGAAAAAGAAAGGCTTTAACCATGCATAAAAATTATTGTAATCAGGTGTAAGTATCCATGGCAGTGTTTTCTGGTTTCTCCCAACCCAGTAACTACCACTATTGTTGGATTACTTGGCCTATTAATGGAAGGGAAAAAATAATGGATCCACTAACAGTATCAACAAGTAATAAAACTATGCTATGGGGAGGAAAAGTACAGAAAAACAAATATTGTGGCGTTATACTGTATATTATTGAAAGACTATGCTCTATGTCATTTTTCATTTTGTACCCAGTTTCATTATAAGTCATCCAAACCATTTCTTATGAATCTGAATACCTGCTGTACCCAGTATGACGCTGAATACTATGTTTATTTTATATTCTGATGGAGCAATCGAAAGTGAGTAGGAACAAAGCCAGAACCTATGACCGAGAAATTAAAGAAGAGAATTTGTACTGCATTTTTTCATAATTTGCCACGTCACGAATGTTAATTCTCCATTACGAATGCTAGTTTACAAGACCGACCGCTTCTGGTTCCGAGCATGCGTGTTTGTACTTTGGACTTTTGTCCGACGGACTTGCGTACACACGATCTGAAAATGCGACAACATACATTTGTTGGCGGAAAATTTGAAGACATGCTAGCAAACATTTATTGGTGGAAAGGCTGACAACAATTGTCCGATTTTCCACCAACAGCCTGACGTCAAACATTTCCCGTCAGAAAATCCGATCGTGTATTAGGCTTTATTCCTAATGCACGCTGACAGTCAATAAAGTCAAAAGTGCGCATTGATAAAATATGCCTCCCCTGTAGTTCCAGCTCCTGTGAACTCTAGAGGGAGACGCCAGGAGTAGTGCAGAGAGCAGGAAGTAGAGAGCCAGAGCATTGTGTGTAAAAGGCAGCAATGTGATCCAGGGGGATGGGGCAGGGAGCCAGAGCATTGTGTGTATAAGGCATTTGAAATTCATGTTAGTGGTCCGCGGGATTCAAAATTGTGAGTTTAGTGATCCCTGAGGTCCAAAAGGTTGGCGACCACTGGTCTAGAGTTCGGACCAGTTTCACATTGGCTTCTAAAATATAGAATTATAGTTTTTGTTTGTGAAACCTACTTGCCTCTGAGTTAAGGAAAACGTATATATATCACCCCCCCCCCCTCCTTAGACTGAACCATAATCATAATTTATGCTATCAGCTCATCTTAAATTGGTTGTAAATTTCAGTAAATTCCCTAATGAGCCCAGCTGAAAAAATTCTACCTCTGACAGTTATCTTTTCTTCCTAAAGAATGATTATCAGTAGCATGTTCTTAATTGTAAATTACACTCATTATTACAGTTGAATTAATACTGAAAGTTGGTTTTGATTTAGTTATATTGCAATGGAACAGTGTGAGTTTCTGCTTCATGGAACCATTCTGAGATATTTCTGCTTTCTGCACTATAATAGAACTGGTCTATTCAGAGCACATGAAAAAAATACGGCATATTTAAACTTACTGGCTATCACTAAATATTTTTATAATATTGTAGCTAGGAAAGAGGATTGTAATGATTCGCAGACCATAAAGAGACCTGGTCACAAACTTAAAACATTGTAGATAAAAGCACAAAAAAGGAACATTTTAAATGTGTTCTTGCAGCTTTTTCCCATTCTGTAAACAATTTTTTAAATCACGTGCAATATGCTTTTGAACTTGCTTAAAATTAGACTACTCCAGAAAGACTGAATTCGCTAACATAACCCCTCTCCCTCCTTGTACATCATGGCTCTCATATCCTTGTGGTCCAGCTTCTCTGCAGCTCCAATAATCTCCCTAAATAACCTTCTATGTTAGTTGCTGGGGAAGGAGTGAAGGGGAATATTACAGAAAGTCACCCCTGATCTTTCAATAAAGAGTATCTGTCACTGCCAAAGCTATTACAAGGGATGATGTTCACTCTTTCTAATAGCAATAAAGTTGAATGAAAATGTAAATAAAATACATTTTAAAAAGTTCTAAATAACCACGTCCCCCTGTGTTCACGCCAAAATGCAAACACATACATAGGTCAGGGACACATATGTAAGAGGTAATTGCACAACACATGCAAGGGATTGGCGTGAACGTCAGAGTGAGATAAATAATTCTAGTCCCAGAGCTCATGTTCAACCACTTATGGACCAGAAGGATTTGCCCCCCATATGTATTTTGGGATTTGGTTTTATTTCACAATCTTTTTTCAGTCTTGAACCAATATACTTTGGTCGATTGTCGTAATACTATATCACCATATTTCCTCCCCCCCCCTTTTTTTTCTTCTTGTTTTTGTCTCACTCACTTTGGTGTTCCCTTGGGATTTTTTGACACACTGACCATATTTATTAATGTGTATATATATATATATATATATATATATATATATATATATATATATATATATATTTATATATATATATTTATATTTATATATATGCTTATTCATATACTTTATTTTAGATTAATGTAGGCTACATGTGTTTTTACCTAATCATGGACTGCACTGTGTCAACTGCCTGGCTCCTGGGCTGTTTTCCTGGGCCGGGCTGGCTTTTCTTGCTTTAGTAAAGGGTTAGATGTTTGTTGGAAGCCCCTACCCCCTCTTTTTTGACCCTGGGCGATCTTTGAGCTGACGTGTAAGTATTTAGGCCTTTTATCCCTCCCGGGGAACCATTCATCATTATACTATTTTTTACTTACATTCATATATATCTCTTGCACCATACTCTTGATAATTGGACAAGCTCCATGAAATGCGACAAGTTTTTTAAGAGATTTGTGGCTTTTACTTTTTATGCTTACCATGCAATTGTCTATGTATTTACCATAATGTACCAGTGCAAGATGAGTTAATTTTACTATGAGTACATTTTTTAGATGTCAGCTCTCTACTAGCTTTACCTTTTTTGAAACTATACTATGGATGATCATAAAAAGTCTAAATTGTGTTTGTTCAATAAATATAATTGTTATTTATTATTTATATATTATTTTTAGTGACACGCCTCATTTTAAGTCCCAGTGACCACTGTTCTTTCTGTAAGAAAATTGTAAAACATTTTTTACCTTAACTCAGGGAATACATTAAGGTAAAAAAAAGTTTTGCTTTTGGAACCACTTTAACTCTAAAATGGTGATCTGTAAAGGCTTTTAAAGTGTGTCTTGGACAATTTTAGGTACCGTAGCTTGTCGTCATTTCACAGGTGTGTCCAAATTAAAATCTAGACGTATTTGGTATCTATTTACTTAGCGCAACAACATCTTTTATATTTTACAAAAAGTAGGATATTTCATGAATATGAAAAAGTGTGATCAAGGTAAGGTATTGACTGAAACGTGACATTAAATAACTAAAAATATGGACATTTCATATATATACAGTGCCAGTGCAAAATATATCTATGAACATACATATAAATATATAGTGCAAAAAAAATAAAAAATCTACTTAAAATGAATATAAATAATAAATCTTCTTATCAATTGAGAAAGTCTATTCAATAATTCAAGTGCTTTACAGAAAAAACACCATGGTGTTTCGACAATTTCCAACTTCTGCTCCTTTCACCAGGTAAAGTGCAAGATCACCTTCATTACAGACCCCAAAAGAGTCTAAGCATGTAGGCAAATCAGTCTGATGCACCAAATACTGGTGTTCAGTTCCTTTAAGAGCTATAGGGTTCCCTCTCCAAAACGGCTCCACACAGCTTGCAAGCAGGATATAGGCAACAAAGAGAAAATAACAGCCTCCAATAGTGCAGTACCTGGGTTAATAAGTTCAACAAACTGCACGGACCCTGCTTCATAAAATACACTCACAGGCCAGTCACTTCACTGTATATACGTAAGGATTTACCATCACTTTAATATTTTTATCATTATTGAGTCTAATACATTTTGCCAAGATTGTGAAATCTTGTTAAAATCTGATCCTGGTCAACATTTTTGGGAACGTTTTAGAAAGGTGTGAATGAAGGTTTGGCTAATCCGCATAACCTCAGTTGACTTTAACCACAGCAACTTTCACCCCAAAAATTTCACTCAGGTAACCAGTTAAAGGCAATATGAAACATGATTGGTTCCTATGGATTGCTGCAGTGTGAAAATTATCATTTAGTCTTCAATGTCTTATGTTATATGCCCCATAGCGTGCCATATGGTGGTCTAGGCATCTTTATGTGACTGTCTGAAAATCCATTTAAGCAACAGAGGTTCTTTGAAGACAGATAATTATGTTTTTTTTTTTTTCCAAGATTCTTTTTTGTATTTATTTTATAACATGTACTTACCATTACACCCTACTGCATAATAGTGAGGTTTTATAATAGTTAGTTGTTTATTTTTATTTTTTAGTTTTTTTATGGAATGCTTTTTATTTTCATATATTCTTTAATTAAAGTGGAGTTCCGCTGATTTTTTTAAAAAAAAGTCAGCAGCTACAAATACTGCAGCTGCTGACTTTTAAAATATGGACCTGTCCAGGGCGCCCGTGATGTCGGCACCTGAAGCCGATCTTTCCTCTCGGCTCTCGGGTGCTGCCATCTTCAGTAAGGGAATCAGGAAGTGATTCCTGGCTCCCTACTGTGCATGTGCGACTCGTGCTGCCTGTTTGCACTGGTCCCTGCTGACTCCTGGGACTCGTGGTGCCGGGATCTATGCCCGGAAAAGTTGGAGCAAAATACCTGTACTAGGCACCGGGGGGAAGTGGAAGTTCCATTTTTGTGTGGAAAGAATTCAGGTTTAACAATAAACTACATATATAACTGCAGTGTACGCAGTTTCAGTAAATGGAATACATATCTAAATAATGAACAATATGGGTCAAATGTCACATATAATAAATAAACAAATAAAAATAACATAAAATCAGTAATAAGTTAGATTAAATAAAAAGGAAAAAAACAAACTCACTTCCTTTGCATTTATTACAAAAATATGTAAATAAAGAACAAAATGGAAAAGGAGGGATGTAGGTTAGGGAATAGTGGGTCAGGGACAAGAAATTAGTGAGAAACCAGAATATCAGAAATCAACTAATTGTAATGTTTTTCCCTCATCTGAATATTTAAAAGCATTCCGTAGGAGTCATGTTTTATTGTAATTTTCATGTAGGTTGTGTGAGGAGAGGACTAGGTTTTCCATTTCATTAATATTTTCATATTGTTATTATTATTATTATTATTACTACACAATATTATTTTTCCTATTAGGAATATATGTGTGGGGAGAATTGGTGATTAGTAAATGCGTTTGATCTGACCAGAGACACACCATCATTTTTCCCCTCATCTCCCTCCTCCTGAGAACATCATATCCTGTGTCAAGGGGAGCCACTACCATCTGGTCGGGGCAACACCACCATATATCACCCCAGGTATGTACCCTGCCATCCAGCACGTTGAGGGCGTTTTTCCTTTCCCCCAACTTTTGTTTTTTTGGGGATTGGTTTGGCCCACTGAAGTCAATCTGCTGTTTTTCCTTTTTCTGACACCTTGCTTTTTTCCTACCTTCACCTCTCCTTCCTCTAGGGTACAGAGGCCATTTTTGACGCACCTTCACTACTCCCGCAGTTTTTTTTTTTTTGGGCGTCCTCTGTGTGGGGGCTGTGTGCCTCTTTCTCCTGGGGATCCCTCGGGCCTGGACGTAGAGGGTTCTCTCCCTCCTCCCCACCGACCCGCTGTAGCAGTCTTTGGGATCATCAGCACCTGTCTGTCCCCGGTGTTTTTTTCATTATTTTTAATGTAACATTCATATGGATGCAATAAGTTATCATGCAATACTTTATGGTCAGTACTGATGTTTATACCTTTGTTGCATACCATATAATACTTTGTTTATAATACATATGCACTTCCCCCTTTTTTCTGCTCGCTTATATATCTGTTGATGTTTGAATATTTCTTCATTGATTGTTAATGAAGTATTCCCTTATTTGCAGACACACTCATATTGTGCTGTTTCCAATCAGTACCCCTGAAGAAGAGTGATTACTCGAAACGCGCTGGGTCCTTTTTCCCGTACATGTAGCTTATATGTGTTGTGGAGTTTATGATTGTGATTGTCTCATATCGTATTGCATTCTAGTTTATGTATACTGCATCCCATGTACTATTGTTTGTATATTCATGTTAACCCCCCCTAGCGGTAATCCCGAGTCTGGCTCGGGTTAGGAATATACTGATAGGAGCGGTAACCCCGAGCCAGACTCGGGATGTCTTCGCTTGATGCAGGGGAGGACACAGGGAGAGTTACTTACCTTGTCCCCTGGATCCAGCGATGTCCGCCACGCTGTGTGATCGAGCCGTCCTCTGCTCGATTCACAGAGCCAAATGCCGCCGAGCTCCGTTCCCTGAGGCGTTACCGCGCACGGGAGCGGAGAACGGCGGCAAATTCAAAAAAGTAAAAACACACAGATTTAAGAGCGTTATTCCTAAGAATTACAGGACTACAAAATAAAAGCCAGATTTCCGTGCAAAATAATTGTACCGCTTTCAGCACCTAATTCCAGACTGAATCATACCGCCAGGGAGGTTAATGTATATTTCACATTTGTACTATCCACAGAATTTTTCCTTATATGGTTTACCCTAAATAAATTCATATACGCATTTATACCCCAAGTAGCCCTTTTTTTCCCATTTAAAGTCCCGTTAGGATGAACACTTCTTTTCTTTTTTATCTATTTAATAGGGATGCAGGAAAATCCGACTTTGCAGACCCACTGGACACCACCCCTTTTCTAACAAGTCAGGAACTTTGGCAATCATAATTCATGAATGATATAATTATCTGCTGATTGCACAGATCTGAATATATATGTCAAAGACAATTAAGAATTGCTGTTTGATGTTTTGTCTTCTTTACAAATGTTTTTTCAAGTGGTCCAAGCAGATATTTTCCATGTGTGTATGCTAAGACCCCTTTCACACTGGGGCATTTTCAGGCGTTTTTCAGGCGCTTTAGCGTTAAAAAAAGCGACTGTGAAGCACTTGAAAGAAGCCTCATCTGCAATCCCAATGTGAAAGCCCAAGTGCTTTAAGAGCCCTTTCACAATGTCAGCGCCCGAAAAACGCTCATAAAGCGCCGCTTAAACTGGCAGCGCTTTACCAGCGTTTTTCGAGCGCTATTGGGGCGCTTTTAACCCCTGCTAGTAGCCAAATAAAGGGTTAAAAGCGCCCACAAAACGCTGCTGCCAAAAGCGCTTTTCAGGCGTTTTGCAGGCGCTTCCCATTGATTTCAATGGGAAGGGGCACTTTAGGAGCGGTGTATTCACCGCTCCAAAAGCGCTGCAAAGAAGGTGCTTGCAGGACTTTTTTTGACGCCTTGCCATTGCAACACCTCAGTGTGAAAGCACTCAGGCTTTTACATTGGGATTGCAGTTGCGGCTTCTTTCAAGCGCTTTACAGGTGCTTTTTTTAATGCCTGAAAAACACCCCAGTGTGAAAGGGGTCTTAATGTAGTGCTAACACTGGCAGGAATTAATTCCCATTCACACAGATCACAGTACTGCCCTTGACAAGGCTTTTCTTTCAAGAAGAGTGAAATCACCTATGTTTTAGTAGATAAGCTCTACTTTGTGTACTGAGATGCTATCTCTGCGGCCTCTCACCTTGTGACTTCCACCAAAGTTTCAATGTTGGAGTCTGAATATGGAGGAGAGGAGACTGGGGAAATTCTTACTCCTGCCTACAGCAGACTGTTTACATCATAACAGCATATGCAAAATCACTGGACTGGAGCTCAAAGATGGATCTACAATGATAAAATGTGGATGTTTTGTTAAAAATGATTATTACGGTAGATTGTAACATTTTGGGAGGTTTTTCATGCAGACTTTGACACTGTGAGGCTGATTTACTAAAACTTGAGAATGCAAAAAGCTTGTTGTACCTTCACTGACTGGCTAGGAACTGGCGGAAATATATGAGAGGGTCCTATATATAGTAAGCCCCAATAGCCCTGAGACCATTAACCCCCGTCCCCAGCCCCATTTGCCATTCTCTTAAAGGGAAATTGTGCCAAATACATTAACTTGTATATAGCCTTAAATATTAATATTATTAATTCTATTTTATTTATTACTAAATGGGAGGGGTGATCACATGCGCCCATGCTGTCAGGTTCAAAGGCCTTAAGCCCTCCTAGTTCATTCTCCAGTTTTATAAATCAACCTCACAGTGCCAAAGTCTGCATGCCGATCTACACCGGATTTTGCACTCTTCAGTTTAAGTAACTCAACCCCACTGTATATTGTTGATCATGCAGCAGTAGTATTTAGATAAAAATAAATGTTTTTAGGACTCTTGGTTAGATTTTCTAATAGATAATGGGGTCAAATAGACAATCATTTTAAACCATAGTCATGAGGAATATCAAAGGAGAAGGACTGACATTTATTCTCAAATGAAGAAAATGATATCTATAAATGTGGCTTTCTTGAGACAAATCATACTTATTGTAATGCGTATGTGAATTCTGAATTTAAATGTAGAATTTAAACATTGGCATGCCAATCAAACACAATTTGATAAGGCTTTCATATGAAATTTGTAGAGTTTATAATAGTACTATCAAATGCTCTGATGATGATTTTTTTTCTGAATTTCCATATAAACATTTAAATGAAATGTTGCTGGTGTATGGAAAGCTTTAGAGTAATTGTAAAGACTTTTTTTTTTTTTTAAATAACAAACATGTTATACTTACCTCCTCTCTGCAGTTGGTTTTGCACAGAGCAGCCTGGATCCTTCTCTTCTCGGGTCCCTCTTTGCTGCTATTTGTCCCTCCCTCCTTTGAGTGCCCCTCAGCCAGCAGCTTGTTAAAGGTTTTCACCCAAACCGAGTCAGAGCTCCGTGTATCCATTTAGACACGGAGGCCTGACCTGGCCCCGCAGGAGCCAATAGTGCCGCTGCTCTGTCTCAGTCTATCAGAAGGAGTGTACTGGATGGCTGAGGGGATCGTGGACATTGCTGGAGATAGAAGGGAGGTCAGTTAGTTAGTTGAGGGGTGCTGGGAGGCTGCTACACACAGAAGGTTTTTTATCTTAATGCATAAAATGCATTAAGATAAAAAACTTTCTGCCTTTACAACTCCTTTAAGGTCACTTATGATTGCCTACACAACCGCAGTTCCCATATTTTTTAAACAGATCCCTATTATTTTTAACGTTACAAATAATACATATGCAGATACCACCAAATACACTATACTTTCCATTTAAGAAAATTGAAGATTTTCCAATTTGCCTGTGTGACCTTACGCTAAGACTGCTCATTCCAGTTTCTATTTATTTTTCAACTGTTCTGCCACTCTATACTATAAAAAGACCAAAGAGTATTAGCCGACAATAGCAAGCTTAGGTACAGTGTCTTGTATTGCTCGGATGCAGGTCACTGGGTTAGTTGTACACTGTACCGCCTACAGAATGACTGAGAGATATCTCATCTCTACTCTCCTACACTAATCACAGCAGTCACAACATTCCATTCTGGAAGTGACCCTGAATACTGAGGCCTGAAAGACGTTTTGTTCAAAAATCGCAGATCTCATCTGATTCTGCAGCAGGTGTCAGATAACTGTGGTCTGGTAATCCAGCAATGCGGAGTCAATTAGGTCAAACTCCAGATCTGTGTTCTGGTTTATTAACAGAGAAGTACATTAATTTCACAAAGTGAGCTCTGCAAAACATAAAGAGCTCAGTTCCCTAAATCATGGAAAGACATATTTTGTATTTCCTAAGTAATTGCCATTTGCCTTAAAGAGGAAAATGTATTTTACATTTTTAAATATATTTTTCATACACTAGCTGAAATTAAAGGATAACCAAACCCAAGAACAAAATATAATACATTGTAGCTTACCAGCCATTAGATGTGGCAACTACATTGTTTTTCTTTTCTTTTTTTTTTAGGAATATTTTCTGCATTTTTAAGAATATTTTCAGCAAAGACAGAAAATACTTGCTGGTCTTTCCTAAAATACAGTGTCTTTGTCACTACTATCAGGGGAATTCAAAATAGTCCTAAAAACTATTTTCTAGTGGCAGCTTCCTTTAGAACTACCTGCGCCAAAGTAAGGCAAGCATTTTGTGCCAGTATCAGTAATAATCAGTTGGTGGAATCCCACAGCCAAAATCTAAATGGGCCCTGGGGATACATCGCATTCATGATAGCTTCTCAGCACAGTCATGCCCACTCTTGAGTACTGGTGTAATAGTAATCTGTGTCTATTATACTTCAGTTTGTGAATAAACAGGAAGCCCCTTGAAGGAGCAACCTCCAGATGCTCCAACCAGCCATAGCTGAAAGAGGCCAGAGAGAAAATGTCTCGTAAGCCCAAGGAGTATCGGGTTCCAAATAAGAAATCTTACTGCCGGGATCCAAAAAGAAGCTAGGTGTTCCACCGCCTGGGTCTGGTAACTGGCTAGGTACCCCATTTCTGGGGCTAGGCAACTGGCTAGGTATCCTGTCAGCCAGATTCTTAGAAGCATAAGATTCGTATGTAATCTCTTTTTTACTCGTGCAGTCGTTGTTTTGTTAGGTACCCCCTATCATCGAGGCCCTGCATCAGAACTTTAGAGTCATTATTATTTACTTATTTAGCTTTGTGCAAACCACAAACTCATGGCTCTGTTTGTTGAGCATAAACCCAGAGCCAATTCACATCAGTTACAATCGTACATTCTTTGTTCTTCGTTGTTACACATTACAAAGTCGGCCCATTTCATTTAAACACTGTCTATCATTTCAGGTATTTTAGTTCGTATACCCCCTAAGCCTCAGAGACTCACTGATTCGTGGCGACTCGTTTTAGTCATTCCATCTCATTTTCATTCCATGATCCATAGTCTGGTTCACTGTCAGGCGCAATCAATTGCGGCACATCGATTTGTGCCTCTGTCATGGCAATCATTTTCATTCATTTCATTTCATATACCCCACACTTCGATCTGAATCCAGTCGCTTCAGCGACACACTGATTCATGCTGGCTCAATTTAGTCATTCCATGCTCCACAGTCTGGTTCGCTGTCAGTCGCTATTGGGCACACCAATTTGTGTCTCTGTCATGACAATAATTCCATTAAATTCATATACCCTTCACTTCGAATCGAATCCAGTCGCATCTATACGTCACACCGATTTGCGTTGGCTAGTTTTAGTCATTCCGTCTCATGCATTCCATGCTCCACAGTCCGGTTCGTTGTCATTGTCAGTTGCAATGGCAGCACACCGATTCATGTCGGCTCACGTTAGTCATTTCATCTCTTCCCATTCCATGTTCATAGTCCGGTTCGCTGTCAGTCGCAATGGCAGCACACCAATTTGTGCCGCTGTCATGGCAATCATTTTGTTCATTCCACATACCCTACACTCTGATTCAAATCCAGTTGCACCAGCAATGCACGATTCGTGTCAACTTGTGTTAGTCATTTCAACTCATATTCATTCTGTGCTCCACAGGCCAGTTCGCTGTCAGTCGCAATCGCTACACACAAATTCATGCCTCTGTCATGGCAATTATTTCATTCATTTCATTTCATATACACACATTCCGATCCAAATCCAGTCGCTTCAGCGATGCACCGATTCACGTCGGCTCAATTTAGTCATTTTGTCTCATTGCATTACGTGCTCCACAGTCCAGGAAAGTCACATTGCTTTCAGGATAACTGTTTTAATTCAATTTTGTATTTGCGACTATCTGGTTCAAAGCCAGTCGCTGCAGCAGTACATCGGTACTGTCCTAGTCACATCAGCAACCTAACCATTTGCACCGCTTTCACATACCTTTGTTTTAGCCATACTCCTGTTTCCGCTACCCTCATGGTTCACCATCTGATAAGGTTTTCTCTTGCAGTCATTGCAAGCATATCTCAAATGGCACTTCATCATCTCCAGTGGCATATAATTGAGCCACTCACCATTGTCCGTCTGTCACTTCTCCTTTAGGTCAGTCGAGTTTAGGTAGTTTCATTCTGCACCATGTTGGATATGGTGGTGGACCTAGGCTATACATATGGGGGATCTCATTTATAACTATCACTGTTCATTCTTGGCCAAAGCGGCAGCCAGGCTCACGTGGTTCCAAGCTGGTGCGAATTGGAGTATCATCGACACACAGTTGCTCTGCCACCACTTTGATGGCCTACACTCCCCACTCTGCGCTATCTGCCAGTTCTTCATCCACACCGTGAACTGGTGCTTCAAAACAGCAGTTAGCTGCCCTTTCAATTTCCCCTCCACCCCCTACCCGCTCAGTTGGTCCAGGTGGACAAGTTGGGACGTCCTATTCTGTCAGTTGGCGGAGCATTGATCTGCAATAACATAAATGTCGGCTTGAGGATTATTCCCCAGGGGCGATCTTTCGTTTTGTGCCTTTTGGTCTTTCTCTCTCAGGTACAGGGCCCTGATCATGGCCATGTAATCTTATTTTAAGTGAGGTCTCCAGAACTAGAAACAGTAATCTCAATAAAGTCTAACTAAAGATCTATATAGGGGAATCAGGACCACCTTCCTCTTGACTCCACTAGTGATGCAACAAAGAATTCTATTTCCTTTTCCCACTGCCTGGCCACATTGTTTGCTCATTTTGTAATCATCTGAAATAGGAAGAGTAGTGTAGTGCCGGCCAACACTGTACCCCCAATATTGTACCCTGTCAAGTAGACATGGGCAATTTGTTTTCGCCTATCTAGTGTACCACACAAGGGTTACGTCATGTCAGACATGTTTGAAGTCTAGCCTGGGCGACAATCATGGCGCCCTCCAAAGATTACCTGGTTATATTTACAGGATAACCAGGTAATGATAAAAATATAAAGTAAAAAAAAAACGAAAAAAGTAAACTAAAGCAACCACGTAATATACGTAAACTGCAGAGGAAGTAAGCCCATTGATTTAATAATTTAAAAAAAAATGGAAAGCATGCCGGAAATGCTAACTATCACATTGACTATGCTCTCAATCAAACTGCTAAACCATCCAATGGCTAGTGTCATGACTGATCACCTGTGCAGCATCATGGCAGTTGAAGATTAAACAGAGGCCAAGATGGCAGCTTCCTTGGTTGAAAACGATAGGAAGGGTTACTTCCACTTCAAATTGTTTTCAAAGTGTTGGCTGACTCAAAGACCTACAATGGCAGAAGAAACAGTAAAGCACAACTGTGGTGTAGCACAGCAAAGTAGGAGCACTGTCTCTATATGTAATGAGCAAATATGGTTGTTCCACGCTCATGTAAAATAAATTTACCAAATAAACACAGAATCTACATTTTCAAAGCAATAATACCAACTGATAACATTATTTACATTGAGTGGACCCCTTTTTGATGTATAGAAAAAAAAATAAACATTGAAAGCCCTTTACCATTAAAAATGGATGGAGGTTAAAAAGAATATGAAAGAAGGGCTTATGAGCCATTTAGACCTAATATATAGCTGTGCAACAGAGCTTATTCATTGTTTTGGTCTATCAAAGTTTTATAACGTGTTCTCCTGGCTTCTGTACAATGAATCCTCTAAATTCATCATAACTTATAAACCTGTTAATGATTCCTTTGAGCCAAATTCCACTGGCCATTTCAGTGTTTGTATTGAAACGTTCCCATCACCTCCACTTATTATAAATATGCGTCTGTGTTAATATTTCAGGTTAACACTTAATAAAAACAGATTAATAAATAACAGTGAATCGTGATTGTGTTTTCTTAGTACATTCTGTGAACATCTTCATAGCACCTCACATGAACCTTGTATTTCCCAGCTTGTCTTAGAGATATACTATGTAATGAGATATGTAAATCTAGCCATGCTTGTGCCATCATTTTATAATGACAGTTGTCTAAGAGGAATATAGTGCACATATATGTATTGCCCATCCTACATCATGTTATTGTGTTTGTTCAGAACATGTCATTTTGATCAAGCTAACCACTTGCCATCCGCTGTCAGCAAATATACGTCGGCAGAATGGCACGGCTGGGCAAAGTAACGTACCCGTACGTTACTTAGAATTTCTCGACGCACGCGCCTGCCGCGAGCTCCATGACCGTGCCCATGGGAGCCGCAGACTCGATTGCCGCGGGGATACCCGCGATCGTGTCATGGAGCTAAAGAACGGGGAGATGCCGATGTAAACAGCATCTCCCCGTTCTGCCTAATGACAGGACACTGATCGTCTGCTCCCTGTCATTGGGAGCAGCGATCAGTGTCATGTCACACACAGCCCATCCCCCAGACAGTTAGAAACACTCCCCTAGGACACACTTAACCCCTCCTCGCCCCCTAGGGGTTAACCCCTTCACTGCCAGTGACATTTTTACATTAATCAATGCAATTTTATAGCATTGATCCCTGTATTAATGCCAATGGTCCCAAAAATGTGTCAGAATTGTCCGATGTGTCCGCAATAATGTCGCAGTCATGATAAAAATCTCTGATTGCCGCCATTACAAGTAAAAAAAAAATTATTAATAAAAATGCAATAAAACTATCCCCTATTTTGTAGACACTATAACTTTTGCGCAAACCAATCAATAAACAATTTTTTTATCAAAAATATTTAGGAGAATACGCATCGGCCTAAACTGAGGAAAAAATTTTTTTATTATATATTTTATTATAGCAAAAAGTAAAAAATAATGCATCTTTTTCAAAATTGTTGCTCTTTTTTTCTATATACCGTATATACTCGAGTATAAGCCGAGATTTTCAGCCTCTTTTTTGAGGCTGAAAGTGCCCCCCTCGGCTTATACTCGAGTCATCGCTGTCTGCCCGCTCGATCAGCGTGTCGAGCAGACAGACAGCGGCCATTCTATTCAAAAGCCGCGCCTCCGGCTCCGCCTTCGCCTGTGATAGGCGGAACACTGAATTTCCCAGCAGCCTGTGTTCCGCCTATCACGGACATCGTATCATCCTCGTACTACGGACGAGGATGATACGACGTCTGTGATAGGCGGAACACAGGCTGCTGGGAAATTCAGTGTTCCGCCTATCACAGGCGAAGGCGGCGGCGCAGCTTTTGAATTTTACAATGGCCGCCGACGAAGAGGGCACGGGACGGAGGCAAGGCAAGGCACGGCACGGCACGGGACGGGACGGGACGGGGGCAAGGCAAGGCACGACACGGGACGGATGCAAGGCAAGGCACGGCACGGGACGGAGGCAAGGAGGCAAGGCACGGGACGGAGGCTCGGGACAAAGGTAGGCTGGACACACACACACACACACACACACACACACACACACACACACACACACACACACACACACACACACACACACACACACACACACAGGGATGGATGGAGACACACACAGGGATGGATGGATGGATGGATGGATGGAGACACACACACACAGGGATGGATGGATGGATGGATGGAGACACACACACACAGGGATGGATGGATGGATGGATGGAGACACACACACACAGGGATGGATGGATGGATGGACACACACACACACAGGGATGGATGGACGGACACACAGGGATGGACGGACACACAGGGATGGACGGACACACAGGGATGGACGGACACACAGGGATGGACGGACACACACACAGGGATGGACAGGCATGTCTCACCCTCGGCTTATACACGAGTCAATAAGTTTGCCAGTTTTTTTGGGGGTAAATTGGGGGCCTCGGCTTATATTCGGGTCGGCCTATACTCGAGTATATACGGTAGTGCAAAAAAATAAAAACCGCAGAGGTGATCAAATACCACTAAAAGAAAGTGCTATTTATGGGAAAAAAAGGACATCAATTTTGTTTGGGAGCCACGTTGCACGACTGCGCAATTGTCAGTTAAAGCAACGCAGTGCTGAATCTCAAAAAGTGCTCTGTTCAGGAATGGGGTATTTTTTTTTTTTTACTAAGTAACCAGCCTTTAGGGTCCTTTCACATTGATGTGCTTTTGATGCACTTTTGTCCAGCTTAAGGGTCCTTTCACGCTGATACGCTTTTGATGCATTTTCTCTGACTTACAATGGATGAATCATTTTTAATGCACTTTTGAAAAACTGCACCAAAGACGCAACATGTGGGACATGCAGCACACCTGCAGCGTGAATGGTTACATAGGATTTATTGGGGAATACAACTTTTTTCTTTCATGTCCTTTTGTCACCCCGGAAAAGTGCAGTAAAAGCATTGCTCCTCTACTAAATTAACCTCAGCGTTCCTGACTCTCCAACTAAAATGTCAAGCACAAACCACCAAGAAAGTAGAGCTGAATAAGGGTAAAATATGAATATTTTGTAAGTAATATTCATTACAATAATTAAAGACTAAATATTCTGTTTCCAGAAGACCAACAAAAACAGTAGGTGACCTGATGCAATTACTCTGTGTATATCTTTACAGTTTTTGAAATATGATACCAGCTACATAGGGGGTGCATTGTTCCCAGTGATTTGGTTGATTCACAGTACAGCGCAGCCATTGTGCACACACTGCAAAGGCGCAAGCAGAGCCTAAACAAATATGGCTGTCCCCATACACTCATGATTAGGGATGAGCCGAACACCCCCCTGTTCGGTTCACACCAGAACCTGCAAACAGACCTAAACTTCGTGTGAACTTTAGAACCCTATTAAAGTCTATGGGACTCGAACGTTTACAATCTAAAGTGCTCATTTTAAAGGGTAATATGCAGGTTACTGTCCTAAAAAGTGTTTGGGGACCTGGGTCCTGCCCCAGGGGACATGGATCAAAGGCCACATACCCTCAACATTGGGATGATGCTTTGGGGGTCTGTGACCCCTCAAGCACCTTGTCCCCATGTTGATGAGGACAAGGGCCTCATCCTCACAACCCTGGCCGTTGGTTGTGAGGGTCTGCGGGCGGGGGGCTTATCAGAATCTGGAAGCCCCCTTTAACAAGGGGACCCCCAGATCCCGCCCCCCCCCTGTTTGAAATGGTAAGGGGGTACAAAAGTACCCCTACCATTTCACAAAGAAAGTGTCAAAATGGTTAAATAAGACAAACACACTTTTGAAAAATTCCTTTATTAAAAATGAAAAAAAATAAAAAAAACATTCCAGCGGTGCTAATCCACTCTTGCTATCCAGCGACGGATCTCCGGGGTCCAGCGATGGATGATCATATCCAGCGACGGAGGATCTCTCAGTCCAGCGCTGTCCATACATCCTTCTTCTGTCTCCACTGCGGAGACACTGCAGAGATCCCAGCGCTGACGTTTCTTATATTAGGAGGGCGGGGCCACCCGTCACCTGACCCTGCCCCTCTGACGCTGGAGAGGGAAGCCAGGGGTTCCCCAGTGACGTGTGGGTGACCCCGGCCCCTCTGATGTAACGCAGGTTTCCGTTACATCAGAGGGGCGGGGTCACCCATACGTCACTGGGGAACCCATGGCTCCCTTCACCAGCGTCAGAGGGGGCGGGGTCGGGTGACGGGGGACCCGCCCTCCTAATATAAGAAACGTCAGCGCTGGGATCTCTGCAGTGTCTCCGCAATGGAGACAGAAGAAGGATGTATGGACAGCGCTGGACTGAGAGATCCCCCGTCGCTGGATATGATCATCCATCGCTGGACCCCGGAGATTCGTCGCTGGATAGCAAGAGTGGATTAGCACCGCTGGAATCTTTTTTTTATTTTTAATAAAGGAATTTTTCCAAAGTGTGTTTGCCTTATTTAACCATTTTGACACTTTCTTTGTGAAATGGTAGGGGTACTTTTGTACCCCCTTACCATTTCAAACAGGGGGGGCGGGATCTGGGGGTCCCCTTGTTAAAGGGGGCTTCCAGATTCTGATAAGCCCCCCGCCCGCAGACCCTCACAACCACCGGCCAGGGTTGTGAGGATGAGGCCCTTGTCCTCATCAACATGGGGACAAGGTGCTTTGAGGGGTCACAGACCCCCAAAGCATCCTCCCAATGTTGAGGGTATGTGGCCTGGTACGGTTCAGGAGGGAGGGGGGGGCGCTCTCTCGTCCCCCCCTCTTTTCCTGCGGCCTGCCAGGTTGCGTGCTCGGATAAAGGGTCTGATATGGATTTTTAGGGGGACCCCACGTCAATTTTTTTTTTTAATTTGATGCGGGGTTCCCCTTAATATCCATATCAGACCTGAAGGGTCTGGTATGGATATTTAGAGGGACCCCCACGTCAATTTTTTTTTTATTTGACACGGGGTTCCCCTTAATATCCATGTCAGACCTGAAGGGCCTGGTAATTGAATTTAGGGGAACCCCCAAGCTTTTTTTTGTTTTTATTTTTTAATCAATGAATGAATGAATTGTCGGCTAATACAGAGAACACTCATTGAGTGTTCTCTGTATTACGGAGACCCGACAATTTAGCCGCAAGTGATTTTAAAAGATTTTTTTTTCTGCACAAATGACACTTTGTGCAGGGACAGTTCTAAGCACCAGAAACATGCGCCCCTTCACAGGCATACTATAGATACCCCCCAGCTACGAAATTTAAAGGAATATTACACTTTTATTGTTTCACTTTAACCCCCCTGACGGTATTCCCGAGTCTGACTCGGGGTGGATTTTTTATACCAAGAGCGGTATCCCCGAGTCAGACTCGGGACTGCATCGCTGGATCCAGGAGGAGGTTTACTTACCTTCTCCCTCGGATCCAGCGTTGTCTCCCCGCTGTACGAGCGAGCCGTGTCTCGCTCGATGCATTACATCGCCGATCTCCGTGCCCTGCGAGCGTTGCGACGCACGGGGACGGAGATCGGCGCCAAATTCAAAAAGTGAAACAAACAGTAAACATACAGTATAATGTAATCTTACAGATTACATTGCTGTATGTAAATATTTCACATCCCCGTTGTCCCTAGTGGTCTGCCCAGTGTCCTGCATGCAGTTTTATGTAATAAAAACTGTTCTTTATGCCTGGAAACTGGAGATTGTCCATAGCAACCAAAACTGTCCCTTTACATCAAAAATGGTTTTAGACCAGCTAGAAAACAGTGATAATAAATTAGAATCACTCGCAGAATTGAGCGATAGCGATTTGTGGGGAGATCCGTCATTAAATACTGAAAAGTAATGACAGTGACAATTCTGCAACTGAGCAAATTTCAGTGTTTTTGATGTGATTACATTATTGAATAATTTTTATTATTGTTATATTATTATTTGGTACAATTATTTATAATTATTTATTATATTATAATTTATGATTTCATTTTTCAAAACTTTATTATACCCGGGATGTCTGCTAGACTCTGGTTTGGACAGATTTAAGTGAGTTATTCCTAAGAATTGCAGGACTACAATATAAAACGCCAAATTTTCATGCAAAATAATGGTACCGCTTTTAGCACCTAAAATCCGAAATAATCGTACCGCCAGGGAGGTTAATCATTATTAAAATCACTGCTCCTGAAAAAACGGCAGTTTTTAAAACTTTTTTTCGCATTGATCCATGTCCCCTGGGGCAGGACCCAGGTCCCTTAACACTTTTTAGGACAGTAACCTGCATATTACCCTTTAAAATTAGCACTTTAGATTTCTCCCATGGACTTGTATAGGGTGTTCCGGCTTTTAGAATTTGCTGCGAACAGTCCAAATTGTTCACTGTTCGCTGAACAGGCGAACAGGCAATTCGAAGCTCATCCCTACTCATGATATTACAATCATATAAATTAATCTTTAATTAAAAGAACACACTTTGCTATGCTTATTTACATGTATATTTTATATGCATATCTAAAAACAATGCAAAAGTTATTTTCTGCATGTGTATAGTACAGATGAGCAGGGATTAGGATGACATTAAAATGGTTGTTTTTGGTTTTTAAGTACACTGGGCTTAAATTGCTCCTGAGGGTTACAGAAACACCTTTCTTCTTATTCTTGAATCTTGAGAAAAATAATGACCTCTTATTATTTTAGTTCAAATAAAGAAAAATGTTAAATAGAAATGTTGAAGCAAACAAGCAAAAATAATTAGTTAAAAAAAGACACAAACGCAACACTAAATACAAAAAACTACTGTAGATACCCCTTCTCGAAAACACATCCTCTAAATAATTAATTGCATTATATTAGTGAAATTTATAGTTT
This sequence comes from Lithobates pipiens, assembly GCF_037356315.1. Lineage (NCBI taxonomy): Eukaryota > Metazoa > Chordata > Amphibia > Anura > Ranidae > Lithobates > Lithobates pipiens. Next base: position 145,065,160 of record NW_027507784.1, read on the forward strand.
ACACTGCTTGCATTTTAAAAAAGCAGGACATTTAATAATGCATTAACTCAAAAAAAGTTTTTCTGGCTTAGGATTGTCCTGAAGAAGCTGCTTTTAAAACACATTGATAAAAGAAGTTACCTCATCAAAAGACCACCTGTTAACAATTTTTTGTCTTACCATAAACATTTAAGCCAAAACGTTGGTGATTGGATGCTAGCAATCTTTTAGAAAAATACGTTTTGATAAAAGGTACCGTATATACTCGAGTATAGGCCGACCCGAATATAAGCCGAGGCCCCCAATTTACCCCCAAAAAAACTGGCAAACTTATTGACTCGTGTATAAGCCGAGGGTGAGACATGCCTGTCCATCCCTGTGTGTGTGTCCGTCCATCCCTGTGTGTCCGTCCATCCCTGTGTGTCCGTCCATCCCTGTGTGTCCGTCCATCCCTGTGTGTCCGTCCATCCATCCCTGTGTGTGTGTGTGTCCATCCATCCATCCATCCCTGTGTGTGTGTGTCTCCATCCATCCATCCATCCATCCCTGTGTGTGTGTGTCTCCATCCATCCATCCATCCCTGTGTGTGTCTCCATCCATCCACCCATCCCTGTGTGTGTCTCCATCCATCCACCCATCCCTGTGTGTGTGTGTATCCATGTGTGTGTGTGTGTGTGTGTGTGTGTGTGTGTGTGTGTGTGTGTGTGTGTGTGTGTGTGTGTGTGTCCAGCCTACCTTTGTCCCGAGCCTCCGTCCCGTGCCTTGCCTCCTTGCCTCCGTTCCGTCCCGTGCCTTGCCTCCTTGCCTCCGTTCCGTTCCGTCCCGTGCCGTCCCGTGCCGTGCCGTGCCTTGCCGTCGTGTCGTGCCTTGCCTTGCCTCCGTCCCGTCCCGTCCCGTGCCGTGCCGTGCCTTGCCTTGCCTTGCCTTGCCTCCGTCCCGTGCCCTCTTCGGCGGCCATTGTAAAATTCAAAAGCCGCGCCTCCTCCTTCGCCTGTGATAGGCGGAACACTGAATTTCCCAGCAGCCTGTGTTCCGCCTATCACTGACGTCGTATCATCCTCGTCCGTAGTACGAGGATGATACGATGTCCGTGATAGGCGGAACACAGGCTGCTGGGAAATTCAGTGTTCCGCCTATCACAGGCGAAGGCGGAGCCAGAGGCGCGGCTTTTGAATAGAATGGCCGCTGTCTGTCTGCTCGACATGCTGATCGAGCGGGCAGACAGCGATGACTCGAGTATAAGCCGAGGGGGGCACTTTCAGCCTCAAAAAAGAGGCTGAAAATCTCGGCTTATACTCGAGTATATACGGTAGTTTATATTTAATTTTGATGTTTTTATGCTAATTTATCATCTATCACAGTATTAACTATTATACATTGGTAATAAAGCTTTTTTCAAACTTTTTATCTACGTGTGGTCTCAATTTGAACCAATAAAGTCTGATTATAATTATTTTTTGGTCCATTGCTATTTAAAATGGATGTGGTGCTTGAGTAATCTATCAATGTCTACTTGGCTTTGAATAGATTGTGGAAAGGTTAGAATTTCTGTTAGGTTTGTATTGTTACCTCATTAAGGAACTATTCGCTCCCTTCTTGTCCTGTTGTCACCAAGGCAGGAAGTGAGGGGAAGTATACAATGCGAATAGAGACAGCAATAAAAAAATGTATTTTTTGCAGTGTGTGGGAGACCTGTATGTAGGCAGCTTTTTATTAGTGTAGCACTAACCCCCGAAGGAGCTGCTGGTTATTTTTGGGCTTACCGTTACCTTCCGCTCTCCTTGTTTCATGTCTAGGGGATATCCCGTGGTAGATGGCCCAGTAACTTGAGACTGACAATAGATCCACTTGAATGGATTTTATTTGCAAAAACTTGAACCATTGAACAGTCTTTCAACTTGGGATCAGAGGGTTGGGAAGGAGGTTCAGGTACTCTCAATGCCAAAGTCTATAAACGTTAAAGAACTTGCTTACTTTGACTGCATCCAGAGAATAGCCATTCGCAGCTGGATGAACACTCAGGTTGGACAGTCCCTCTCTCACAAGGCCTAGCAGCCAATAAGGTGCTTATTCAGGAACAAAGTCTTTGTCACAGATGTTGTTGCAGAACATGTAGGAAACTAAGTTGTAGAACACTTGTAGGCTACCTGGATCTTTCAGCCCGCTTGGCAATATCCACAAGACCGGATTCTCTTAGTTACTTCAGCCCTTCCAGGTTCTTGTTAAGAAAACCAAACTCACACGTGGTGTTCTTCTAGAGTCCTCCCCTAGAATGCTTGAAGTACATTGGGTCTCTCTCGAACCGGAGATGGCACCCAACTACATCAGAATCTTCCTTTAGTTTCCCTGCCTCGGGCTAGCCAGTCCCAAGGCATTAATGCTGGGTGGATCCGCACCCCAGGCCATAGCCTTCCTGGGGGCTGGTCAGGAGGACCAGGACCAAGTAGTCAGCACATTATACTGGACCGGAACCCCGAACCATGTGACGTCCACATCTTAAATACCCTCTCCCAGAGGGCACAGCGAGAGGGCCACTCCCACTGACCTGGCTCCGAAAGAAGAGTAATTTAAGCACCTGACCAGACCATAGTTCCACGCCTGCCACCAGAGACAGTGTCCCCCTGTGGCCAGGCTGAACATCTCACAGCCCAGTCAGACTGACACAGAAGTAAAATTTAGAAAAATAGACCTAAACCAAACTGTAGCTTGGGTAAAGTTTTAACTTTGAAAAACACATAGAGCGTGCTCTTCAGGAGCCCGCCGCTATATTAGAATAGAGAAAAGTTTTTAGAGAGGCTGAAATGGACTTTTATGGTACCATACAAAAAGCGTGGGATACACAGAATAGATATAAAGTTTTAAATCTAATTACAATAAAAATTTAAAATGAATTTAATAAAGAGACAAAAAATGGCTCTATATGGTCACAAGTATGGTGACACTGAAAGGATTATACCATCTGTATATTGTTTTCTCGACATGTTTCACGGAAGGAGTTACCGCTTCTTCAGGAGCTTTTTTGTACAAATATACACATAATGTTATAGAGAGATTACCTATATCAAACTACAAATCAAAAGAAAAAACATATTAGTTATAACTTCCTAAGATCATCAAAGTATTAGCCTGTGATACATTTAGATATACTTTAACCTCATTGCATTGCAGGATTTATAGTGGATGCCTGCCTCTGTTGATCCAGGACTTTACTATATTTATACCCATGTGTACACTATCTTGAAGGTGAGCACTGGAGAAATATATTATGTATAATGTATTATTATGTATATAATTATAGACCTGCCAGGTCCTCATAATAGTGTATGGTCCTTTACCTTTTTTAGATATATTTGATCATACAAACATTGTGCAATAATCCCATATATCACCTCACATTCACAAACCTTTCACACGGCCTTGCGGTCTATCTATTGTAGTAGGTAAAGTATCTATATGATCCAATAATGCTTTCCTGTGAGCTTTTTTATATGGCTTGGGCTATAGCAGATTCTATTTACCATTGAAGTGTGCTGCGGCTATGTTTTGAAATATCGTGGAGGCTCCCCTGTTCAGATTTATGCATTGATTGCGATGGTATGTTAAAGGGGTTGTAAACCCTTGTGTTTTTTCACCTTCATGCATCCTATGCATGAAGGTGAAAAAACACCTTGCAGTGACAAGCCCACCAGCCCCCCCATTTTACTTACCTGAGGCCTGGAACCTCACCCAGCGGGGACATGCTGTCCCTCTACCTGGGGTTCTTGTCTCTTGATTAGATAGATTTATTGCGCAGCCATTGGCTCCCGCTGCTGTCAATCAAATCCAATGACGCGGGCACTGGGCTGTGGGGGGAGTGTCATGTATTTGGCGGCTGTGGACACCGAATGATGGACTCGACAGCACTTCCACAAGATAACTCCCCAGGAGAACGCTTCTCCTAGGGGGTTATCTGATGTGGGGAGGAGCCACGAGAGCTGCCGAGTGACCCCAGAAGACAGTGTTCGGGGCCACTCTGTGCAAAACAGTCTGAAAAGTGGAGGTAAGTATGACATGTTTATTTTTTGTTTTTTTAACCACTTCCCACCCGGGCAATGTACATATACGGCCGGGTGGGCGCTCTTTCCTTCTGAGTGGACGCTCAGGAACATCCTTCAGAAGGAGGGGGATCGCACGTGTGCCCACGCAGCGGCCCGATCCCGATGCTCTTGTGTCACCCAGACACAGCGCATCTCCGATTGGCAGGAGGGCTCTGTGATTGGCTCTCCTGATCACATGACGGCCGTGTCCATTCACAGCCGTCACGTGATGTAAACACAGAGCGTGTTGCTAGGCAATCGGCTCTCCTCTCCTCACACGGAAGTTGTCGGTGAGGAGAGGAGAGCAGATCACTGCAGCCGGCTGGTGATCAGTGAGTATGAGCTGTTTTTTTACAGCTTTTTACTCACTGATCACCAACCTAGTGTAAACACGCATGTAAAACACACAGTGTAAACACACATGTCCCCACACAATGTCCCCAAAACATGTCCCCAAATAATAAAAACACAAGTCCCCCACATATGTCCCACTAAAATCACATGTCCCAATGATTATCTGCACACATATGTCCGTGGTCACCTGCACACATCTGTGCATGATTATTTTTGCGTACATATGTTCGTGATCACGCAAACCAATTATTAGACACTTAACGTAATTTTTTTTTTACCAAAAACATGTAGCAGAATACATTTTGGCTTAAATTTATGAAAAATTTGATTTTATTGGATTTCTTTTAAAATAGAAAGAAGAAAATATAGTTTTTTTTCCCCAAATTTCCGCTCTTTTTTCACTTATATCGCAAAAAATTAAAAAACAGGGTTGTGAATAAATACCACCAAAATAAAACTCTATTTGTGTGAACAAAATGATAAAAATGTAATTTGGGTACAGCATAGCATGATCGTGGAATTGTCATTGAAAGTGCGAGAGCGCTGAAAGCTGAAAAATGGTCTGGGAAGGAAGGGGGCTAAAGTGCCCAGTATTGAAGTGGTTAAATAATCAAAGCTTTATATTACTTTGAGTACATTTTCTAGCTCCATTGATTATCCTTGTTAGCTCAGTTTCTTAGCTCATTACTATTACCAACCTCTTTAATCTGCCTTCTGACCAGATACCATATTTGTGTCTTCTGCGTGTGGGGCTCCCATGCCCTCAGGATAGACCTCCTCTATGGGTCATGCACGTGCTTGCGTCTTGGGTAAGGCAGCCTGTTCGGAATATTACCAGAAAAATATACCTTTGTTTCATATTTAGTTAATATGTTGATGATCTTATGATGTTATGACTTATGCGTTTTTTCTTTTGATTTGAAGTTTGACATTGGTAATCGTTCTATAACATTATGTGTATATATGTAGAAAAAAGCTCCTGAAGAAGCGGTAACTCCTTCCGGGAAACATGTCAAGCAAACAATATACAAATGGTATAATCCTTTCAGTGTCACCATACTTGTGACCATATAGAGCCATTGTTTTGTCTCATTCTTTTTACCTTTATGCATTATAAATTGTTAATATAATAAAATGTAAAACATTTTATACCTATTCTGTGTATCCCAAGCTTTTTGTATGGTACCATAAAAGTCCATTTCAGCCTCCCAAAAAAAACTCTTCTCTATTTGTTGGGACGAAGGTACCCTTCTATACCTCATTACTAATGCTGGGACTCCTCTAAGTTTTTCTTAGATTAGATATTTGTAGATTTCTCCTTACTTCCTGTCCTGGAGACAACATTGTCACCAGGGCAGAAAGCGAGAGATAATATCCCCAGTGGGGATATACACAGCAACATAAGCAACTAATCTGGATTCTTACATCCCCCACTCATTGCAATACTATAAAAAAAATGTATGCAGTTAAACTTTTACTTGATGCTTTGGAAGGTGTTGACTAGAGCAGAGAGCACACATGCTACACAAGTTTGAGGCACAGGTAAACCTTATGGTCATTTGAGCAGCACGTTGCCTGTTTTGGCCTTCAGGAAGACCCCTCTTCAGAGTGAAGTGCTACTGTGGCTGGGTGTACAAGCTTTCAACATGCAGTGCTTGGTAATCATTAGCAGATGGATTTCTCTGAGCAGTGTCATACCTCTCCCTGCACAACTTTAACACATCTAAAGGAGAGTAAGTACTGATATACTGTATAACCTGCAACATGTTTCTACCTTTTAGCTCTTAGCCTTAAAAGGTGTTAGCTGTGCCCCCTTCGATGTACATGTTTCCTGTGTTGGGCCTGCATCTGTTACATGCTTTTATACTTTTGTGAGTACATTAGCATTTGTTTTTACATATGCAGCCATGGTGTTAGCACTACTGACAAACAATCCGCCAAATCACCCCACTGCCAGACTTCATGCATCCTTCCCAGAGACAATGAACAGTCTTTTGCAAGCTTTGTTTTCGTTGTTTTATTGGGGGGTACAGCTTGGATAGGGATCGGGATATGGGATGCCTATAGAATTAATCATTGCCCTCATATTTACAGATTTCAGTATACTTTGATCATAGTTAGAGACTGAATATTGAATGTGCATACTTGACTAAGAAATCAGAAATCTTCTCCTGCAGCTCCCTGCAGACTGTTACTCCCTCTGTATCTGTATGCAGACTATTGCTTCCTCTGCATCTCCATGCAGACTACTGTTCCTAAGAGTTCCCCATCCATCACCACTTTTGACCGTGTAAAAGTAATGGTCTTAGATCTCTTCACCTCCTGCCCAAAACTTGCTTCCTCTTGCACAACTGGTTTCCTCCTGCACAACTTATAATTACATTTGAGATATATAGCACATCCTCTTCTAATGGGTATGAAGAACTCTGAATAAGTCTTTCTACTGGCTCTGGTGACTCTCTGCTACTAGGCCTGAGGCCTGCAGAACCTCTCCCCGGAGGCCTAGTAGGTTAAAGTCTATTTTCTAGGAAATGGACTACTGCTCCCAGCCAGTCCAACTTGCGAACCATGTGCCAGCCAGCCACATTGATTTGAAACAACTCCCCACAGTCTCTTCTCTGATCCAGAACTCTTCACCATCCACTGTGTGCATGATAAAGACTCTGCTAGTGACTGTATAGAAGCAGAGTTCCCTTCCAGGTTCCCTGGCACCTCCAGCCATCCACTGTGGTAACACTCACCAACCTTCCAGCCCTGAGTCCTTGATGAGGAACTTGTATGGACCATGTGTTCCGACAGCTTCTCCTGCCCCTCTGCTCCAGGAGTTCCCTGCCACCGACCATGTGGTGACAGAGACATTTCCAATGACCGTATAGTGGCTATGTTCCCTCACAGTTCTCCCTGGGGCTCCTCCTGTGATCGTTATACCCCCCCCCCCCCAGATGGGGGTGTGCTCATGAGGCCATCTAGCACTCCATTCCTCACATCATCCAGTCAACTATTCCTCCCCAGCAGCATGTCACTACCACATATATAGGAGGCCCTCCCCCTGCCAACACCAGTCAGGGATTGGTCAGGGCTCCCATATGTGCTGCCTGCCATTCCAGCTCTAGGCCCAGCCTCCTCTTCCAGAACATTCTCCCTGGAAACATGGGAGGCGCCTTAGAACTGGAGCACAGGTGGCCACACCCACTGCAACTCTAACCCCTTCCAGATCCCAGATCAAAACAGACAGGCCTAGCTTGCAGCATAGACCTGCCTAAATGTGCATGTGCTGAACAACCTAATAAAATAACCCTTACTAGCACCTACCTTCTGGTAGAGGGTGCTACACATACAGTATAAAGAGTTGTTAAGGTATCACACTAGGCCCGTGCGCCTTCTTCCTTTGCTTCTATTTTCATGCTTCAACCTAGGTTCACACTTGTGCATCTCTGAAAGCCACGTTTGGGGAAGGCACAGTAGCCCATTCATTTGCTGTGTCTCCTGCAAATGCGGAAACTTCAGCGCGGTTTCTAGAGTGGGAAAACTGTGCTGGGTTTTCCAATGCCTGGAGGTGCCATTAGAATTAATGGTACCCCCACACATCTCCTGAGTGGCAGAGCATTTTTCTGTCTGGGTTTTTGTGGCTGGTGCTGACCCAAAGCGGCAACCCCCTGCACAAGTGTGAACCTAGCCTAAAGAATAGTGTATGGTCAGATTGTAAACCCAGCAAGGTTTATCTGTCCAAAGCTTTGAGTGGAACTAAACTTCACAAATACCTCTACTCCAATGATGTAACGTCTGTGAGGTTCTTCACTGGTGCCGACATCTTCTCCCTAGCTTTTTCCGTGTGCCTGGGATTTGGCCATCTTGGTTTAGTGGCCAGGGAATGATAAAACTCCCAAGCATGCATATGGGAATTTACTTATTCTGGTGCTGAGGAGTACTGGAAATGTATACGGAGCCACATATTTTCATCCCAGGGTACACACTAAAGAAGAGATGTTTGTTTCATCCAGAAGAAGCACATAATGTCTATTCTGCCATTAAGAGCCTGCCTCCTCATAATTTTCAACCTGTAACTTTTAATCCAGCTTTAAGTAAAAAAAAAATGTAAAAAAAACACTGGAGAAAAAAATGTAACGCACATCACACTGGTGACTCTATCATCTAGGAAACAAAAATTGCCATTGCCACGATTCCATCTTCTTCTGACTACTACTTCATCGCTCTCTCATTAACCAGACCAGCAGAATGAATCTCATTTACTGTTCTCTTGTTAGCAATAAAGATTTCCTAGTGTTCCAGACACTGAAGAATTAATGCCCAACGGGTAAAGCGGAGGTGTACTTTTGTGATTCTGCAGCTATGGTCTCCAATAAATTATCAATAAGGAGGTTTGGCAGTGAGGAGGAAAGATTCAGGCTAGTTCTTACAGGAAAAGTGGATATTTGCATATTAATATCTTAATACATCCATATCTTTTGATCTCCTGATCATTTTGATACACCGTTTTTACTGAAGGCAACCTTTGCTTATGTATTTTTTTCATCAAATGCCTAATCTGTATTGGCCAGATTTGCAATGGGATGATTTAAACTTGGGAGAGTTTCAGCCAGGAGCTTCCATTCTAAAGCCCCATACACACTATCAGATTTTCTGCTGATTTTTGTCTTCAGATTTACCAAAACCATGTAGTGTAAGGGCCTGCCTGATTGCATTCACATTGAAACGTCTAAGGTTTGACCTCATATTATATGGTTTTGGTAAATGTGATAATCTGACAGTGTGTATGGGGCTTTAGTCTAATCAAATCACTTTGTAATTGCACTTTTAATCTCAAACCTACTTCTAGGCAATTTGTGATTTCTTCTTATATGCTCATGTACCTTTAATTGATTCAGGAAGTTACATACAATTTTACCTTTTTGAGAAGATACAAACTTTTGTTTTAGTGCAAGTATTGTATTGGATTGTATGTTTTGTAAGTGATATAAAAACATTTATGAAATACACGCCACAAAACTTAAAATGAAATATATTTTCTTTTATTTACTAAGATCTGTACACTTGAAGCACAATAGGAACAATTAAATTTATATGAAAGCGAGAGTTTTGGAGGAAACAAGGTTTCAGATAAGATTGTCTTGTACTTGAACACAACATTAAGATCTTTTACAATGCTTGGAATATTTGTCTCGTTTTGTTTTCCTTGTAACTTTCAACCTCAATTAATGCACCTTAACCTGCTTTATTCTTCGCCATGTAGTGCCTTTTATAAATATTTTGTTGGTGAGATGCTTTATAAAGCATCATCTCATCTGTCCTTCATGTTTTATTATAAAAGGGTCATCTCTTCTCTGTCTACAGAACGTTCTTGTTTATTGTTGGGCAGCAATACTTGTAGTGTTTTTCTAAACCTTATTTCACTTACTGATGTTTTATTCACCATATGAAATCTAAATTACTCTTGGTGTACTATATATTCAATAAAATGTTAGTGAACCTATTTACAAGGTACAATGCTTTAAACAGCAACAACAAAATACTTATAATGTTTGGCCTTTTGCTTAATGGAATAACTCAGGTCCGATTAAAAAGCAGGTAAATGTTTTGAAATATGGAGTAGTTAAAACCATTAAGGGTGGATTTATATCTATGCATTTTAGCAAGGCACTCATTAATGCAAAACAACGTATGTTACGTTTTGATTATATTGTGATGCCATTCATTTTAAATGGCATCCCAATGCACCATGGCAGCACACATGTTGCAAAGCATGGCCATGCACTGTAGTATGTTAAAGGGGTTGTAAAGGCAGAAGGTTTTTTTTTATCTTAATGCATACTATGCATTAAAATAAAAAACCTTTTGTGTGTGGCAGCTACCCCAGCACCCCCCTAATTACTTACCTTAGCCCCATCTCTCTCCAGCGATGTCCACGAATGTCTAAGCTGTCCGGGACACTCTTTATGATTGTCTGAGACACAGCAGGGGCACCATTGGTTCCCACAGCTGTAAATCAAAGTCAGTAAGCCAATCGGGGGGGGGGGGGGTCTGGCTGCATGTCTGAATGGACACAGGGAGCTGTGACCTGTGACTCGGCTCCAGTGCCCCCATAGGAAGCTGCTGACTGTGGGGGGGGCACTCAACAGGATGGTGGGGCCAGGAGCAGCAAAGAGGGACCGGAGGAGAAGAGGATCAGGGCTGCTCTGAGCAAAACCCATTGCACAGAGGAGGTAAGTATAACATGTTTGTTATAAAAAAAGAGACTTTACAATCACTTTAAAGCCAAAAATGTGTGATGTGTAATTTTAAAATGTTAGTTGCATCAAAAGATTTCAATAGGCTACTTTAATGCAACGTGGAACATGTTAACATGTCACATTCTGCTTATTAACCCAGAGCATTAAGGCATAGCACAAATGTAAATGGGCCCTAAAACTCAAAGAGGTAATACTTTATTGATCTTACCTGCAAGAGTAGCTGATGTATCAGTGTTGTATATTTATTGTCTGAGCTGCCGATGCTGCAGATACATTGCTTTAAGTTACTAGTGCAGATGCAGCATACTGCTGTAAGTGTGTCCTCGTCTGCTCTCCTTGGTGTTATCTCTCCTTAAACATGACCATACTACTGAAGAACTTAACAGCATAGGCTTTATATGCTACAATACTCCTGATCCTCTCTAAGGGAAACCTGGTACAGGTAAACCTACAATTTGGCTCTTTTCTTTTGTCACTGTACCTTCAAATGATGATGGAAGCAACATAAAACACCAAGAGGAACTGCAGGGATTTATATATTTTTTTTCTTTACGCAAATCAGTGCTTTGTCCATGCAGTCCTTAGTAACAAGTTTTCTTTGAGTCTGAAACTGAAAGGAGGAGAAGCAGACAGGTTAGCAGAGCAGGTTGAAAGGAAACCTCTATTAAGAAATAGTTTTACCAAAGCTAGTTGCCCAACTGTCGTATTTGGTCTAGTGGCATTAATAGACTGAGCTGCTTGTAGGTGGGGCCAGTGGGCCAGTTGGTTGGTACCCAAGATGTAGTAAAGGTACACAGACCAAGGTAGCTGGCACAGTTATTATTTGGCAAAGCAGAAGTAACAATTAACACATGGAAGACAACGGCAAGGAGCTTAGTTACAGTTCCAAACACTATGGCATGGAGCATAAATATTACAGGCAAACCAGGTATAACAGATTTTAACAATGCTGGTGGTACATGTAACACAGTCTTTGTACTTGAGGTAGACTGCATTACCAGAACAACAGCTGGTGAAGGGGATGGCTGACAGACAGTGTCGCAGTGGTGGTGTCTTTAACGGAGCCACGCATAGTGTCCCTGCACAGCCCCTCCTCCTCGACCTAGCCTAAGTGCACTGTCTCTATCCAGCGGGGATTCTGTCTCTACACTTTCCAGTTCAAACATGCTTGCTAAGTGCAGTGGGATAGTGCTATTTATTAGCATTGCCCTCACTAAAGATAGCGTCATAGGTCATCCAGGGCAGCAGCTTCCAATCAGACCTCTGCTCCCCTAATGATACATATGGAGGTTTTAGAGGGACAAAGCTCCTCTCTACCTCCATTACCCTCTGCACAGCAGCCAACTGAACAGTGCCACTTACAGCGAGGAGCATAAATTGCAGCTCCCTACATGCAGATCAGGATTTCTGACCTCATGTGCTTTGTTTATACTCTTTGGTCATTTTTTATGTTACATCTAAAACTGTTTGTGGGAGAACTGAGCAAGAACATTCTACAAGTCCCATGATTGCTGCGAATGGGCCTTATTCTCTGTTTGAAAGATCAGTGAGCTCTCTTCAACCCATTCTGTCCACCAACTCCATGTGAAAAGATCTCTTTATCTTATTGTTCTTGGGGCACCTAAAGTGGACCATGTAGTAAAATGGAAGGACTGCTTACTGGATAAAGACCTCCTCATCTGTAATAATCACTATACATCAGACTCCTTACAGAGAGATTTTGGGAAAAATTACAATTCCAAATTTCACAAAAAATGTTCTTGTGGCGGGCTGGAGTCTCTTTTTGTGAGATTTGGGATACTCTGTGTTGTCCAGAAATCTCATTGGAGATGTACTGATGTCACACTCTGCAATTTGCAAGACCAGGGTAAGGTAAGTAATTATGCTTTTTTTTTCCTTACAGATACATTTTTGCCCATCTAATGTATAGCATTTTATACAGGTGCAGTGGACCCTGATCTAATAAGTGGACCCTGTATTAAATTGCAAGGGCCACTTTAAAAATTAATCCCTGTACACACAGCTAGTTTTTTTTCCCGTTCAACCCCGGCAGGCTGAACAAAAATAAACTCACAGCTCAATCCGATGTCAGTACAGTGATCTCCCCTGCTGACCTATTGTATGACCTATTGTGTTCTGACAGGGAATGCCCCTCCCCCCACCAGAACACTCTGGTCACCGAAAAAAGTCCTGCTGACTGGCTCCTGACTAGCGCTCTCAGCCGATGGCTGAGAGCGCTGGTCAGGAGAACTTTTTTGGTCATGCTCCTTCGGGACACAGGCCAAATCCCGGATGGTTTCTATTGAACTGGCCCGATTATCCACCCGTATTTATGGGACCTTAGAGCTCTTCTCTTTGCTTTATTCTCTCCTCACTAAGCACAGCATATGACAACAGAGAACAAGGAGGCACTGAAGACAGTGGTGGATGCCCTGAAACAACAAGTATCTTGTGCCCCTGCCAAGGTGGATGACTTGGATTCCGATACCCAACATCTGTGCTCCCAAGTGGGTGCTTTGGAACACACCCAAGCTCTGCAACGTGCCCTTATCAACTTGCATTTAAGAATGGAAGACAGTGAAAAACACTCATGGAGGAATAAAATCCACCTACATAGAATTCGGGAGGCTACTTCCAGCACCAATCCTAAAGCATCTGTTATGGCAATACCCAACAAGGTGCTTGGGAAGCCGACTGGCAACAAACATTGTGCTGGGGGGTAGTGGTTTAGTTTTTAGCATATATTTGGTCAGTGCTTACATTGATGGTACTGCAAGTTGCCACTGGGCATCGGGTGTGTTGGTCACTCTGTGCATTGGAGCCGGTTGGCTCCGATGGACGTCAGTTGAGTGGACATCAAGCCAGATGTCAGCAACTTCTTCCAGCAATACATCTGACTACTCCCTTGTATCGGAGATACAACTAATGAGGTTCTTATGGGATCAGACAGTAACATTACCCTAATGGTTTATCATTCCCTACTTAGAGTGGATGACACATGAGATCTTAGTCCAGGATTTATTAGGAGCAGATGGTGGGGAGGATGAGTTTCCACAATATTATGTTTTTATTTATGATTTGATGTTTATTTTGATGTTTATTCAATTTTGTGCATTTTATATAAATAAGGTAGCTGTCAAGTACAGGTCCTTGGCGGCAACCTGAATAAGGTGTCTAACCTCCATTTATCTGCCCCAATTTTTTTTGTCCACCAAAACAACAGGTGCTACTCATTGGTTGCATTACATGTACACACGGTTGTAGTTTTGGTGTGGATTTATGAGGCAATGGTATAGGAGGTTGTGATTGCAAAATGTATGTGTTTGCAGAACTGTTCATTCCTTTTGATTGGGCTCTCTACATGCCCCTCTCCTGTGAGGGATGGGAGAAGCCCTCCCATCAGGTGTTTGTGTTTGTACTGGGGAGAAGAGTATATGAGTAAACGCAAACTGTAGTGCAATACACGTTAACTTTCAGCTGTACCCCACACTGTCTGTGATATTTTTTTAAAGAAGATGCAATAAAGGTTGAAGCAGTGCAGCGGCTTCTGGATCTTTTTTTTTCTGTGCATCTCCAAACAAGCTGGGCTAGCATCTTCACCCTGGGTTGTCATAGGAGGGCTGTTAAATTACCACCTGGAGCAGATATGCCTGTGTTTGTCATCACTACAGGGCACACATGGGAAAATAAAGTCCACATAAAAGCTCTCCCAATGGGTACCATTGGAGGGAGTTGCCCACCAGGGTACATTGTAGGACTGCATACAAGCAACCTACATAGAAGCAGGAGAGGGAGATCCTTATCCGAGGGAGACCAAAGGACATGAAAGGAGGGGAGAATAGCTGATAGCCGCAACTTGGACTGCACAGTGGAGCCCACAGGGCCTGAGGGAGCAGCTTGTGCAAAATACAAGAGAGGGCAAGAAAAGAATGGGCAATGAGGCACTATCTCATCAGCATTAGATGAGATGAGTTGTTCAAATAGGAAGACCCATAGAGCAGGTCTCCCACCAAGGCCAGATATGGGGCCCTCCAGGGTTGAGATGGGAGATAAGGTAGCCCTCTCCCAGGGTCTCCCCACCAGAACATAGCGTGAAGGTGCCTAATGCCTGACATGTGATGTCAATGGCGCACAGAACAGATAAATTCATGAAGAAATATCCAAATATATCAAAGGAGAAATGTGAGTAACATTTATAAAGTAAACATCAAATGCATAGAAAAAAAAGCCAAAAGCTCATGGTCATCTACAATTTTCATAAGTGATATATAAACATAAAAAATAAATATGAAACTGGAAAACCCTGTCAGCCCACGAGTAGGTGGTGCAGTCTGAAAGCTGATCAATTCACTGGTTTCAATCTCGGGAAACAGAAGTGAGGACACAGAAAGTGAATTGCACAGGTGGCATTGGCTTCCCAGAAACCTATTCGCTATCACCAGGCTGCACACATAAGTAGAGTTTTGGACCAATGCAAACACACAACAATGTTTAAAAGTTGGGTGTCCATACAGCAGGCCTCCTCCCCGGTCCTTCTATGCATACTTCCTTGGCTTAGCGGCTTGTGCCTATCCAATGTCAGAGATCATCCAATTATGGGTGCTACTCTAAAGGTTGTTCGCAAGACCCATTTTAAAGTCATCATCACGTCTCCTGCCTTATCTTTGTACCCTATCACTTGGAAGCCCTTATTTCCCACCTGGGCTCCATGACATTAGCTTCCAAGCTTAGGACCCAAGAATTTAGGGACACCGAGGGTTGGAAAAAAGTCGTTGTCATTCAAACAACGGTTAATACTCCTCTACCCCTATAGCAGGCAAACCAGATTAGACATTTCCTTTTATTTCCTTACATCCGGCATGTTTTATGAACCCTACCCCCTTCGACACCACTTGTGTGACCCCCTCACTCATTCAGCATGTGACTTCATATTGCTCATAAGTGTTCCATCTCCTTGAGACTACAAGAATCAGGATACAAATTGTTAACAAGGTGAAATAGAGTCCCCACTAAACTGCACTGCATGTTCCCGGAGGTTGACCCTACCTGTTGGAGGTGCAAAGCTGCCAGGGGCACATTGTACCACGATTTTTGGTCTGGTCCATTGAATCTCTCAGTGTGTGCTCTAATTCACGGTCTCACAGACCTCTCTGTTGCCAGTCTTTGGTGATTCATCTTGGACAGCCAGGGCAAGTATTCCAGCATGGTGGAAGTCCACCTCACCTCTCACGATAGGTTACTGGATAAAATCTGTGAATGATATTTATGCAATAGAGGAACCCATCTATCTGTTAGGCAGCATAAGGGTTGCTTTTGAAAAATGTGATTCTATTGGACACATATTGAATATTCTGATAGATAATGAGTCCCATGAGTAAGTCGTTATGACGAAACATCAGGACATGGCTTGTACGGCAACCGCTCAGTGGATCACAATCTTTCGCTGGTGTAATTCAGTTCACCTATGCTGTGTCCGCTGAGACATTACACCAGTACTTGCTGCTGCAAGTGGATGCCTCTAGGCTTCATTGATTTGAGCTTATCTGAGCGCAATGTTTGAAGCTGTTTTAATAGAATATACTTTTTACAATGATACTGCACTATTGGAGCACTTTGTTTCATTATATATGGAAAGTCCTGGGTTTCACGTAGCAACTCCGGTAGGCAGGGCAGCAAGGTCCATATCCTGGCAGTCGCTCTGGCCCTCCACACTTAGGTCACCGCTCTGTACTATCTGGTTTTCCAACACCCAGCACCGAGTTTTTGAAGACACAGTCCCAGTCTGTCTCTCTGGTATGGCATCCTGCATGGTCCTCTCTACTGTAACTTAAATCTAAACACCAATTTTCTTTTTACTAGAACTGAATAAAATGATTAGTCCCAGCATAGATAAAAATGTCTGTACCATGTTGCTCTGTTGTCTGCAGATCCTCTGATATTCTGGGTTTAGTTGTGGCTTTGTACCATGTGACAGTCTGTATAGTCTGATGTAGACTTGCATTAATATCCACTTCCTGCTCCATCTCTAGCCTAAAACACACCCCTCTGTAGTCTTTCAGACTCTACGAGTGATGTAACATCCATCTCAGCTCTGAAAGTGTGTGTAATGGATTACATCCTAATTAGCATTCAGCCATGCCCAGTCACACCTACAGAAAGAGTCCAAACCTCCCAAGCTCCACCTCACAGATCAAATTCAAAATCAAATAGGAAATGCCTTCATATACAGCCTGTTCAGAAAGCTGTGCGTGCTGCTGGGCAGGATTGAATGGATCACAATTAGAATACAGTCCTGTCCTTTGCATTCGGATCACTCTTCAGAGAGCATTTGGCAGGCAGTTAGAAGGAGTTGTATCACCTCTTCATCACATATTTAACCCCCTAAATGCTGCAATAATTCACTGCAAACGTGAACATTTTGTGCAATTGTGGTATGGCTCCATTAACTAGAATTGGTTGTGTCTGGCAGGCAGTAGTGCCCACCAAGCACAACAGGAGGTATCACAGCCATGAATCAGAATATGCGGCATATGTTCACCCCCAGCCACTGCCCCTTCAGCTAAAGGGGGAGAAGTTGGGGGGCGGTAAAACCTTGTGATTATGCTGCATTTTTACACCATTAATTTAAACAAGTGATGATGATGATGATGATGACTGCGATGATTCTAGTATGGTAGTGATCCCTTGCATCTAAGGCCCCATTTACACTTGGTGTAGAAGGAGTGTACATTTCTGGTCACAATAATTTTAGTGTGTTTGGTGACTACACATACACTTTAAAGAAACAAAGAAACTACACTCTCATATCATAAGATACATATCACCATAGTGAATAAACAATCGTGAATTAATAAATAAATACATCTTCATTCGAATTATAACAAATACATAAACATTGTGAAGTCCATATATAGATCCCACACATGAATAATGTCCCTTTGTGAGTATAGGAAAGGTTCCTCTCCACCCGCATGCAGACACAATGCACTCACCAGACTTAATTGACCCCTATTACAGGAAGTCAAATTACACATATAGGAAAATCCAAGATGTCATACATAAGGTCACAGGAATGAATCCAAACTGCAGCTGCCATCTATTCAATATATATATAGATAGCGTATTCAAAGCTCCAGGTTTGCCATATAGAGAGGGAGAGGAAATAATGCTATCATGGTGCAATAATTCAAAACATTAAAAAAAAAGAAGGTTGTATTGCACTTACATCAAAGAAGACAAGCATCAGCATGTATTGTATAGGAACTGCCAGTTAGCGCTCCACCTGCATTCTAGCTGACTGGAAATTACATATCTCAAACACCACCCAATGTCGTTTTGTCAGCCTACTTTGTGTGTGACTAAATAGAGTTTTGTGTGTGTGTTGTGTGTGTGTTTTGTGTTCAAATGCTATATACGGATTACAAATCATGCCTTCAACAAAGACAATTTACTGTCTCTGTTAAAAAAATTAGATCAGAGCAGACAAAAAAATTTGACCATTCTTATATATGTGCGCCCTTTTAGCTAGCATAGCACATTTATTGTCCAAGAGATGGCTTTAAGGTTACACTTAACTCTGTACAGCACATAAAGGCCCAGAAACACCCACAGTAACCCTAGGACCCACCCACATTAACTCCCAGAACTATTACAAGTGACTCCCATGCCCTGCCCTGAAACTACAGAGGCTCAAAGGATCAGGGGGCATGTAGTATCAGCACTGGTAGGAGAAAGGAAATAGGAAGTCAGGGAACTTTGAAATTCAGCCAGGAGAAGGAGTGACATCACAGACACAAAAAACCCTACAGCTAAAGTAGGTAACTTACACACAATCTGACAGTGGTGTTGTGATTCATTTACATGCACAATGCATCTGTTGTTTTGGAGAGGAAAAGCTGGATTTCTTCTTTAACCGCTTGACGTCATATGATGGCCTCACCTGTGCTCGCTCCCTGCGGGGAGCGCACTGTGATCACCCACAAGACACTGAGACTCGGTTGATCACCGATCTGAGTAAGGGGCCGGTCTTACCATGTGATCAGCTGTCAGCCAATGACAGCTGATCACATGATGTAAACAAAAGCCCAGTAATTGTTTTTTTTACTCCTCACGCTGCCGACTCATCTGCAAGGGACATTGTTCCCGAAGAGGAAGAGGCAATTATGCCTCATCTTTGCACACCAGTACCCCCTGCCATTGTCACCTGCCATTGCCCACAGTCCCCACCAGTGCCACCCATCAGTTATACTGCGGCAACATGGCTCAGCTGCACGAACCACTGCCATGATACGTCGGTACCATAGACGGCCACTGCCCGCCCACTGAGCCAATGCGAGTGACCGGTGGTCGCGATCACCGTCGGGCTCCTGCGAGTGCTCGGGGCACATCCAACAATTGTTGTCCAACTTTCAGCCGACAAATGTTGGATGACAGGCTAGTAAATCTTCGGCGGACAACGGTTTGATGTCAGATTTTCATATGGTTAGTACACAAATCCATCACACAAAAGTCGAAAGTACAAACATGCATGCTTGGAATCAATGCACACCAAACATGAAATTAGCAGAAGGGACCAAAAGGGTGGCAGTCAAGAGCTGAAATTCCTCGTAACTACATTTGTGTTTGTTGCACGACAATTGTGTACCGTTAGTATGAATAAATTAATAACTTCTATAGCGCAAACTAAATTTCCTCAGGGCACTTTTGCCGCCAGTGCCCGTCTGGATCTTCAGAAAAGGTTCTCGAGCGTCTTCCTGAAGGCCAGATGGTTTTCTTCTGAGCGGATGTCCGCGAGTAGAGCGTTCCATAACCATGGTCCTTGGACTGCGAACCTTCGTTCTCCTTTTAATTTATAATGGGTATTGGGGATGTGGAGGAGGTTCTGGTTAGTTGACCGGAGAGGGCGACCTGGGGTGTAGTGCTTTATTTTGTCACAGAGGTATTGCGGGGCTTTTCCTTGTGTACATTTGTGAGTGAAGCAGGGGGTCTTAAATGTGACCCGGTCCTTCACGGCTAGCCCATGGAGGGTCCTCAGGGATGGGGTGATAGATTCCCAGGGTGTTTTACCAGTTACCAGGTCAGCTGCTGAGATCTGGACAATTTGTAGATGTGAAATTTGATATTTTGGAAGTCCTAGGTAGAAGGAATTTGCATAGTCGAGTCAGGAATTGATAATTGTTCCAACTACTGCTGCTGTATCTCCTTCCGAGATGAAGGGGATGAGTCTACGTAATAGCTGAAAAAGGTATTGGGCTCCGCTGACTACTGATCCTATTTGTGTATCCATCGTCATGTTCCAGTCAAAGATGACTCTGTGGCTTTTGGCTTTAGTGCTGGGTGTGATGGGATGTCCGAGGATAGTGAGTGGTGTGGACATCGTGCCAGGGTTTTTGTTTCGGTTTGCATGGAGGAAGAGGAGTTCTGTTTTGGCTCTGTTGAGTTTTAGGAAGCTCTCCGTCATCCAATCATCAATCAATGAGAGACAGTTTTCCAGTGCCTGATATTGGTATTTTTGTTGGTGATGCGTAGGTAGAGTTGGATGTCATCCGCATAGGAGTGATAAAGTAGGTCCTGGTTGCTGATGATTTTGAGGAGTGGACGGAGATAGATGTTAAAGAGCACGGGCGACAGGGATGATCCTTGAGGGACTCCGCATGCAATTTCTCATGCTTCTGAAGTGAAAGCTCCTAGTTTCACTTTCTGAGATCGGTTCTCTAGGAAGGATGCAAATCAGGGTAAGTCTGAGTCTGCAACTCCAGCTACTCCTGTGAGACGAGTGAGACGGGTTTTTTAGTCTACTTTTTTAAAAGCTGCTCCCGAGGTCCAGCAGCACCAGGAGACAGGATTCTCCCTTATCTGCTGCTTTGAGGATGTCATCCCAGATTTTGAGAAGTGCAGTTTCTGTCCCGTGGCCACGGCGGAAACCAGATTGCAGTGGGTCAAAAAGTTTATGGGTGTCCAAATGGAGTTGTAGCTTTTGTACTACTGCTTTCTCGATAATTTTGGAGATGGTGTTGAGGCTTGTGACAGATCTGCAGTCTTTTGGGTCTTTGGGATCAAGGTTAGGCTTCTTTAGGAGGCGTTTAATTGTGCCTTGCATGAGGGAGGTTGGAATGATTCCTTCTTTAAATGACTGGTTTATGAGTAGGGATGAGCTTCGTGTTCGAGTCGAACATACGTTCGACTCGAACATCGGCTGTTCGTCCGTTCGGCAAAGTCCGAACATTTTGGTCCGTTCGCGCCAAATTCGTGTGGCGCTCATGGCCCACAATGCACTGCGATGGCGCAGTGCATTGCTGGCTCATGATTGGCCAAGCATGCACTGTGACCCCGCATGCTTGGCCAATCGCAGCGCCAGCAGCGAGGAGAGCCATGATTGGCCACAGGCAGGATGCCTGTGGCCAATCATAGCTCAGGATGTGTAGTGCACGCCCCACACTATATAAGGCCACCAGCGCGGCGGCCTTGTGTAGTGTGTTGGCGTCTGAAGCAGTGGGTGTTCTGTGTACCTTCAACACAGTACACACCGATCGTTTTCGGCCGATTTTCGATCTTGCTGTTGTGTAGTGGTTGTTGTCTGCGTGCCCTGACCGCAGTATACACCGCTATATTCACCTCACCTATATAGCTAGTGATCTATCTTTTATAATAGAGCTTGCAGTCAGTAGTGTTAGGAGCTTGTGCGTGCTGTCTGCGTGCTCTGTACCCAGTACATACCGCTATATCCACCTACATAGCTCTTCTCTATTTGAGACCACTTGCCATCTGCAGGAGTTATTGGAAGTTGTGTGTGCCTCCAGCACAGCACAGTATACATCTGTATATACCCCTTTATCTCTGGTGTTCTATAATAAAGGCATCTGCAGGAGTTAGTGGGTGTTGTGTGCCTCTAGCACAATATACACTACCCAACTGCTTTTTTACCCAACTCCCTTCAGGCCATTACCATGTCTGGAAGGCCAGCAAGGAGAGGCAGACAGGCGTGAGCCGATAAAAGAGGGCAAGCAGGCTCTGTGTCTAGAGACAACAGTGCTGGTCATGGACGCGGTGCATTGTCATCAGCACGTGGCCATGGGACACGCTTGTCCTTCTT
This sequence comes from Lithobates pipiens, assembly GCF_037356315.1. Classification (NCBI taxonomy): domain Eukaryota; kingdom Metazoa; phylum Chordata; class Amphibia; order Anura; family Ranidae; genus Lithobates; species Lithobates pipiens. The sequence continues at coordinate 145,086,909 of NW_027507784.1, forward strand.
TTCGGCAGCTGGACATGTTGAGCCGCAACATGCCAACGACTTGGTAGAGTGGATGACCAAGCCCTCTTCATCCTCCTCATCCTCTCTCACCCAGTTTCAGGGTACTAGCAAAGCAGCTGCCAAAGCATCGTCTTCCCTCCTCTCAATGTCATCATCAGTGACTCCTTCCCTAGACCCACCACGTCCTCCTGAGGAGTCTCCTGAACTCTTTGAGCACAGTGTTGGGTACATGCTCCAGGAGGATGCCCAGTGTTTTGTGGGCTCTGATGATGACACTCAGCTAGAGGAAGGCAGTAGCGTGAGCGCAGAGAGAGGGGATGCTCAAGAAGGACAGCAATCTGGCAGTCATGTTCCACAAGCTGCAGCATACTGCCAGGTTTGCTACAGCGATGAAGAGGGAGGGGATGATGAGGGCACTGACTCCACGTGGGTGCCTGGAAGGAGAGAGGAGGAGGAGGAGGAGGAGGCACATGTCCAACGAGGCAGGATGCCCTCCGGGGGCCAGCTTAGGGGCAGCACACCGACTGAATCACACCGCAGAGCTCCGCCTGTGCAGGGCGCTGCCTCTGCGCGTTATTCTAAAAGTTCTTTGGTGTGGGCCTTTTTTGAGACAAGTGCATCAGATCGCACCGCTGCTATTTGCAACATATGTCTCAAGCGTATCTCGCGTGGCCAAAACATCAGCCGCTTGGGCACCACATGATTGACCAGACATATGTTGACCTGCCATGCAGCTCGTTGGCAAGCGTACCTTAAAGACCCACACCAAAGAACAAAGCGGACCTCTCCTTGCTCCTCATCAGCTGGCATCTCCAACCCCACTAGACCTTCAGTACTCTCTGAAACCTGCTCTGAGAGGAATGAAGGTATAGAATTAGGTGTGTCACAGCCAAGTGCTTCCGGGAACTCTGCTAGCCGTACACCCACGTCCGATTATAGCAGGCAAATGTCCCTGCCCCAGCTGCTGGACCGGCGAAAGAAGTTCACTCCTAGCCATCCACATGCCCAGCGGTTGAATGCTAGCTTGGCTAAATTGCTAGCACTTCAACTGCTGCCTTTTCAGTTGGTAGACTCGGCCCCCTTCCGTGAGTTTGTACAATGTGCGGTTCCTCAGTGGCAGGTCCCCAAACGCCACTTTTTCTCACGGAAGGCGATTCCGACTCTCTACCGGCATGTGGAAGGCAATGTCCTTGCCTCGCTGGACAGGGCGGTCAGCGGTAAGGTGCATATTACCGTTGACTCATGGTCCAGCAGGCATGGACAGGGACGTGACTTGTCTTTCACGGCCCATTGGGTCACTCTTCTGGCAGCTGGGAAGGATGCAGGACAAGGTGCAGTAGTGTTGGAGGTTGTTCCGCCACAACGCCTCCAAAATGCTACTATTGGTTGTGACACACCTCACTCCTCCACCCCCTCCTCTTCTTCTTCCTCCATGGCCTCTTCCAGTGCTCTGTCCTCAGAACCAGCGGTGCTTCGTAGGCGTTCCAGGGGCTACGCAAGTACGCAGGCAAAACGATGCCATGCCGTGCTTGCGCTGGTTTGTTTGGGGGACAGGGGCCACACTGGGGCGGATGTTTTGTCAGCTCTGCAGGGGCAGGCCGAGAGGTGGTTGACGCCACGCCAGCTTAAGCCAGGAATGGTGGTTTGTGACAATGGCACCAACCTCCTCTCCGCCCTCCGACAGGGACAACTGACCCATGTGCCCTGTGTAGCTCACGTCCTTAACCTGGTGGTGCAACGGTTCTTGGGCAGGTACCCCAGCTTACAGGATGTCCTGAAGCAGGCCAGGAAAGTCTGTGTGCATTTCTGCCAATCATTTAATGCCTGTGCTCGGCTGGCTGAGCTCCAAAAGGAGTTGAACCTGCCCAAGAACCGCCTTATATGTGACATGCCCACCAGATGGAACTCAACGTTGGCCATGCTGCAGCGGCTGCACATGCAGCAGAGGGCCATCAATGAGTACCTGTGCGACTACGGCACCAGGACAGGGTCAGGGAAGCTCGTTTTTTTCTCACCACGCCAGTGGGGCATGATCAGGGATGCATGCACTGTCCTGTCACCGTTTGAGGAGGCCACAAGGATGGTGAGCAGTGACAGTGCATGCATCAGTGACACTGTACCTCTTGTCCACCTCTTGGAGCATACGCTGCGTGGAATAATGGACAGGGCACTTGAGGCAGAACAGAGGCAGGAAGAGGAGGACTTCCTTGCCTCTCAAGGCCCCCTTTATCCAGACAGTGTTCCTGCTGTGCCACCCATCACACAGGAAGAGGATGAGGAGGAGGAAGAGGAGGAGGAGGATGATTGTGTCAGCATGGAGGTGGAGGCTGGCACTCAGCATCAGCAGCAGCAGCAGCAGCAGTCTTGTAGGGATGATTTACAGTCCCAAGAAACACGTGGACTTGTACGTGGCTGGGAGGAGGTAGCTGCGGATCATGTTGTCCTTAGTGACCCAGAGGACTCCGGACCAAATGCCTCAGCTAACCTACGCTGCATGGCCTCCCTGATCCTGCAAAGCCTGCGGAAGGATCCTCATATTCTTCGGATCAAGGAGAGGGACCATTACTGGCTGGCCACTCTCCTTGATCCACGGTACAAGGGTAAGGTTGCCGACCTTATCTTGCCATCGCAGAGGGAGCAGAGGATGAGACATCTCCGGGAGGCCTTGCAGAAAGGTCTGTGCAACGCGTTCCCAGAGACTGGGAGGTTACAAACTGCTGGTCCTGGACAACGTGTTGCTGAGGCATCGGTCAGAAGGAGCGGTGGAGAAGGTGGCCGTCTGACTGATGCTTTCAGACAATTTTTTAGTCCGCAGCCCCAAGGTATGATCGGTTCCAGCACCCATCGCCAGTGTCTGATTTACATGGTGCAGGAATACCTAGGGGCAAGGTCAGACTTGGACACCTTTCCCACCGAAAATCCTCTGGCTTACTGGGTCTTGAGGATGGATCACTGGCCAGAGCTTAGACAGTATGCAATTGAGCTACTGGCCTGTCCTGCATCCAGCGTTCTTTCGGAACGCACCTTCAGTGCTGCTGGTGGCTTTGTTACCGATCACAGGGTGCGCCTGTCCACCGAATCAGTTGATCGACTGACCTTCATCAAGATGAATCAGTCTTGGATCACCCACAGCTACCAAGCACCTGAAGCTGATGTAACAGAATAATTTGTTTTGAAATATCACATCCCTTCAAGACTGCCTATGCTGATGCTGAGTGACTGTCCTGTTATGTTGATTGTCTATCCTCTTCCTCCTCCGCTGATATGTTGGAAGAACATTTCTGGTTCTGGGTGATGCCATCAGCCCAATTTTTCTGCCCCTGTTTAACAGGGGCGTTTAAGTACAATTTTTGATGCAATGCTTTGCAGCAGGGCTAATTCCTGCAATAAAACTAGAGTATATGAAAGAGGTTGCAGTGTGGTGGCACCAGCACCAGTGCCTAAGGCCCAATTTTTCTGCCCCTGTTTAACAGGGGCGTTTAAGTACAATTTTTGATGCAATGCTTTGCAGCAGGGCTAATTCCTGCAATAAAACTAGAGTATGAGGGAGAGGTTGCAGTGTGGTGGCACCAGCAGCAGTGCCTAAGGCCACATTTTTCTGCCCCTGTTTAACAGGGACATGTAATTACAATTCTTGATATAATATTTCACAGGAGGGCCCCTTCCTGTGCCCACCCAGAGTAACGGTGAGGACTTATAGTGTTGTGGCACCAGCACCACAACCACCAAAGGTCAATTTTTCTACCACTGTTCAACAATGGCATGTAATTACAATTCTTGATATAATCGTTCACAGCAGGGCGCTCCAGCGCCCACCAAGAGTCACTTTCAGGGCTTACAATGTTGTGGCAAAACCAACACCTTGTTCCGCCATTTCTGCAGAGCATATAGGGCAGGCCCCTACTTTCAAACATCCAATTTACAAACATCTCCTACTTGCAAACGGAAGGAGACAACAGCAAGTGAGATGAAAAAAGATGGACGACAAAACAAATTATACAGGGGTGATAACCCTTCCCTATGTTTTCCAAAAAGCTTAAAAATAGTTTTTTTGACTGGAGCTACACTTTAAAAATGTACCAGTTGAAAATTACAAACAGATTCAACTTAACACAACAAACCTACACAGTCCCTGTCTTGTTTGCACCGCCTGTATACTGCTGTTCTGAGAATATAGGGCCTGGGGGCCACACGCATTTCCTTTTTTTAACCACTTGCCACCCGCCCTATAGGCAATTGACGGCGGTTATGTGGTTTCATAATCCTGACCGGACGTCATATGACGTGATCAGGATTATGAGCAGCTGCGCGCCCCCAGGGGCGCACATCGCGGCGATCGTTGTTGCGGGGTGTCAGTCTGACACCCGGCAACTACGATCTCGGTAAAGAGTCTCCGACGGAGACTCTTTACCATGTGATCAGCCGTGTCCAATCACGGCTGATCACAGTGTAAATGGGAAGAGCCGGTGATCGGCTTTCCCTCACTCGCGTCTGTCAGACGCGAGTAGAGGAGAGCCGATCGGCTGCTCCTCTGACAGGGGGGGTCTGTGCTGATCGATTATCAGCACAGCCCCCCCCGAGGATGCCCACACTGGACCACCAGGGAAAAGGTAATAAAGGTCATAATCCTCCCTAGACCACCAGGGATGCCAGTCAGCACAATGGGTGCCAATCAGTGCCCATAATGGATGCCAATCAGTGCCCACAATGGGCATCACTGATTGGCATGCATTATTGTTTGGCACTGATTGGCATCCATTACTATAGTATAACACCGATGCCGCCTATGAGTGCCCACCTGTGCCGCCTATGAGTGCCCACCTGTGCCGCCTGAGTGCCCACCTGTGCCGCCTATGAGTGCCCACCTGTGCCGCCTATACATGCCCACCTGTGCCGCCTATCCATGCCCACCTGTGTCGCCTATCCATGCCCACCTGTGCCGCCTATCCATGCCCATCCGTGCCCATCCGTGCCGCCCATCCGTGCCAGCTATCAGTGCCAATTTGTGCCACCTATCAGTGTCCGTCCGTGTTGCCCATCCGTGTCGCCCATCAGTGCCGCCTATCAGTGCCACTTCATTGGTGCCATATTGGTGCCCATCAGTGCCGCCTTATCAGTGCCCATCAGTGTAGCCCCATCAGTGCCAATCAGTGAAGGAGAAAACGTACTTATTTACAAAGTTTTGAAACTGAAACAAAAAAAAACATTTTTTTTTCAAAATTTTCGGTATTTTTTTATTTGTAGCGCAAAAAATAAAAACCGTAGAGGTGATCAAATACCACCAAAAGAAAGCTCTATTTGTGGGAAAAAAATGATAAAAATTTCATTTGGGTACAGTGTAGCATGGCCGCGCAATTGTCATTCAAAGTGCGACAGCGCTGAAAGCTCAAAATTGGTCTGGGCAGGAAGATGTTTAAGTGCCCTGTATTGAAGTGGTTAATATGGGTACAGGGTTCCCCTTAATATGCGTACAAGACCCAAATAGGCTGGTAATGGGCAGGGAGGGCTACCCATGCCATTTCAACCATATTGCAGGAACCAGATATAACATTAAAACCGCAAGCAGTTTTAAATGGTGTTATTTCCGTTTAATGTCATTTTGTGCAGGGACTGTTCTAAACACGGGAAACACGTGGCACTTCACAGACATACTACAGACACCCCCCAGGCACCATATTTAAAGGAATATTTCACTTTTTTTTTTCACTTTAATCGTCATTAAAATCAGTGCTCCCGCCAAAACGGCCATTTTTAAAAACATTTTAGGCATTGACCCATGTCCCCTGGGGCAAGAGCCAGGTCCCCAAACCCTTTTTAGGACAGTATCTTGCATATTAGCCGTTAAAATTAGCACTTTTAATTTCGAACGTTCGAGTCCCATAGACTTCAATGGGGTTCTAAAGTTCGTTCGAATTTGGGGTCCGTTCGAAAGTTCTGGTGCGAACCGAACCGGGGGGTGTTCGGCTCATCCCTATTTATGAGGTATGTAATGATAGGTGCAAAGATGTCAGTACATTCTTTCAGAAGTTTTGTAGGAATAATGTTGTTTGGCGATGTGCTGTTTCTGAAGTTTCTGATGATGGTTTTGGTGGTGTCAGTGGTGATTAAATCTCGGTGGTTGTAGAATCTTTGTGTGGTTTTTGTGTGGTTTTGTGGTTTTGTGTGTTTTTTGTCTTCTTGCTTTGGCCGGGTAGGGTTACTTGCTATGTTCTGCTGAATGGTTGTGATTTTATCAATTAAAAATCCGATACCTTATTGCAGAATTCTTGTGTTTGATTTGCTGGGGACTCTAAACAGGTGGGGTTTATAGTCTGGGCGACCATTTTGAAGAGTGCTCATGGGCAGTTTATGGCTTTTGAGATGGTTTTGGACAAATGTTCTTTTTTTGCTATGAAGATGGCTATGTGGTATCTTGTGGTGAGTGATTTGTAATTTGTGTGGTTTTCCATTGTTGGGTCCCTTCTCCATGCTCCTTCAGCTCTTCTGCGTTCTTGTTTCAGTGATGTAAGAGAGTCATTGAACCAGCCTGAATTGTTTTTGCGGGTGAGTGCTCTGCGTATTGGTGTGACTATGTCTGCTGTCTGTAATAATGCTGTATTAAGGGTTGAGTGTGTCTTTGGTTGAGTAGTTTTGGATTAGCACTGCTATTTTGTTAGATAGTATAGTTTTGAAGAGTTGTCAGTATAGTTTCTTCTGTGATTTTGTCCAGTGTATTGTCGTTGAGTGTGTTTGTATTTGGTAAGTGATGTTTATTTTGAATTTGATCTCGTGGTGTTCAGTCCAAGCCAATGGCATGTTATCAAGTGTATTAATATCAATGTTTTGTTTGAAGATGAGGTCAAGGGTGTGGCCTGAAGCATGCGTGGGAGCATTTATCAGTTGCTGCAGGCCTAGTGCTTCCAGTTGGTTGATGCCCAGAGATTAAAGTCCCCAAGTAGCAGGAGGTATTGGTTTTTAAGTTGTATGTAGAGAAGAATTCGATAAAAGGTGATTGTTTCCATGAATGGTAGTGAGCTCTGTAAAGTTGGTTTTGAGAACGTGAGGTGAGATTTGTAGATCACTGCTAGGCCGCCTCCTCTTTGACTGACTCTGTGCGCAGTTAGGGTTGAGGTAGTTCTCAGGCATTAAATCTGCCTGAATGGTGCTACAGTCAGGTATTAGCCAGCTTTCCATGATGAAGAGACAGTCTGTGTTGTGTTGAGTAATAAAATCATGAATTTCATCTTTGTGCTTGACTGCTGATCTAGTGTTGATCAGGGCACATGATAGGTGTTGTCCTGGATGTGGTGTATCCCTGTTTTGGATGGTTGGTTTCAAATTTGTTCTTAAAAGTTGTTCATTTCATAGTATGCAAGAAAAGATACCAGCACGCGCCCTTTTGACAAAAATCAGACGCTCGGTTAGCCAATAATCCGTGTGTACGAGACTTTAGGCTTTAAAGTGGTTCTAAAGCCTAAACAATTATTTTTTTACCTTAATGCATTCCCTGCATTAAGAAAAAAAAAATGGCCCAGTACCTTATACTTACCTGAGTCTTTACTGAATTCAGCGATGTGCCTGTCTGTAGTGTCTCTCTCGCCTGTTGCAGGCTTTCCTTAGATAACAAGAGCTATTGGCTCCTACTGTTGTAAGTGAAATTCTGTGACAAGGGAGCAGGGGCAGGGCTAAGCTGTGCTATCTGTGCCTGTGGACTCAGGAAGAGTGGCCAAGAATTGAGCCTGCAGGTGCACCACCATGGGAAGCAACTTCCTATGATGGTACACCAAGAAGAGGGGGAGCCAGGAGTGTCGACGAGGGACCTCATAAGAGGAGGATTAGGGCTGCTCTGTGCAATTCTATTGCACGAAGCAGGTAAGTACAACATGTTTGTTATTTAAAAAATGTAGACTTTTTTTTATCTTTTTAAGGTGTGGACCATTTACTAGCAGCAAATTATACTGTACAGTGGTGTGAAAAAGTGTTTGCCCCCTTCCTCATTTCCTGTTCCTTTGCATGTTTGTCACACTTAAGTGTTTCGGAACATCAAACCAATTTAAACAATAGTCAAGGACAACACAAGTAAACACAAAATGCAATTTGTAAATGAAGGTGTTTATTATTAAAGGTGAAAAAAAATCCAAACCATCATGGCCCTGTGTGAAAAAGTGATTGCCCCCTAAACCTAATAACTGGTTGGGCCACCCTTAGCAGCAACAACTGCAACCAAGCGTTTGCGATAACGTGCAATGAGGCTTTTACAGCGTCCTGGAGGAATTTTGGCCCACTCATCTTTGCAGAATTGTCCTAATTCAGTTACATTAGAGGGTTTTCGAGCATGAACTGCCTTTTTAAGGTCATACCACAACATCTCAATAGGATTCAGGTCAGGACTTTGGCTAGGCCACTCCAAAGTCTTCATTTTGTTTTTCTTCAGCCATTCGGTGGTGGACTTGCTGGTGTGTTTAGGATCATTGTCCTGCTGCAGAACCCAAGTTGGTTTCAGCTTGAGTACACGAACAGATGGTCGGACATTCTCCTTCAGGATCTCTTGGTAGACAGCAGAATTCATAGTTCCTTTTATCACGGCAAGTCTTCCAGGTCCTGAAGCAGCAAAACAGCCCCAGACCATCACACTACCACCACCATATTTTACTGTTGGTATAATGTTCTTTTTATGAAATGCAGTGTTCCTTCTAAGCCAGATATACTTGGACACACACCTTCCAAAGAGTTCCACTTTTGTCTCATCGGTCCACAGAATGTTGTCCCAAAAGTCTTGGGGATCATCAAGATGTGTTGTGGAGAAATTGAGACGAGCTTTGATGTTCTTTTTGCTCAGCAGTGGTTTTCTCCTTGGAACTCTGCCATGCAGGCCATTTTTGCCCAGTCTTTTCCTGATGGTGGAGGCATGAACGCTGACCTTAACTGAGGCAAGTGAGGCCTGCAGTTCCTTGGACGTTGTTGTGGGGTCTTTTGTGACCTCTTGGATGAGTCGTCGCTGCGCTCTTGGGGTAATTTTGGGCGGCCGGCCACTCCTGGGAAGGTTCACCACTGTTCCATGTCTTCGCCATTTGTGGATAATGGCTCTCACTGTGGTTCGCTGGATTCCCAAAGCTTTGGAAATGGCTTTATAACCCTTTCCAGACTGATAGATCTCAATTACTTTCTTTCTCAATTGTTCCTGAATTTCTTTGGGTCTCGGCATGATGTGTAGCTTTTAAGGATCTTCTGGTGGACCTTACTGTGTCAAGCAGCTCCTATTTAAGTGATGCCTTGATTGTGAACAGGTGTGGCAATAATCAGGCCTGGGTGTGGCTAGAGAAATTGAACTCAGGTGTGGACAACCACAGTTATAGTATGTTTTAACAAGGGGGGGCAATCACTTTTTCACACAGGGCCATGATGGTTTGGATTTTTTTTCACCTTTAATAATAAACACCTTCATTTACAAATTGCATTTTGTGTTTACTTGTGTTGTCCTTGACTATTGTTTAAATTGGTTTGATGTTCCGAAACACTTAAGTGTGACAAACATGCAAAGGAACAGGAAATGAGGAAGGGGGCAAACACTTTTTCACACCACTGTACGTCATAAACTGGATCTGGATACATTACTCTATCACTGGTTTCTAACCTCTAATTTACAATGTATTGAAAGAAATGTTTTCTATTACATGAGTGATTTGCAGGAGCAGAAACAGTACTTTTAAAGGAGTAGTATGAGTTTGAAAAAAAAAACATTGATGCTCACCTCATCGGGTTAATACAGCTGCCCCATTTCAGCTCTAAGCCAGAGAACTGAGCAATCACATGACTGCTGATTGCTCAGTTCTTGCTCTGTTCAGAGAGGAGAGCAGTCACTGTCAGTCACCGCTCTTCACTATACCCTTCCAGCGCTCATTGGAGTGCTAGACAGGGGAGGAAACAGGCACAGCTGGCTTAGAGCTGGAACCAACTGATAATCAAGCAGTGGGTGGTCCTGACAATGTGGTTGACACCCTTCCAGAGCCTGGAGCATCTCTGCTATGTCAGCTCACAGTGGACTTTAGCCGGCTGTCAGCTGATTCTGGGTCACCGGAGAACGAAAGTAAGTGTACTCTTGTGATCCAGAAGAAAACAAGCTTTGGTCATACTTCTCTTTTAATACAGAACTCCCTATCATTTATAAATGGGTTAAAGAATAATGGCCCAAAACAGAAGCTTGGGGTCTACCAGTTCAAAACATAGGTCATTTGGAATATGAACCATTTTTGTGACTCTAGATGTGGTCTTTAATTCTAAATTCCTAAACTTATAGATATTACTTTACACATTAACCATGTATAAGGAACTGTGTCAGGCTGTTTAGCAAAGTCTAAATATATTACATCCACAACTACTCAGTCCAAGTTTCTGCTTATATCCTCATGGAAAAAGAAAAGATTTGTTTGAAAACATCTTTTTTTCCATAAATATCTACTCTCCACCTATGATATTATTAGCCTTGCACCAATCAATTTGAACCAAACCAGTTATTAAAGACTCTTAAACAATTAAAACAATAAATGATCTCTGTTTTTGAACTCTCATGGATGTAAGCCTTTGTTCACATTTATTTTGGCTAATCTTTCTGGACCAATTCAACATTAGACTGGGCTGCATTTGAAATTGTGTCACTATCATCCTTTTGTACTCTATTTTACTTTAGGAAAGCTGGGTCCCTTTATATACACAAAGCTAATGTAGAAAAGTTTGGTTTCTCTTTGTCCCCAATAATTATCTCTAATATGTATAAAACCTTGATTTTTTTTTTTTGTTTTTATCAGAAAATGTATTTAAATATTTTTCAAGGTTATTTGGCTTACTCTCTTTAGCAATCTGTCTTTTGTACTGAATTTTTGACAGTTTAATGTCCCTTTGTCGGTAGGTACTTGAGATCTTATGGAGCCTGTGCATCCCTCAGGTTAGGTAGAAGTTCTATTTTCAAAGTTTGTTATTTTGCTACCCTGCCTTAGAAAACCAAATTTGCCAGAAAATGCAAAAAGGTGGAGTTTTGCTTAATGGATTGATGTTTTATGCCTCAATAGTTATCTGATGTGAGTAAAGCAGCTACAAGGATGATTTGGCCACTGATGTATTTATACTGCATTAGTAATTACTTCAGTCTCTGTACAGGTGCCAGTAGATCAAACTGCCCTATATGTATATTTTGCAAATGGGACTTTGAAGGATGATCTTGCATGTGGATAATATCTTATGCTCTAAATATAGCCAAAATGCCTTTGACTCAATAAAAAAACCCACAGTTTGTGGTCTTGAATTTGCAGTTGGAGGCCAGAGTCAGCTGAGAACAGGTGCAGAAGTGTGCTGTAGAACATAACAGGAGTTAACCCCTCTGCTGCTGGTGCAAGGGAGGCATGAGAGATTGCAAATATCTATATTAACATATAACATATATTACATTTTATTAAACCTCCGAACAGTTGTTAGTTTTTCATATCTTTAATGCATTTCTAATGTAGACCTCCATGTAAAAGACAAAACTATGACTAAAAGGAAAAGTAAAAAAGCCATTTACTGTACATGAATCTGCCTTTATTTTGAAGTTCACTATTTAGTTTAAAAAAAAGTAACACACAATGGTGGCTGGGGAGTTCAAAAAAGGAGTTACAATACTTTTCTGGCAGTATAGCCCCTTTAAATAACCTTGGCCTAAGCCTTTGATTCCCACAGTTACTCTTCCAGAAGCCTATTTGTGAGGTCAGGCACTGATTTAGATGGCCTAGCTCACAGTCTACGTTCTAATTTATCCCAAAGGTGTTCTGTTGGGTTAAAGTCAGGACTCTGTGGCGGCCATTCAAGTTCCTCCACCCCAAACTTGCTCACTCATGTCTTTCTGGACTTTGCTTTGTGCACTGGTGCCCAGTCATGTTGGAACAGGAAGAGGCCATCCCCAAACTGTTCCCACAAAGTTAGGAACATGAAATTGTCCAAAATGTCTTGGTATGCTGATGCCTTAAGAGTTCTCTTAACTGAAACTAAGGGGCCAAGCCCAACCCCTGAAAAGGAACCCCACACCCTAACCCCCCTCCACCAAATGATTTTGACCAGTGTGCAAGGTCCATAAAGACATGGATGAGCGAGTTTTGGGTGGAGGAAATTGACTGACCTGCACAGAGCTCTGACCTCAACTTGATAGAACACTTTTGGGATAAATTGGAGCGGAAACTGCGAGCCAGGCCTTCCCGTCCTACATCAGAGCTTGACCTCACAAATGCATTTCTGGAAGAATGGTCAAATATTTACATAGACGTACTCCTAAACCTTGTGGACAGCCTTCCCAGAAGAGTTGAAGCTGTTAGCTGCAAAGTGTGGGCCAACTCAGTATTGAACCTTATGGACTAAGACTGGGATACCATTAAAGTTCACAGCCTTGTAAAGGTAGGCATCCCAATGCTTTTGCTAATATGAGATATATATATATATATATATATATATATATATATATATATATATATATATATATATATATATATATATATATTTATATTATTATTTTGAACAGACAAAGCTTTCTTTTTAGGGGTTTTCATTACCCAATTTTTTATTTTTATTTTTAACAATATAAAGGAAAAAAGAACAACCGTTTTGAAAAAAAAATGTTTCCTCCCCAATTTTGTTATAAAACAGGACAATACAAACACTTGCACAATGACTATTTTTTTTTTAAAGTAGACACCCCAAGGTGATCTTATTTTTGCTGTATTTTTTTGTAAAGTTGACACCAAAAGGTATTTGGAAAGAGGCATGGTGCATATTTCAAAGATCTAATTTTTTTGCCACTATTGAGCTCCCTCTGAGCATACTAACCTCCCACTTTCCAGCACCAAATCTCTCACTAGTTTCCCCTAAATATCTGTAAGTGGACACTGTGGATATTGACTGTGGTGCTAACATCATTGCTGCCTGCCTATGACTAAGCATCAGATGGATGTAATTAGCAGCAATCCTCTCTCATGCAGACAGAACTGTTGTTAAAAGGCTGGCTGCTAATCACAGCCAGTGTTTACTACCGGTGATAACTGTGATTGGTTCACAGTAATCACAAGGTACACAGCCACTGTGATTGGCCCTTTTGATTTTGCTTGTGATCTTCACTGTCTAATGACAGCACAATCAAAGGCACTGTGCACTTGGCTGTGACCCACACAAATGTTCAAAGGACATTTATAAAACGTCCTCTCAGAATAACAGGTGCCCCAACTGACCATTTAATTAAAATGACCTGTTGTGAGGTGGCTACATTTTGCAATATTTTTATTAAAAAAGGTTGCCTTCTAATATAGTAACTTTGAGAGGGAAGTATTGATAATAAACCCCTTACCTTTACCACAATTGAAGGTGGTATTGTATTATAACAAATCATAGACTCAAGTTAAATGTAAAGTTCCCAGTATGGATTTGATTTTGCATAACATTGACACACTGACGTTGTAATGAGTGAGACTGAAAGTGAGAATATGAAAGATCAGCCAAGAAAGGTGAAATGAGGAAAATGTGATAGTAGAAGAAAAAAAAAGTATCAGTATGAAATTGAGATGTCAAGGAAGTGCTTCTCAAATAGACCTGTAGATACAGACTGTACTCCCATCCTAATTCCCTACCATTGCTGTGTAACAGCAAAAGAATGAGCTGAGACACACTCATCTGGTGTAGGAAGGTTCACTAGTTCAAAGCTGTGTAGAATTTCTATTACTGCTCTTGATGCCAACCTCTGATTTGTTTCCTTTGGAGTGTTCCAGCCATCTTGCTGGACTGATGTATTATTCCTTGTCGAGTGTGATGTGTTTTCTCAGCTGCAGCCTTCCGCAGCATGTTTTACACAGTACCAAGCTTTGCTGTCTTAAAACTGTGAAGATGTGACAACTCAGTGCATTCTTACACTCCGTACTCATTAACATGAATGGAGCTTTCTTGCCAATTTGGACTGTACAGGATTGTCAAAGGCTCTGGACATTTTCCACATACAGCAGTCTTGCTGTTTTAAAAAGGAAGCTAAAATTACTAGGGTTTTCACATTAAAAACAAGAATGGCAAGCAGACCTGTACTTATAATAAGATATGAAAAAACAAGGGTGGCCTACTCTGTCTGGCTGTGCTGACTTTATCACTGTGCCCTGTGACCTTACATGAGAAAAGGTGTCCAAAGGTGTGCAGATGACCTGTGGGTGAATTTTGCGTTTATGCATTTTTTGTGCATTATGGATTACCTTGACCTTCCCATCCCAAAAGCGCTCCTTTGTTTATGTAGGATGGAAGATACCATCATTCATGGTTCAGGATTTCTGGAGAATAAAAGGTACAGAACACACCCCTGATGAAGGAGGTATTGGTCATTTTCTTTCCTGGACCATACACTGTTTTCTTAACAAACCAAGGTTCGCAACAGAAGTTACACTCAGACTATATTTTAGAACTTTCAAAACATCAAACATTTTTGGTCACGAACATATCAGATAGTTTATACCAATTTAGAGTATGTTACCCATGAAAATCATTGGAAGCTCTACCGAACAAAAACTATGTTCTCCTCCCTAATCACCAGTTTAAACTACTGGGGTTATAGACATGACAGAGAAATAGATAATAGTTCAAACTCTTCTACAGACAGCTTTGAAGAGCTGGACTTGGATGAAAATATCAACAATGCTCAGACATCTTTTGTCTTAACTTGTCAACATTTTGAGTGCATGAAAGCCCTGATCAACAAGGTGCTGCTGTTTTACAATGCTACTTACATGAATAAATCTGAGAAGGTATGGCATAGTTGGGTCTCTGTTACTTCTACACTTACATGAAACTGTCTCGGTTTGACACCTGGTCCCGATAGAAACTTTTATGAATAAGGCCTGGGTAATTATACAAAATTGCAGTTCCCCTTAATGGGGATGCAGCATTGATCTGGTGATGTTGTTAAGAGGTTGCTATTGCAATGCTATCGTCATGCTGCAGTTTTTTGGGGCGCTTCCCAAATAACATCTTGTATGTATTCCTGGGAGGGTTTTGTACTGTTCTATCTGGCTGTGCCAGTAACTATTATATCTTCTTTTTTATTTGTGGTATGTTGTAATACCTTGTACTATTTTTCTTATGCAAAACGAATAAAAATAGATTACAAAAAAAAACACAAAAAACATTTTGAGTGCATGGATCGACCACTGCCTCCTAGAAGACTCTGAAAGAAGCATAATAAATGTATCATATCTCTTGGAGAGGTACATCATATCTCTACCTAACTAGTATTAGCTCTCATCTTCCCTCCAGTACTCAGACCCCACTCCCCTACTTCCCTCTCTCTTCGCCTCTTCTTTCTTTCTCTACTGATGTCTTTATACTATTCTTTCCTGATAATTTGAATTGCCCATTTTGTAGTCATGGCTGATTAAAAGATTTTTTGCATTTTTAGCATAAATGTATGGAACCACGCATTTTAGGTATCAGCTACCATCTTGAATTCAGAAGCCGTACTTCCTTCATTTAAATGCTAAATAACTTATTTGACTGGCTTATAAAAGCTTGTTAAACTGGAAGTGATGTTGGCAGGAAATGGGGGGATGCAGGAAATTAAATCACACAGTAGACATGGGCGCCATCAAAAAATGTGTTTTGTTTCGTTCCGTACGAAAAAAAAACTTAATTTTCGTTAGATTCTTAAACTTTTCATTAAATAACGAAAGTTCGTTATGATGAATTTATCATTATGAGGGGTTCCCACCATCCCTGTGCTGTGCTGACTTCCTCTGATTGGTGAACAAAACACCAGTCATGTCTGTTAATTTGAATCCGAAATTCTGAAATTCATTAACAAAATTTCGTATTTTGTATGAAATTCGTAAGCATAGAAATTCCCATAGGGTTCCCACCATCCCTGTGCTAACTTCCTGGGTTTTTAACTTTTAGGTTTGTTAACTTTTCGTTAATTACAAATTTTCGTTATGAATTTGGATCCGAAATTCGTAAACGAAATTTCATAAATTGTTCGGAATTCGTATGGATATATAAACCGTATTTCGGATTCGTACACATTCGTACACAGCCATGTGCTGAACATGGAAGGAAGTGCTAGACCAGCTATAACCATTTTCCCTGTGCTACGAAGGAGATCTTGCATCATCAACCATCAGAATTAACTGAAGTTTCTGTTTAAGTTTAGTAATAATTAATTGTTTTTATTATAATTTTGATAAAAAAGTCAATAGCGCTTTGAAAACCACACCAGATAACTCCTGGGTACACTGCCACTGTCCATTGTTGTTCTCTTCCCACCAAAAAAACCCCTCAAAACCCCACAAATAATAATAAAAAAAAAAATTAAATAGGTCAATTGACTAATCCAATCCTCGCCTAATGTAGTGAGCTGTATGTCTATATCTATAAGAGAAGCTAATACTGCTAGTGGCTTATTTCATTACCTTCTTTTCTGCCCACTGGTATGGTCCCCCATTTTCCTTCTGATACCATACTTACTGTTACACACTACATTTGACCACCCTACAAAAGAATAACAAGAGCCAATGAAGATGGGGTAAACCGTGGGACTGATATCCATGGTTTCCACCGTTTAATTAAAGAGGAATTTCACTGGAAAAAAAATATTAAAAGCCAGCAGCTAGCTGACTTTTAATAAATGGACACTCACCTGTCCCAGGGTCCAACAATGTCGGCAGCCGAGGCCAATCGATCGCTCGGCTCTCGGCTGCTGCTGCCACCATTCTAGGTGAGGGAATCAGGAAGTGAAATGTTGCGGCTTCACTTCCCAGTTCCCTACTGTGCATGCGCGAGACACGCAGCGTAATAGGAATGGTCCGTGCTGTCTCTGGGACCCTTGTGTGTCCCAGCGGACAGGGCACCAGGACAGGAAGAAGCATAGACTCCCATGGGAGTCTATGCCTGGAAGTGGGTGCAAATATTTGTCTTACACAGGTATCTGCACCCCCCTCCCCCCTGAAAGAAGGTGCCAACTGTGACACCGGAGGGGGGAGGATTCCGATGAGCGGAAGTTCCAATTTAGGGGGGAACCCCGCTTTAAGTTGTTAGGCATGCCCCTATTACAATAGAATTGTTGTTCCTTTAGAAGGCTATCATTTACTTGAGGCTCCATTCCTCAAATGAGGGTACCCTCAGAGATATTCACTTTAGAGCGATTAGCTTTCGTGCTATAAACAATAACCTGCTAATTGATATCAATATCTCAATGGGCAAAAGCTCTTCATCGAGATAGCCCAGTAAACACATCTTAGGCTTCAAATCAATATGTGTGTTAAAAGTTTAATTAATTGTATTCACCACCTCTCGCCAGTATCTAGCCAGTTTAGGACATTTCCACATCATATTAAATCAGCGGGGGATTTTCGGCATCTTGGACAATCCGGGGAATCACACCTACCCCACTTAAATAACTTTACCGGTGTTCTATATACCCTGTATATTATGAATAATTGCATCAAACATTGTTCCGGTGATAATGAGACTAAAGGTACACTTTCCAAAATTGTCTGCCAGGTATTATCTGAAATGTCCCCTAGGTCTGTCTCCCACCCTCATCTACCCAGGCTGAAGCCATTATCTCAATATGGCCTCAAGAGTTGGCCATATAGAGATGAAATAATGTCTTTTTTCTTGGTCGCCACTGCTAGTGAGATTAAAAGTGGCATTGGTTTTACCACTATCTTTTTCCCTTTAACCACTTGACCACTGGGCACTTAAACCCCCTTCCTAACCAGACCAATTTTCAGCTTTCGGTGCTCTCACAATTTGAATTGTCCTTTTTTCACACAAATAGAGCTTTCTTTTGGTGGTATTTAATCACCACTGGGTTTTTTATTTTTTGCGCTATAAATCAAAAAATACTTAAAATTTGGTAAAAAAATAAATACACAATTCTTTGTTTCTGTTAAAATTTATTGCAGAGTATTGGCAAGTATTTGCAGAGTATTGGTGAGTATTGGCAGAGTATTGGCATAGTATTGGCAGAGTATTGGCGAGTATTGCAGAATATTGGCAAATGATTGCATAGTATTGGCGAGTATTGCAGAGTATTGGTGAGTATTCTGCCGAGCAACAGTGTCACTGATTTCTGCTCCCTGTGATTGGAGCAGAGATCAGTGATGTGTAAAACACAGCCACGCCCCCCACAGTTAACATTTGTATAGCACTGATTGCTGTATAAATGACAATGGTCCCAAAAATGTGTCAAAAATGTCCGATGTGTATGTGTCCCATAATGTCGCAGTCACAATAAAAATAACTGATCGCCGCCATTACTAGTAAAAAAAAAATTATTATTAAAATGCCATAAACTATCCTCTATACTGTAAAAGCTATAACTTTTGTGCAAACCAATCAATACTCGCTTATTGCGATTTTTTTACCAAAAATATGTAGAAGAATACGTATCGGCCTAAACTGAGGAAAAAATTTTTTTTTATACATTTTTGGGGGATATTTATTATAGCAAAAAGTAAAAAATAATGTTTTTTTCTAAATTGTCGCTATTTTTTTGTTTATAACGCAAAAAATAAAAACCGCAGGGGTGATCAAATACCACCAAAAGAAAGCTCTATTTGTGGGAAAAAAAGGACGTCAATTTTGTTTTGGAGCCACGTTGCACAACCGCGCAATTGTCAGTTAAAGCGGCTCAGTGCCGAATCTCAATAAGTGGTCTGGTCTTTGGCCAGCAAAATGGTCCGGTCTGAAAGTGATTAATGTAAGCAAACTAGGATTATCTAAAGGAAGTAAAACAGATTTATCTTAACCACTTGCCGCCCGCCCTATAGGCAATTGACGGCGGCAAAGTGGTTTCATAATCCTGACCGGACGTCATATGACGCGATCAGGATTATGAGCCGCTGCGCGCCCCCGGGGGCGGGCATCGCGGCGATCGTTGTTGCAGGGTGTCAGTCTGACACCCGGGAACTACGATCTCGGTAAAGAGTCTCCGACGGAGACTCTTTACCACGTGATCAGCCGTGTCCAATCATGGCTGATCACAGTGTAAATGGGAAGAGCCAGTGATCGGCTTTCCCTCACTCGCGTCTGTCAGACGCGAGTAGAGGAGAGCCGATCGGCTGCTCCTCTGACAGGGGGGGTCTGTGCTGATCGATTATCAGCACAGCCCCCCCGAGGATGCCCACACTGGACCACCAGGGACACCACCAGACCACCAGACCACCAGGGAAAAGGTAATCCTCCCTAGACCACCAGGGATGCCAGTCGGCACAATGGATGCCAATCAGTGCCCATAATGGATGCCAATCAGTGCCCACAATGGGCATCACTGATTGGCATGCATTATTGTTTGGCACTGATTGGCATCCATTACTATAGTATAACACCAATGCCGCCTATGAGTGCCCACCTGTGCCGCCTATGAGTGCCCACCTGTGCCGCCTATGAGTGCCCACCTGTGCCGCCTATCAGTGCCCACCTGTGCCGCCTATTCGTGCCCACCCATGCCCATCTGTGCCGCCTATCCATGCCCATCTGTGCCGCCTATCCATGCCCATCTGTGCCGCCCATCTGTGTCGCCCATCAATGCCAATCCGTGCCAGCTATCTGTGCCAATTTGTGCCACCTATCAGTGTCCGTCCGTGTCGCCCATCCGTGTCGCCCGTCCGTGTCGCCCATCAGTGCCCCCTATCAGTGCCGCCTATCAGTGCCACATATCAGTGTCCATCAATGCCACCTCATCAGTGCCACTTCATTGGTGCCACATTGGTGCCCATCAGTGCCGCCTTATCAGTGCCCATCAGTGTAGCCCCATCAGTGCCCATCAGTGAAGGAGAAAACTTACTTATTTACAAAGTTTTGAAACTGAAACAAAAAATTTTCGGTATTTTTTTATTTGTAGCGCAAAAAATAAAAACCGTAGAGGTGATCAAATACCACCAAAAGAAAGCTCTATTTGTGGGAAAAAAATTATAAAAATTTCATTTGGGTACAGTGTAGCATGACCGCGCAATTGTCATTCAAAGTGCGACAGCGCTGAAAGCTCAAAATTGGTCTGGGCAGGAAGGTGTTTAAGTGCCCTGTATTGAAGTGGTTAATTGATAACATATCCATAGAATGAACCAACTTTTTGTATAAGTGACATTAAATAACTTAAAGAGTTATCCGTATCAACGATAAACAGCAAAGCGTCATCTACATGTAATGAGATTTTTACGTTGTTACTATGTTATAAAGGACCTATCCAACAGCTTCTCAGCCTAAAACAGGGCTTCATTAAAACCAGCAACTGAACATATTGCTCATTTACTGCATATCAGGAGATCTAGGAAATTAATCCAGTTTTCATAACTGTTGTTTCATTTTTTCGATTCTACCATGATCAAGTTTTGCTCTAAATCCCATGATCCTCCAGTCCAGTCACACGTCAAGTCATGTGACACATTTAGAGCAAAGCTAGATCATGCTTGAGTCGAAAGGATGAGAGGACAGTTATGAAAATGTGATTCACTTCCTAGATCTCCTGATATGCAGTAAACAAAGAGAAATCTCGTCAGGTGCTGGTTTTTAATGAAGCCCTGTTTTAAAGTAGAACTATAGACAAAACTTTTTTTTCATGTTGGATAGAGTAAGTGAGGGTTATAACCCCTGTCAGGTTTTTTTCCTCATCTGTGTCTCATTTCCGAGATTCACCTTCACTTTGTGTCTCATAGATAAACAAGAAGTGAGAGGAAATCCCTGCAAATTAAAGGAATTCCTTGGGGACGCCCAGGTCACCAGAACTAGTGTCCATCATAGAACATTTCCCCTCTATTACTTATTACTTTTCTCTGGCCAAGCCAAAATCTGGGTTTTTATTTTTACTTTCACTATCAACAATAATGGTAAACAGGAAAGAGGGTGAATATCCCTAACAGGGGCACAAACAGCAATAAAAACATTATGTGAATCTTTTTTCTTTTTTTTTTTATTCTACTGTTATGTTCTCTCTCATGAAGTTTTTTATACTTATTTTTATATTTATTTGTTAGGAATATACCAGCTATTCAGGCTGATTTTTTAATATCCCTTGCGCTTTGGACTCGTGGCTGCAGACCCAAGGCACTCTTTTTCCATGCCTTTGTGAACCTCCAGCATAATATAGGGTGGTTGTAATCTTGATCATGTAAGTGTACTTACTGATGGTTCTGCACCCTTAAATTAGTGTATTTTGAATATATGACATTTTAGATATACTGTTGTATATTTTTTTTTTTTTTATGCATAGAGATCCTTCTGATATGCTATTAGCTACCATACCCCTGAGGAAGACGTAATTAGTTGAAATGCTTCTGGACCAAATTGGATCACCACACTGTATTCCATGGTTAGTTGTCATCCAATAATTTAGTATAATTGAGTATTATTATGTGATTTTTATAGACTTCTTGACATTGTGCGTATTTTCTTTTCCCTAGATTTTTTGGGGTCATTAATGATATCTTAATAAAGAATTGATTTTATTCCTATGTACATGTTTTCTATCTTGTGGGTTTTAAAAAGGCCCCAATTTTACCCTCTCCTCACCCTTGTGTTTTTTTAGCAAGCCCACAGCGTGCATCAGGACTGAGGTCTCCTGAAAGTGGTGTTTCAGAACTTGGTACAGAACTCTGTTGGCTTCTTCCACTAGCCATGATCGCCCTGCATTGTATAGAAAAATACAGAGACCAGTGATGACATTAGGGCTTTGTTAAAAACATGCAATAATTGTTAAATGGAGGAACCAGGGGCAGCAAAATATTAGCAAACTTCAGCTTTAAGCTTCACACAAAATGTGTATGCCATACAACATTTTGTTTGTTACAAAGGTATTAAACACACTGATTGATGACAAGCATGTATGAGCATGGATAGAAGGAAGAGAATCCAGATCATACTGCAATCCTCTAAAGAAGAATCTGAAAATTATGGATCAGATTATGTAACAGCTATGCCAGATTTAAAATCCTGTTCATTGCTGATACTGCGAGGACTGAGGGCTCAATACCTGCTACATAGCTTGCCAAGAACACAGTGTAGAGCTGTTCTCCAGTGGCCAGACCTGGCAGGACATCTAGCTGACTTTGTGCTGCTTTATAAAATAAACCAAATAGCACCAAAGCATTAAACTGCTTTATGTTAATTTATTAACTGTTTTCTTTTTTGCACAAGATCTTTCTGTGAATGAGTAGGGGTTCTATGTACCTCCTAATCACTGACATAGGAATGGGGCAATATTTGGGTGCCCCCTTATTGTTAAGAGGTTGAGGGAAAGAGGCCCTTGCCATCAACAACATGGAGACAAGGTACTTTGCCAGGGGGTTCCCTAAATTCATGGTATGTGGCCTAATATTGTTCAGAAGGTGCACCCCCTGCCCATACCCCCCTTTCCTTGCCTGCATAGCTGCATGCTCAGAAAAAGCATTGGTATAGATTTTTTGGGCGGGCCTCATGCTTTTTTCATGATTAATGGCATGGGGTTCCCCCCTACATTTCATACCAGACCTGAAGGGGTCTTTTTTGTGTGGGTGTCCTACATTAACACTGATATATAGGATAAGGGTCTGGAATAGAATGGATCCCTGGCTGCTCTGTTTACAAACAGAAGTAAAGTCCTAGGAAATTGTAATTTTACCAGCATTTTAAACACACTTATTTCTTTGTAGATTTCAGTTGCTCCATTTCACAGATAGCACAGGGGCATGTTATTTTAATTCATTTTGCATTTTCAATATTTTACTTTAAGCATTACTAAAATTGCACCTCCATGTCAAACTGAATTTTTCAACTTTTTTTTCCGATTTGGTGCATGTTTCCCTGAGTAGTGCCCAGCTCACCATGACAACCCCTTGTCTAGTAGCCTAGATAATAGCCAATATAATTGTTTAACATTTTTGATGGGATCTGGATTCTGCACCATCACTTTTTAACATCTTTGTTAATGCCAATGCCCCAGCAACCCCCTCAACTTCTCAAACTAACCTAATCTTTTAACACAATGGATACACACTCCTGCTCACTCTGACAGCAACACCCTAGTTCTTGTATTTTCCCACCTCTGCACTCCTTGCAACCTCTCCAAATTTTCTTCTCTCTGAACACAACCTTATAAATGTCATGCTTACCTTGTCTTTATCGTCTCATCCTTTCTACTTGCAAACAGTTATCTGTAGAAACCTTTGCCACTTTAACCCTTTTGTTCTCTAATATTGTAGTGCAAACCCCTATGTGAATATCTCACCCGTTTCCTGTCCTGACCTGACCACTTCTGTCTACAACAGCTCACTTTTTTCCGCCCTGGACATACTTAAGCAGCCCATAGATAATACTTTTTTTTTTTTTGCTCAACCAGTAGGTTGAATGAAAAAAAATTGCTGGATTTCTCCATCCACACATTAGAGGTGAGAGAGCTCCCCCCGTGAACCATACCATGCCACATGCCCTCAACATGGGGAGGTTGCTTTGGGGTAGCCCCCCAAAGCACCTTGTCCCCATGTTGATGGGGACAAGGGCCTCATCCCCACAACCCTTGCCTGGTGTTTGTGGGGGACTGCGGGGGGGCTTATCGGAATCTGGAAGCCCCCCAGGTCCCCCCCCCCCCCGTGTGCCATTTACCATTTCACAAAAAAGTGTCAAAATGTTAAAAACGACAAAACCCAGCTTGGGATAAGTCCTTAAAAAATAAAAATGCCCCACAATGTCCATTCATCTTCTTCTATCACGCCGCGATGGACCGAAAAAGAAAAAAAAAGTCAGCGACCGAGCCACCTCCATGGGAGGCTCCCACCATCTGACACTTCTTCGCTTGTGATAGTTCTTATATACATATATATGATGTAAACAGGTGACCCCACACCCCTCTGATGCCACGGGGAAGTCATGGGGAAGTCCCCGTGGCGTCAGTTTTTTTCACAATCCCAGGAGCTGCGAGGCATACTGGATACCTTCCCTTTTCCCCTCTGCCCCTTTGAGACACGGGGACTTGGGCCAAGTTCCGCTGTGTGTTGACGCCACGGAGGGGGAGAACTGAGTGATTAGCGGTGTTTGATTGCTCAGTTCTCACTACAGAGCCAGCAGGGTCAGTATAAATGTTTATTTTTTTTGAAAGCCATAATTCTCTTTTAACTAACTGCTCTCCATACTACTAAGTGAGCTAAGTGGTGCTGACACATTAGAGATACAAGTTGTCTTACTGACCTCAATAAAGTACATGAGGTAAACCTTATGTACAAGAGCCTCAAAATAAAGACAGAGTGAATATTTAAGTGTAAACTTTCTCTTAAAACAAAGAGGACCTGTTGTCAGGTCATGTATTTTTGTTTTAATTCATAATGCCCTGTGTGAAAAAAACATAAATTCATACATAGAATGTACAGTAAATATGCAAGATGATATGCCTGCTTCTGACCATATGCATAAAAATGTGTATTACTGAAAATACTAAATAAAATAACCTAGTTAATATCTTTTGGTTCCACCAGCACTGTTACTATGGGCATAAAATATTTTTTTTGCATTTCATTGCTTTCGGCTTGGTTCACACCTTTGCGTTTGATAGATCCCATTTTTGGGGATCTTGAATGAGCTGCTGTGCCTACAGGAAATGTAGGAAAAAGGCCCCTGCACCCCTTTAACTACTTGCCGACCAGCTGCCCTCATTATACTTCAGCAGGTCGGCGGGATCCCGCGAGCCGTCATAGCTATACGTCGGCTCCTTTAAGCAGGATGGCAGCACTGCAAGAGTGCCGATGCTCGTGACCATCGGCCATGAGCGATCGCGGGCATGAGAGGCACACAAATCCCTGTTCTGTTCTGAGAGGAAATGCAGATCATGAGTTCCTTCCTAATAGCTAGGAACCACAATCTGTCATCTCCTATAGTCAGTCCCCCCCCCCCCCGTAAAGTTAGAACAGTCAGGGAACACAGTTAACCCCTTGATCGCCCTCTAGTGTTAATCCCTTCCCTGCCAGTGACATTTATACAGTAATAAGTGCATTTTTACATTTTATACCACTGTCTAGTCTACTGCTCCCTGTCATCGGGAGCTGTGATGTCAGTGGTAGCCCATCAGTTAGAATAACTTCCTAGGACACACTTAACCCCTTGATTGCCCCCTAGTGTTTAACCCCTTCCCTGCCAGTGTCATTTATACAGTTATCAGAAGAAGAAGAAGAAGGCGCCGTCGACAGCGACAAGACCGGGCCAATGCTAGTAAAAGAGCTGTAAGAAGATAGCAGAGGCCCGGAAAGAAGAACTGAAGAGCAGAACAAGACCCCTGAAGTCAGAATAAGACCCCCGAAGTTGGAAGAAGACTCCCAGACGGTGGCGACGACGAAGAAGAAAGCCCGGCGAGAAGACCCCCAAAGACGGAAGAAGACCCACAGTGTTGTCTAAGTACTTTAAAAACCTGTGTTGAGTTTTTTTATTAACACTTTTTTCCCCAGGTGAATGGGTAGGGGAACATCGTACCCCATACTCATTCACATAGGGTGGGGGCCAGAATCTGGGGGCCCCCTTATTAAATGGGGCTCCCGGATTCCGATAAGCCTCCCGCCCGCAGACCCCGACAACCAACAGCCAGGGTTGTCTGGAAGAGGCCCTTGTCCTCAACAACATGGGGACAAGGTTTTTGGGGTGGGGGGCGCAGGGCCCCCCTTCCCCAAAGCCCCCCCCCCGTTAAGAGCATGCGGCCTGGTACAGCTCAGGAAGGGAGGCTGCATGCTTGGATAAGGGTCTGGTATGGATTTTGGGGGTCCATTTTTTTTGGCGTTGGGGTTCCCCTTTAAATCCAGACCAGATGACGGGGCTAGCAAGGTGTCAATCTTGCAGATGGAGGTTGGAGATTGACTCCCTTCGCTAGTCCCGTCTACCTGGAGTCACGTTCAAAATGAGCGGACTTTACTCCGTGTGTGGACAAGTCCGTTCATTTCAAAAGTCCAGCGGACTAGCACACAGACGGGCGGATTTGCGGACAATTTTGAGTCAAAACTTCTTTCTAAGTCCGCCGAACCTTTCGAAAGAACAAGTCCGCCGGAGCCCACACACGGGTGGATTGTCCGGCAAACTTTCTGAAGCCTGTACTGTGTATTTTCCTCTCTCTTTGCTTCCAACTTCACTTATTACATTTAAACTTTTAAACATAATTCAAAGAAGCTTTTTGCATTACCACAAGCATGTATGCTCCATGATCACCAGATAGAAATAGGTAGTGGGGTAGACTGGTAGAGCAAAGCAAAGTCTAAACAAAAAAAAAACCTTAACTACTTGGTAGGTAGGCAGTGATCCCTGTATCCATCGCAACATTCAATTTTGGCAAATATCAGGCATCCTAGCATCACGTTTATTTGCATCTTTGTGATCATGACTGTAAATACATCTGGGTGCCGAGGATGGGGTGTCCAAACTGTCCAAACTGTCAGTGCGTCACGACTGATTGGATAGCATAGCAATGTAGTGGTATAAAAGATAGTAGTAAGTAGGGCCTTGGGTGCTAACTCTGGTGAAAATACTCTGGTGCTATATGTAGGATTACCACCAAGTTCACACAAAATTGTGGATGTCTTTAGGAGTTCTGGTAGGCCGAAAGGTAAATCACACAGACATCGCACATCAAAAGTCAAGCATGGGTATCTCCGTTGGTGGTTATCCAAACTAATGGCTGAAGATATAAAGAAAAGGGGGGCAAGTGGGACTTTAAATGAAGCATGCCCATACATAGAGTTAAGGAGTGATCCCTTCCTAGTGGATCCTTGATAATATCAATTTTTGTCCTATAGAACATGTACTCATTCATGTGATTTTATGTTTTTTGATTAGTAATTTATGTATTTCTGTTAAGAACTGCATCCATGTATATCCATTGATTTGTCTATACTCCCGATTTCTCTGATTACTATTATGAAAATATATTGAGTGTATATCTATTTTTTATATTACTGTACTACCATCGTATGCATTCAGATCATGGACAACCCTTAGGGGTTATTGATTACAAATTAAATCTAAATCATTTCATTTACTCACATGTATTTATTATTTTTATTTTCAATTGACATGCTTCATTTAAAGTCCCACTTGCCCCCCTTTTCTTTTTATACAATTTACCTGGGATGGAAGCATGCCATTGCTACTTGGTACTGCAGCAGGTCACTTCTCTTAAATCTAATGGCTGAAGAAAAGCCAAACTGGCTATGAGGCAGGGTATTCTATAACTTTTCAAGCATTTTATTATATATTTAACAGCATACAAAGTCACATGGAATAAGAACAATATAATAACATTGTTTAACCAGAAATACAACATGTAGCAGGTTAGACAAGCGGTGATACAGAGACCACTGAGATACAACAGACCCAATAAATAAAGGAATTACAAAGCCATATGTAAATTTAACAACTCCTGAGGATTAGATGACCACTCAGAGATTCACCTGTGCTCCTGCCTCAGGTTCCTCTCCAAAGGGGTAAACCCCCTTGTAATTCCCTCTAAAATTAAGTCAAATTAAGGGCCTGACTAGACTCACAGTTAAACTGGGATGTGTGGACTAGCGTAGGTATAGTTGTTTCAGGGGTCACGATCACAGCAATTGCTACTGTGAGCTCGTTATTCGGGTATTCTATAACTTTAAATGCAGTCCCATTCATGGTTCTGTTATCGAAGGACCAATATGAAAATGAGGTACGACGCCTACTGGCGGACAAATGACCCCTTTAAAAAGTTGATCTGTAACCCATTTCTCCAATTGGTTACTTTGATCAAGGACAAACTTAATTTTGCTTATGAGGCCTATTCTGTTAACTAAAAAAAACTTGGTATGGGTATGGGGGCACAGAATTAGTTTGTAATTGAACTTTTAGAAATGGCACTGAAAAACATTTTTTTCCAATTTACAGGCTCCAACTACCAACAGATAAAAGGCACCCGATGGGTGCCCCTTGGGCGTCAGCATACGCCTGTCCACTATGGTTGGTTTACCATATCAATAGTAAACACATAGGCCCATAGCCTAAGATGGCAAGGCATTTTCCTGCGTTTCCCTCCTACTCACTCCTCCCTTCTCCAAGATAACAGAGGTCTGGAGACTGCACTGCTCACTGTTAACTCTTTTCTGCAAAGACCAGAAGTTATGGGAAGCAGCATTGAGAAAGCAGGACCCAGCAGCACCAAAAGTTGTAGACTGTAAGTTATAAACTGGGGTAATAATTTTAACAAATAATTTACTGGGAAATATAATTTTTTTGTGTTAAGCTACAAAACACTTAGGGTTTAATACTACTTTAAGGTATATATTACTGGATTATTATAAAAGATAACATACCACTTGTTTTGGCATGTAAAAACTAGTTCCTCAATATGCCACACCTATTCACTGATAAAAGAAAAAATCCTCTATAATAAAACAGCAGCGTGGATTTTGTCCTCCTGAATGCTATCTTTTCATGACAGACAAGTAATATTAATACCTTTACAGCCCCCGAGTTTATTAAACATTATTAAATTATTAGAAATAGGAACTGGTCCAATTGCAGTAGCTACGTATTAAAATGTCCTTGAAAAGGCATTTAATAACCTATAGGACCTAATCATGTCTCTTTATTAATGCAGCTGATATCTTGCGCTTGTAACAATGTTACCTAGCCTTTTAGTTTATAATGAGCTGTGCTGTAATACATTTTCTGTCTGTAAATTCAAATATATTTTTATTGCCAGCTATTATTAACCAAACAGACTTTCCCTGAGGATACTAAACCGTAATGTACTCCCAAAGCACATTTCAAGTGTATTAATTCACTATGGAAAAACTGATAAGAGTCTGTGTGATCTTACACCACAGTAATGTACAATTCTTGCTTCATACAGCCATTGCCTTGCTGAGAGTATTACTATGAAGGAAGATACTTATGAATTAAATAAGGACAGGCATAAAGGACATCAGCCATAAAGGGTTACACAAAACTGATATTTAGCTTTTGGTAGATGCTGGGGAATTAAAGTGATTGTAAACGTTCACCTTGTAAAACAACCCGTTCAGTTTAAAACTGAAATGAAAGGCAAAACATTTGTGTATAGACAAAAAAATAAAAATAATTGTCTGATCATTGGAGGAGAGCAGGCTGAGTTCCCAGCACAGCTAGAGAACTGACCACAATGTGCTCTCCTGCTTAATGCGGTCAGTTTTTAATAGGAAAGCAGAGGGATTGGCAGGAACACCAGGGATTTCACATAAAGGAAACAATACAAAGAGAATAGGATACTTTTGCATACAAGTACATGGTACAGCAGGCACATAACAGGAATCTGAAATGATGGAGTTACAAACATTTTAAATCAGCTGAAACTTTCAATTCTAAATATATCTTGGGTCTGCCTTGGTGTTCCTCGGTCTGCACACCTGCTGTGGCCATTGTGAGAGGTGCCACTGTCTCTGTTAGGTGTTTTGTATCTTTGTATTTGCTTCCTTCCCCTTTCCAGTGCACCTTTCAGGGAAGAGGAGGGAACAGGGACCTGTTTTTGACAGTCCCCATCCCTACTTCCTGAAGACAGCACCGTCCCTTAGAAGTTGGGCCCCTTCCTCCTTCCTCACTTGCCATGCCAATTATAAAAAGCACAGTGCACTTTGCACATGCACAGTAGGGAACCGCCAGTGAAGCCTGAAAAGTGAAAGGCTTCACTGCTGGTTTCCCGTAGCAGAGATGGCGGCAGCAGCATCTGGCAGCAGATCTGAAAATCAGCTTGGGTACCAACATCCTGGGCTCCCTGGACAGGTAAGTGTCCATATATTAAAAGTCAGCAGCTACAGTATTTGTAACTGCTGACTTTTAATTTTTTTCCCCAGGCAGAACTCCTCTTTAAGTTATAAAGAATGAAAGAGGAAGAGCTGGAATATGCTAAGGTAACCAGGAACCCCCTTAATTCAGTGTACCTTTCTATTCTATCTGGTTTATATAGAAAAAGTAATCTTCACAGAAGTCCTCTTGTCAGGTCACCTGAGACCAGGTGACAGATGCACTCCATAGGAGTCGGAAGTGCACCGCTAAGATAGTGGACCCTAGGACTGACTGATGCGGAAAGTACCCAGGGAGGTTCAGGAAGCAGGTCTACTGGATCATTAACACA
Organism: Lithobates pipiens; assembly: GCF_037356315.1. Lineage (NCBI taxonomy): Eukaryota > Metazoa > Chordata > Amphibia > Anura > Ranidae > Lithobates > Lithobates pipiens. Next base: position 145,117,009 of record NW_027507784.1, read on the forward strand.
GATCCCAGTGGGAGCTAGAGCATAGATTTCCTAGGGCGTGGAGTCTAAGAGCCAGCAGGTGTTCACCAGAGCCTCGAGTGGTTAGGATAGAATGCGCTGCAGTCTGGTTCCAGGTTGCGGCCCCTAGGGTCTCACAGTAGACTACAGGAGAAGGAAGCAGCAGGCTGGAACAACAAGGATAGTAAGGGATAAGGCAGAGGTCGGGGTGACTAGCAGACAGACACAACAGAGTACACGCCAAAGGTTCAGGGTCACAGACAAACAGGGATAGCCGGGGACACACCAAAAGGTCAGGGTTCCGAGCAGACAGGAGTAGTCAAGAGCACCCCAAGGTCAGTAACAGAGACAAACGAAGAGCACACGGCAAGCAGGAAACAGGAAGCCAAACACACAATGAATACACAATGGTTGATCAGTACTGCTGGATTGTAGTGCACAGGTTAATATAGGGTTCCCTAATAGAGCCTGGGGTGGAGCCATGCTTAGAGCAGAGGTTATAAAAACAGCCAGGTGAGAGTGGCTGGCCTCTTAGTCTGAACACATGAGGAAAGGTAAGCTGACAGAGAAAGATTACTGCATATTCATGACACCTCCCCTTTATGGGTATGTTTCATAGGTCTATATTTTTATTATTATTACAATTTCATCTGTTACCCTTCGGCTTCCCTGGACATGTGATCATAGGGAACCATTCCCCTTGGTCTGCCATAAATCACCTAAAGTGACCAGCAGGAACAGATTGTGGCACTGTAGTTTCATTGTCAACTGCATCTGCGTCTTATTAATTATGCAGCTAGAAAACACAGCAAAACAACGTTTTATCTTTTTATCTCTTAAAACCTTGGTTCTCCTCATCCAAAACTCTGCTTATATATATATACAATGTAAATGTTAATTTTAAGCACTAATATTTATATGGGATATAAGCTCTTTCAAGTAAGGGATAGAGGCACAACTTCAGGTGATATAATCTTCAGGGTTACTGCTACTTTCTGTGATCTGCTGTATAATTAAGAAGAAGCAGATGTATTTGACATCAGAACTACAGAGCCTTGAGCTTTACCCTATTGGTCTTATTAGATGATTTATTGTAGTCCATGAAAAGTAGCTACCTATAATCACATGATCAAGGGAGGATAGCTGATGAAACTGGCCATAAGAAAGATGTCTGCTCAAACATACCAGGTGGGAGAAGGGACATAGAGAGAACCCCTGTGAACATAGTAAACATAGAGCTACTGCATGAAAAAGTGTATAGCAAGAAAAATATTCTTATTCAAAAAATATTTTACATATGAAGCAGAACTCCTGCCCTTCATTTTTTCCATTTTATTGTTGTCTGTGTCCACTTTCTGGAGATTCATTCCCACTTCCTGTCTAGGTGACCACAGTGAAAGTAAATATACAATTTTAAAGCTGAACTCTATATAAAAGACACAAGTTAATACAGTTTGACTTGACATTCGTTTCTTGCAATCCTTATATAGCAGGGCTAGAGTGTAAGAAGAAGCACTCCAAGAAACACATGAGTTAACATGCTGAAAAGAGGCATACTGATAGGAAGAGAACACAGAGCGTAAGAAATCACAGAGTCACTGTGCTGCTTTCCCTTTCACTGTCCACTGGGCTGATTGAGAGGATCGCTTGAGGTGTAAAAAATGCCTCACTTGATGATATTTATAGTTTATTGAAGATAAAAGTAGAGCCAACACGTTTTTGGTGGAATTGCACCCCCTTCTTCAGAGCTAGTAAAAAGAGAAAAAGGTATATATGGTAAAAATGCATAGCTGGTCCATAGGATTTGTACAGTAGTACAAGTACATAAGTGCAAAACAAAAATCTGTGTTGTTAAATAAAATTTCAAGATAAAGTGGAAAGCTCATTTGGTATCTGAATTGTCTATAACATAAAAAATTTAATATAAAACCAAAAAAAGAAAAACACAAAAAAACACATTGCACCTTAAATAATACAAGACAAACAAAAAACAAACAAAAAAAGATATCTTCATGTAAAAAGTAAATGATAAGTCATCAGTAATAAATAATAAAAGCCAGAAATAATAAGAGATGTCCAAACAATTAAACAATACAATAAATAATGTAAGTAACAAATAATAAATAAAAATAATAAATGGTTAGCGATATACAGTATAAATAGAATGGATTATAAAAAAAATGTCTAAACCTAACATACATAATAAAGTGTTCATTAAAAAAAAAAAAAGATAAATCTATGTAGCTACTCATCATGGCATGTGTCCACTACCTGGATAAGTAACCAGAATGTCTAAAATTATTAAAATTAATGGAAATATTTCCATTCGTGGAAGCCCCTAAGTAAAAGTGGTCAGTATCTATGTCTATAAAAGAGAGATTGTGTGATCAGGGTTATGAGACTGACCTATATTTCTTGGAGAACAGTTATACCAGAGGGTTAAATATATTCTGTAGGGAAAAAAAATCTGAGAGAATGCTAAATTTAAAAGCTTATTGCACAAAGGAGTAGAACGATAAATGGTGTCCAAAGGGTTAATAGGTAAGATAATAGGACATGACAATAAGAGATACAGAGGGGATCTGTGATGGACGTGAAGCTGGTAGTAGAACAGCAGATATGTATTTAAACAAAAATACCCCTGCGATAACATCCCAATTGTCATTATCAGAAAGGTAGTAACCCTAGAACCTAATGGAGCCTATCACCTGCAGTACCATCTACAATTGGGAACAAACACATTGGAAGCAATTCCCTCTACACCTTCCACACAGTTATCTGCTTCTAGGCAGTCTTTAGTGACACCAGTCGAGTGCTGTCTTCCACCCAAACTTTCACTGTCCAGTAACAGATTGCTCCATGGAAAATCTAAAGTGGCTCCTTCCACAGCTCTCAATCTCTGACTGAGAAGGTAGGAGGATCCTAGTGGAAGAATGGTTTTGAAGTTCATCTAAATAAAAAGAAATATGCTGACCTTGTAAAAAGTTATTATTCGGACAGTTTTTTCCCAATGTCTGTGACCTTCCACCCTCCCACTTTAGGGAAGAATATACATATCTGTTCAGTTACCTTAAAGCCGGAGTCCGCCGGGACTCCGCGTTTTTTTTTTTTTTTTAAAGTCAGCAGCTACAAATACTGCAGCTGCTGACTTTTAAAATGGTGACACTTACCTGTCCAGCGCGCCCGCGATGTCGGCACCCGAAGCCGATCTCTAGATCGACACTCGGGTGCTGCCGCCGCCATCTTGGGTATGGGAATCAGGAAATGGAGCCTTTCGGCTTCATTTCCCGGTTCCCTACTGCGCATGCGCGAGCCGCGCGGCGCAATCCGGACGGTCCCCGCTGCCTCTGGGAACTGTGTGTTTCCCAGCAGGCAGCGGGGCACTTGCGCAAAGGGGCGGGCAGTTGCGGAAAGGGGCGTAATCTACGCCCCTTTCCGCAGACAGCTTTCCCGGAAGTGGGTGCAGTTACCTGGATTATCCAGGTAACTGCACCCCCCTCCCCCCTGAAAGGTGCCAATTGTGGCGCCGGAGGGGGGGGGATTCCGATGAGCGGAGGTGCATTTTAGGGTGGACCTCCGCTTTAATGAACATACATTCCCACATCAAAATTTGTTGAAGAGCTAGTGAGTATACCAATATCTACAGTAGTGCCAAAGTTCAATTCAACAGCCAGACCCCAGGTCCCAGGCCCCAGGCCCCAGGCCCCAGGCCCCAGCAGCCAAGCCCCAGCACCAGCAACCCAGCTACAGCATCCAGACAATTGGCACTAGCAGCCAGACCCTTGGCCCCAGCAGCCAGACCCTTGGCCCCAGCAGCCAGGCCCCAGGACCAGCAGCCAGACCTTTGGTCCCAAAAGCCAGACCCCAGGACCTAGCAGCCAGGCCCTAGCAACAGACGAAGAATGAACTCTGGATTGCCACACTCTTCAGAAAAAACACCTTTCTTTATTGAAGGATCACATCAAAGCCCAACAAACACAGCAAACAAAGGAAAAGCTGAAGTTTCGCACTAGAAGTGGTGCTTAATCATAGCAAACATGCTATGATTAAGCACTTCTGCTAGTGCAAAACATCATCTTTTCCTTTGTTTGCTGTGTTTGTTGGGCTTTGATGTAATCCTTCAATAAAGAAAGGTGGTTTTTCTGAAGAGTGCGGCAGTCCAGAGTTCATTCTTCGTTTGTTACTATTGGTAATCGCCAGCACCTGTGGCTTTCGGGCCGAGAGAACAGTTCACAGTCTGCATGTGTGCTCCTGGAGCGGTGAGACCTTCTTTCCTCCAGCCAGGCCCTAGCAGCCAGGCTCCAGCAGTCAGACCCTTGGCCCCAGCAGCCAGACCCTAAGCCCCAGCAATCAGACCCTTGGCCCTAGCATCCAGGCCCCAGCAGCCAGACCCCACACCCCAGCAGCCAGACCCTTGGCCCCAGCAGCCAGACCCCAGGCCCCAGGCCCCAGCAGCCAAGCCCCAGCACCAGCAACCCAGCTACAGCATGCAGACAATTGGCCCTAGCAGCCAGACCCTTGGCCCCAGAAGCCAGGCCCCAGGCCCTAGCAGCCAGACCTCAGGCTCCAGAAGCCTGGCCCAAGCAGCCAGGCACTGGCAGCCCAGCCCCAGCAGCCAGATCCCAGGGCCCAGCAGCCAGACCCTTGGCCCCAGCAGCCAGGCCCCAGGACCAGCAGCTCAGCTCCAGCAGCCAGACCCTTGGCCCCAGCAGCCAGCAACCAGGTCCCAGGACCAGCAGCCAGACCCTTAGCCCCAACAGCCAGACCCCAGGCCCTAGCAGCCAGGCACCAGTAGCCCAGCCCCAGCAGCCAGACCAACCCCATCAGCCAGACCCTTGGCCCCAGCAGCCAGACCCTAGCAGTCAGACCCTAGGCCTCAGCAATCAGACCCTTGGCCCTAGAAGCCAGGCCCCAGCAGCCTGGCCCCACACCCCAGAAGCCAGACCCTTGGCCCCAGCAGCCAGACTCCAGGCCCCAGCAATCAAGCCCCAGCACCAGCAGCCCAGCTACAGCAGCCAGACAATTGGCCCCAGCAGCCAGACCCTTGGCCCCAGCAGCCAGGCCCAGGCCCTAGCAGCCAGGCCCCAGGCTTCAGCAGCCAGACCCCAGGCCCAAGCAGCCAGGCACCGGCAGCCCAGCCCCAGCAGCCAGACCCCATGGCCCAGGATCCAGGACTCGGCCCCAAAAGCCAGGCCCCAGGACCAGCAGCCAGGAATCGGGAACGGCAGCCAGCCCCTGTACCCATTATTTTGGTAAGTGAAGTCTTCTAGGGCTGGGCCTGGGCATCAAAGAGCTATGAATATAATATTGTTTATTTTTACTGTTTTCAGTGACATTCTAATGTCGTCTCTCATGGGGCCTGGAGGGGACTCAATGTATCAGAGACTTTCCAATAGTCACAGAGAGGGCCTCGGTTAGATAGACCCACCTTCAGGATTCATAAGACCCCATTGTAGTCTCTAATGAGGCCTGGTGGGGGCTATCTAATGGACACCAAGAAGGCCCCTGTTAGAGAGGCTGTATTCCTGGGCATTCCATTGGCACTGGTAAGGCTGTACTCCATGGGCACTGGTAAGGCTGTATTTCATGAGCACTGGTATAGCTGCATTTGATTGTCACTGATCAGGCTGCATTTAATTGGCACTGGTATAGCTGCATTTAATTGCCACTGATCAGGCTGCATTTAATTGACACTGGTAAGGCTGTATTCCATGGGCACTGGTAAGGCTGCTTTTCATGGGCACTGGTAAGGCTGCATTTCATGGGCACTGGTATAGTTGCATTTAATTGGCACTGATCAGGCTGAATTTAATTGGCACTGGTATAGCTGCATTTAATTGGCACTGATCAGGCTGCATTTAATTGGCACTGTTAAGGCTGCATTTAATTGGGGGTTTGGCGCCAGAGCGAAGCATCGCCTCCCTGAAATGAGTTTGCCACCTCCCTGAAATTAGTTTTTGCCAGTTGGGATGTCTGTATACAGTATCTTACAAAAGTCTCACAATGAAAAATGCATACAAAAGAAAAGGAGAAGGCCTTCAAAAAAGACAAGGCTGAGGGATCATCATCAGCATTCAGACTTTACAAAGAATGCAGCAAGAAATGTAAGGGTGCAATTAGGGCGAATAAGATAGGGCACAGAAGACAGGAGAGCAAAAAAAAAATCACAAGAAATTCTTAAAGTATATAAACAGTAAAAAAGGAGGACAGACAATATTGGCCCCATAAAGAATGAGGAAGGAAATCTGGTTACAAAGGATAGGGAGATGGCAAAGGTATTGAATTTATTCTTCTCCTCGAGGGAATCAGGGGGCTTCAGTAACCAAAACTGCAGTGTTTATCCTCATGGTACATCACAGGAAGCACCATCATTGCTAACAGAGGACAGGATTAGAAATAGACTTGGAAAACTCATCATTAATAAGTCATTGGGACCAGATGGCTTGCACCCTTAGGGGGTCAATTAATTGCCAGACCATTGTTCCTAATTTTTACTGGCAGTCTACTGACTGGAATGGTACCAGCTGATTGGAGAAAAGCCAATGTAGCACCCATATAGTGTGAGTACATGGACTGAAAACTGGCTTCAAGGGTGAGTTCAGAGGGTGGGGATAAATGGAGAGTACTCGGAATGGTTAGGGTTGGAAAGTGGAGTCCCCTAGGGTTCTATGCTGGGACCAGTTCTATTTAATTTGTTCATGGGGTGGGGTAAACAATTCAATCTCTGTATTTGTGGACAATACTAACCTAAGCAGGGCAATAACTTCTCTGCAGAATGTGGAAACCTTGCAAAAAGATCTGAACAAATTAATGGGGTGGGCAACTACATGGCAAATGTGGTTTAATGTTGAAAATTTTAAAATAACACATTTGGGTGACAAAAATATGAATGCAATTTACTCCCTGGGGGGAGAAACTCTGGGGGAATCAAGGATGGAAAAGGACCTGGGGTCCTAGTAGATGATAAGCTCATCAATGGCATGCAATGCCAAGCTGCTGCTAACAATGCAAACAGAATATTGACATGCATTAAAAAGGGGATTAACTCAAGAGATAAAGCCATAATACACAGAAAGAAGTTTAATAAGACATGTGGCCACTCATTAAAATGATAAGAAAGAGGTTTAACCTTAAACTGCATAGAGGGTTCTTTACTGTAAGAGCAGAAATTATGTGGAATTACCTTCTACAGGTAGCGGTTTCAGTGGGAAGCATCGATAGTTTAAAAAAAATGATTGGATAAGCACCTGAGTGACCACAACATACAGGGATATAAAATATAATACTGACATATAATCACATACATAGGTTGGACTTGATGGACGTGTGCCTTTTTTTAACTATGTAACCATTAAGCCAAGAACCCTAGTGCAAAAGCAGAGGGACTCCAGAGTCTGAATATAGTGAGTGGAGTCTCTGGAGTTTAATTCGAGGGAGTCAAACCTTGGAAAAGGCTATATCAAGGATTAGGACCCGACAAACCAAGTAATGAGTGAATTCCAGCACAAGCCTCTGGAGATGTAGGAGCCATCTGACTCTCTGCATGGTCTGGACAGTCCACTGGACATTTGCAGTCCGAGTCATTTGCCATTCTCTCAGCAGGAGATCATCCAGATATCCCACTACAGGCATGCATGGAGAATAAAAGCAAGGCAAGAATAGGGGCTAGCACTTGGTGAGGTCATAAATTGCACTAAATACAGAAAATTGAGGGGTGATAAATTGGTAATGAGATGAGCCCAAAGCAGTAGAGTTGCCCTAGGAAAATGGGAGCATGCAAGTAAGCATCCTTGAAGTCCACAGAGGTCAAAAGATCCCCAGATATATTGAATCAATGACTGGCCTGGGGGATTCCTTGCAGAATGTTTTATACCTGGAGGAAGGTGTTGAGGACTTACGGATTCGAAAAAGGCACTTTTTGCCTTTTGGACAGTAAACAGGTTTAAATAGAAACCTTAGAACCTCTCTCCCAGGGATAAAGATCAGTACCTCCTAAGAGAAGAGCTAGTCTAGAGGAGCATGGAAGTATCCCAATCTCTATTGGGACATTGGCAAGTTTGACAACACAAAGCTCTGTGGCAGTAGAAACCAAAAATCCAGCTTGTAACCTCTGGAGACCATGTTCTGGACAGAACATCTATAATGTCCTGGGACAAGATGGTTGTAGACTCCCCCTGCACTAAGATAACTAGTGGAAACAATTAGAGGGATTGCACCATCACTAGGTAGCAAAAGTAGGTGCTCATAAGTTATTAAAAGTGCCCACACCCTGCAATCACTTAGAGATTTCTTGATAAATGGGTGCACTGCTTACTAAGAGGAGGGCATGCTCATGGAGCTGAAAGTCTTGGACTTATTGGGTTTGCATTGGAGACCTGTGAGAAACAAAACAATTCTTCTTAAGCTAATAAGTAGAGCGTTTCCCAGAAGATTTAGCACTTTTCATCAGTATAGAACCAGGATCCCAAGGAAAGTCCTTGGGCCAGACAGTCAAAGTCTGGCAGACAGGCGTGACCAAATTAAAAAGTTGCAGGATAGGGCCTGTAATTGTTCTCCACAGGGACAGTTAAAGCCTTGTTGAGACATTAGGAACAGTCCATTTTTTTAAGAACTTCGTCTCTAAAGGATTTTGTTGGGCAAAGCATTTGGATAAAAGGGAGGTAAAGACTTTTTCAGGCAAAGGCCAGTCAATCTTCAAAACAGACTGCAAAAGCAAGTGTGCAGGAAAGGTTTTGGCAGGGACTCCTAAAATTACACTAGATTGTGATCTTTGGAATGGCTGACACAGGTTGCTCCAGGTCGATGCAAGTGTGGACTGCATCAATAAGGACCAAAATTACATTCTTACGTCTTCAAGTGATGTAAGTAAACTGAGACCAGTCTTCAAAAATAGACAACGCACAGTCCTAATTCTCCCTAGCTAAATATGCAGAAGCTACTGCAGCTTGAGGAAAAATCTAAAATTGATTCTGGAGAAGAGGGTGTGGATGCCCATTTTTAGCCCTGTGTTTTGAAAATGTTCTCCATAATCTCATACATAATAGCATAAAACTCCTTTCTGCATTAACAAGTGAAGGAAGCCACCCTTGAAGGAGTTAAAGAGGCTTCTGAACAGGGTATTGACTCTGGCACGGCACTGTGGTCCAGGCGTTCTGTGTCAAGACTAGGGAGTGCTCTGCCAACCTTCCTGGAACTGTTAGGTGAGCGTAAGCTGGCTAGACTCACAGCTCCACCCCCTTATGCTTGTGATCCACTAAAGCATCACTGCAAGTAAGGAATTACAAAGTATACTTATGATATGTGAAAGTTTTTGTGTCACCGGCTCAAAGAAAATTGTATGTGTAATTAATAAATTATGGTTGGATCTGCCACAGTTAAATTTTCCTATACCATAGGTTTAGGAAAAGATATATTTAAAAGAAAGGGGTAACTGCGCTGATTCAAACATTTACCAATAATATGTTACCACTGCTACGATGTATAAACCCTATACCTCAACCTCATGGTATGTTTACCTTATATACTAACCTTACTTTAAAGTCAAAATGTGTCAATAAACTACCAAATTATATTGTGCAAATTATCGCTCGTTAAATATCAATCGTTTTTAAAAACCACTGTAAAGTGCAACGTGCCAATATTGTGCCAAGTATTAACATAAATATATAATATTTCCAAAGTTCATATGTGTTCTCAAATTTTCATGCGTGCTGAATCTTTTCACCAATTCATGTGCCACCACCACCTTCTAAAATGAACACTCACCAGAACCTAAAAAGAGATTTGATTTGGTTCATCTGGGATAACCACTCCACTGTTCTGGCTTAGCTCCAGTTAATTTACCGCTAGGTGCTCCTCATTTTCCAGATATACTTATGATACACTGTCAGAGCAGGAAGGGTTAATGCCTTTTGTGACATGTCACTGAAGTCAGCAGTGAGCCTGATCATTCCCCAAAAAGTCAGAGTGTTGGAACAGCTGAGCAGATGACAGGAGAGTTAGCTGGTCTGTGAGTGTAGTTCAAAAATACCTGTACCTGAGCAGTATAAATGACCTGATTAAGGCAGTGCTGGCTAAGTAGGAAAGCACAAGCAGTGAATCTGTAAAATGGAGCCAAAATTTAAAATGATGATGCAATGTCCTCTCCGGCTGCTGGACTGTAGAGTGCTGCAGCTTTAGGGATTTAATCCTTCAGGAAATGTGGACCAGCACATCCAGGCTGCCTATATGGCAGAAGCCCCAACTAATCACAGAGGTGGTCTTCATGCAGTGGTCTACAACCCCCCCTCCCTCCAGTGGGCATACTCCAAAAGGAATCTTGAGAGACAAGGTTCTCTGAGTCCCCTCAGATGGGTTTACCACTGCCCTGGACCTTTAAAACATTCTGCAGCTAACTCAGCACATTGTATACCGTCATCTTCCAAAGTGGGGCCTAGGCTTCTACGGCAAAGCGAAGGGCAGTATATATGGAAGCGACAATGAGCCCCAGTGGCAGTGCAGCAATCTGTAAAAAAAATACTAAAAGAAAAAAAACATCTTGATAAAAGTAAAAGGGGGTTGCCTCTATAAAATCAGAGAGAAAACATTTGTTCTTCTAAGATACTAGAAAAAACAGAGGCAGACTGGGTTTATACTGGGCTATCCATATAAATTGTGACTTTCAGTATCCATCTCTTAAAGGTAGCACCAAAAATCCTAGTACAGTATATACCCAGTACAGTGTATACTCATCTTATGTTCCTTATTTAGGAATTAGGTAAAATCATTTTACTCTATAAGAATGCAATTCATGCCATGGTAATAATGTCATTCAGATTTGTACTTGTGTGTACAGCTGTAGCAGGGGATCTTTAGCTAAATGTATTTAAATAGGAGCAATAAAAGCAAATAAAGAGATTACATAAAATAGATAAAATAGAAATGTCTTTTTCTGCATAGAATAGGTTGGCATTAGCTTTTCCAGCAAACAAAGGATTCATGTCACAGTTCACATCAGCTTGCTTTGGAAGAGTAGATTTTTTTTAAAGTGATCTGTTTTGGGTCAAACGTTTGGCAGAGACAATCTACTTTCCATTGCCATGAGAATTTTATGCTCTGCTACTAGGAAACTTTAACAAAGCTTAAGGAATTGCTACATGGTTTAGTAAGAAAACAAAGCATAAAATGTGTGTTAAGGTTTAATATGAACATTATTTTATGGCCTAAATGGAATAACATTGCCAGAACAGTGGGAACATTTGCTCAGAGGTCTGGTTGGCATGGAGATCAGAACAATATTGCTGCAGTTCAGAATGGCCTGACACTCGATTGCCATGTGTGAATCTATGGGTTCTATGATCTACTCTTATCAGAGGCAGCACCAAAGGCAGTATCAAACCCATGACCAAAAATGTTGCAGCTTACCAATCATTAGATGTGCATTCAGTTTCTTTTTTAGGCATTTTCAGTCTTTTTTACCTGGTGATCTTGCCAGTGACATGCTTCCTGTATTATGTGTCCCCACTCTGGGTGAATGAGAAAAGGGGCACAACAGACAGAAGCAATGTTAACTGCATTTTTAACTGCCCTGCCTCCGCAGAAACTGTCAGCCATCACCCAGAAAATTAAGAGAGTGATACTACGTGTTGGCATCTAATTGCCTGAGCCTACTGAGGACAATGTCAACATATACGCTTAACAAATCCAATGGGGCCTACATTGGTGGACGAAGAGGGAGATGCTGGTAAAACCGCACCCTTTGGGCCACATCTCTTGGATCACGCTTACCACAGATGCCAGCGCAGTAGGCTAGGGGGCTCACTGCAACCACACTGCAGTACAGGGGAGATGGGCCTTCAATTCAGCAATAGTAGTGTCCAACATCCTGGAAGTCTGGGCAGCGTATCTTGCCCTGATTGCCCTGTCCCAACAGATCAGAGGGAAAGCGATATTGCTGAGAATGGACAACAAGGCTGCAGTGTCATACATTCATAGTCAAGGGGAAACTCACAGCAGCTCCCTCCTGAGGCAGGTAGAGCCTATTATCCTGTGGGCAGAGAGGAATCTGTTCGATTTGAGGGCAGTTTATCTCCCAGGTTATCTAAACGTGGAAACTGACCTCTTGTCACGAAAGTTGGTGGACCCCAACAAATGGTCACTGCATCCAAAACCCTTCGATTGGATATTAGACCTCTGGAGTCTTCCAGAGCTGGACCTCTTTGCTGCAGCGAGTAATACGAAGTTACAGAGATTTATCTCATGTCTCCCACACCCTCTGGCGGAGATAGCAGATGACCTCTCCAGTTCATGGGCATGTAGTCTAGCCTATGCATTCCCTCCCCAGTTGCTTATCTCCAGGTTACTTGCGAGGCTTACAATAGAGGACACAACAGTAGTAGCAGCCCTTCCATACTGGCCGAAGCACCCTTGGTTCCCGACTGCAATGTCCCTGAGTACCCAACTTCTGATCATGATACCATAGCTACCTCACCTTCTTTCACAGGGTCCTCATGTCCACCCAGACCCACTCAGTTTAAACCTTCACATTTGGATGCTGAAAAGGAGAGATACCAGGCTAGATTAGGATGCTCATTTATCACCGTATCAACCCTGCTCAAGGCCAGAAAACCATAGACAAACTGCTTTCACGATAGAGTGTGGAATAAGTTTAAATCTTTTGCGGTTGGTAGAAACTTCAATCCAACCTTACTCGCACCCTTTCAGATACTCGATTTCCTGCAGACAGGCTTAGACCTAGGTCTAGGATTAAGCACTCTCAAGGTGCAAGTAGCAGCCATCTCGGCAGCCCCCAACAGAAAATGAGCTGAGGATTCTATGATAATTCAGTTTTTCAAGGCCGTCAAGAAAATATGTCCACCTAAAGTACAGAACTTCCCCACATGGGACCTCTCAGTTGTTCTGGATTCCTTAACCAACCATTTGTTCCAGACGAATCAACATCTCTGTGAAATTTAACCTTGAATTTATCTTTTCTAATCGCTGTGGCATCATGTAGAAGAGTATCTGGGTGCAGACCATGAACTATTTTCCAGAGCAGGGTAGAGCTTAAGACAGTTCGTGTTTTAATCCCCAAGACAGCCTCCACTGTCTGCTAGTATCTCTGAACCTTGGGCTCTACCAACATTCTCAGATCCAGACTCCGGCTCCCTTCATAACTTGGATATTGCACTAATATTAACATGCTATCTGCAGGGCACAGCTCCCTTCAGAAAATCTTCCAGACTGTTCGTTATACCCTGGGGCAAAATTAAGGGTAAGGAGGCAACTTCTAGAACAATAGCCTCTTGGATAGTGAAGCTAATTCAAAAAGTGTACAGGGCAAGGGGCCTCAAACTCCCCTCGGCGGTCAAGGCTCATTCCACCAGATCTGTTTCTTCCTCCTGGGTGCCGAGAGCAAATGTGTCGATAGAAACCATGTGCAGGGCAGCAACCTGGTCTTCTCAACACACGTTTTTGAAGCACTACAGAGTAGACCCCTAGGGCTCTCTCCTCGGTAGAATTCAGCAGGCAAGCCATCAAGTCACCATTTACCTACTCAAAGGAGTATCCTTTTGTTCAAAATAAAAATTCCTTTCTAAGCATCAGCCCACCTGTTTTCAGCTACTTATTTGTCATAGGTATGCTGCCATGGAGGCACCAGGAAAACAGAAAATTGTACCATACTTACTGTAATTTTCTTTTCCTGGTGCCTATCCATGACAGCATACAAACCCACCCTTGGCATTCTATATTATTGAGAATGCTGGGGGTGCTCTAACTCTATTCTTTTATAATATTCTCTGATCCTGAGGGAGGAGCCAAGGCGGGACTTGTCATAGGTATGCTGCCATGGATAGGCGCCAGGAAAAGAAAATTACAGTAAGTATGGTACAGTTTTATGTTTTTTCCCTATTGGAGGAAGTTAGTCTACAATTTATAAAGGCAGCTTAGCCTTATTCCAGATCAATTGTATGTGCTAGGTGAGAATTCACTCCGCCTTGGCCTGTTTAAAAAAAAAATGATTTATGATTTTTTTTTTTTAAGTGTCTCACTTTTCATCTGATTTTATTTCCTGCTCTTTTTTATTTTCATACAAACATGAAAATGCCAATAAATAAGGACCAGTTGATACAATAAAAGCCCCTACTGCTCAAATTAAATTATAATTATCATATGCATTATTAAACTTTAAATGTATCTAAAAATATAAAATTTGTTATCAAGGTTTATCAGTTTTTAATACGAATCAAAACTATAACTGTCAGGTGGCTTGCATGTGACACTGGATAAAGGTATATACATAAGAACAAATTTACCTTTGGAAATAGGAGGCCTAAGCTTACAGGGACAATTTTTCCCCTTATAATCATGGATATTCTCTATCATTAGTAAATCTACAGTCATCTCTCAGTATTTCAGTCAGGCTACAGTAATTTAAATCCAGTCCAGAAAACTCAGAACCCTCCCTGATTATAAAGCAAGTATCAGTAATATGATAAAGCTGGTCAAAGACAGTAGATAACTTTCAGGTTTGATGTAGTGGTGTACTTACTGCCCTTAGGCTGGGTTAACACGATTTCATATTTGACCAATCAAAACAATCCCAATGTGACAAAAATTCCTTTTACTGCTGCTGTTATCACCATGTCGTATGTCACAAGTCGGATGGTTAGGACAGGGATGCGGCTTTCATCCGACTTCAATGATATTCAATGGGCTGAAGTAGGACCAAAGTCAGACCAAAGTAATGCAGGAACCTTTCTCAAAGTCAGACCGACTTGTATCCGGCCAGTTGAGATGGCTCACATAGGTAATCATTGATTTACACACGTCATATGGCATGTGCTCCCAAAGTCGGAGCATATGTCATATCAGTGTGAACCTGGCCTAAGTTAACATTTTGAGAAAGAGGAGCATAAGCTATATGAATGAGAACATTTCTGAGTCTTTGACCCTGTGATTTGAGGTCTGCTCTCACCCAAAGAGATAATGATCATTGCTTCGAGATGAAATCATCATAATAGATCAAATTTCAAATAATGTATATTCATCTGCATTTGTAGAAATAGTATCCATAGTGCTTTATGTAGGTAGAGAAATGAAAGCTCAAGCATAATCTGATCCTAAGTCAGATGTGATTTAGGATCAGATTGTAAATACATTCATCTTGGGTTGTTGATTAATGTGGTATGATTTAAACCTACACTAATAATAATTATTTATTGATTGGCAGAGTTGTAAACTTCTACCTGCCTGAAAATGACAATTTGCTGTACAAGATATGAACTATTAATAGCAGCCTGTGGCACAGCAGAAACCTCTGTTTCATCCTTTAATTTTAAAGTGGTAGTAAAGCCCTTTTATTAATTTCTACCTATAATAATGCTTACCTGTAGGTACAGAAAATATCACCAAAATGTGCACAGTTTAGGAGATTTTACTTTAGCAGCAACAGTGATGTCATCGGCGCATGCGCACTGCACTCTCAATGGACAACTTGCCATCCATAGAGAGAGTCATTTCGTGGGTTTGAGTGACTTCATCGTGGTTTAGCCAATCAAAACTACTGCTTTAAATAAGGGCAATATTATAATGTATAATGAATGTGCTTCTACATACATCTATAGTTGGTTACATCTGATAGGTGAAGACAAGCACTATGCATAGTATCTAATATCTTGTACTTTACTTATATTCAGGGTGTACAATTGAAAAAATGTAAAAGCCCTCATCTATCATAGAAAACGTAAGCGTCCTTCATTGAGCGCTTTACTGTTTTAAAGATCAGCACCGAGTAAAACTAATATTTTACTTTTAGATGGTTGCTAGAAAGCTGAGTTGTGTGCTTGCTATTCAGAGGTGAAATATTGACAGTTTCTTCAAACTATTGTTTACATTTCCGCAAGCCAAATATATCCATCATGCACTGGTAATGTATTCTGCAAAATGCAGACAAAGCATATTATTTGGGAGACCAGCTTTAAGACCTTGTGGCAATGTGTATATGCAGTTTGCTTTTAGGTGCATGTTAATTGTGTTTCACATCAATTTCATATGCTGCTGAGATCATTCAAAGTTGATTCACAGGTGCATTTGACCTGCAATTGACCTCCCTCTGAAATTCACTTGACCACATTCTAAGTTACATCAACTTGCTTCAACTTGATTTTGCATTCCAATTCATCCAACCATTGTGCCGTGCCACTAAAATAAACTTTGCATTTAACATATAAATTTCACAAGTGTTAATGACTCCACAAATCCACACACAGACATTCATGGATGTTCACAAGTTTTTTAGAAAATTGAATGTCAAACGGTACATGATCGCTAATCCTGTGAAGGATAGAAAGACAATTACGACTGATCTAGCATTCTAATTTGGTAAATGTCTCCCTATTTAACTCTCAGGGAAGTATGTCCTCTTCTGTCAAAGTGATTAGGGATTTTGTTTTAAAAGATCTTAATGGTGTGAAGATGAATACATTTAGGATGCAGTGATAGTTGATAAACAAGAGTATATTTTGGAAATTAATATGATTCTTGGTGACAGAGATACCTATGTTCCATTGAGGAATAGCACTACCATCTCCTTCAAGAGGGAGTTAAAGAAATTGGTGGATGGGACTATAAGCAGATGATTTTAGAAAATGATGATGGGGATGAAAGACGTAAGGATCCAAACTACTACTGCCACATCCACAGAACGCCACATCCTCTCAGAAATGTATCTCTCAATCTCACCTGAGCCATTTAGTTGACTATATCTCACCACATGACAACAATGCCAATATCATGATTCTGCTGAGTAGAGACACCCCATGAGTACACAAGGTACATTATCAGCACAATGGTTGGCAGTTGGCACACTGCCCAAAAGATTTGCATTTCTGGGCAGTTTTAGGTAATTATTAGAAACTACCATAAGTGGAAACTTTGAGCCTCGGATGATGTGCTTTTCAATAAAACTATCATAAAGGAAAGTCAAAGCTATATTAGAAAAGCACTTTGTAATAGTCTTGGTTGGACAGCACTACAGGAATTCTTTGATACTGAGGTCCAAGCTAATGCCACTGACGGCTTAGTCATTCACTTGGAATGAAGTTAGCAGTAAACGGCCTAAGAATCTTTTGGCAGATTCTTTTGGCTCAGTCATCATGCAAGAACCTAACTTTCTTCACATATCGCAAGTAGAACTTCACATGGATTAATGTGTCAAAAGGTTCCTTGAGTCAATTAGAGAGACTATTCCACTTTTTCCACCAGGAGATTATGCAAATCTTGTCACTTTTGAAGAAGATAATTCCAAGAACTGCTCCAGATATTTCAAGTCTACCCTGATGAATAAAACTTCAGTATTCTATTTATGTGTTGTTTCTTGTACACTCTCTCTATTTTTATCTTTCAGGTCTAGAGGACTGTCCAGAAGATCTGTCCACACAAGATGGAGCAAAGAATAGATACATTCTGTTTTTGTTTAGATTCTACTCATGTAAGGAGGGTTGCAAATGGCTAATAATGGCGCTAAAAGCACAAGTTCTTGCCCTGCTTCTTCTTCTACCAGAGTAACAACCTACCTACTTGAGGTTTTACCCACTGCCATCCTGTGCCCATATTTGTGCCAGAGACCTACTCATGACATTCCCAGACATTTACCTTCATATCCAAAGAAAAGAATGTCCACACAGAAAATAAGGTTTGCTGCACTTTACTGATATTAGTATCAGGTGGCATTGTAGTCACATCACATAGACATACTTCCGGGGTCACTTGACAGAATTTTTTTAATCAGATATAGTGGATAAACCACGTTAGTCACATGTGCCTACTGTCTCTCTACTCCCAGGGTCATTAATTTGCCTTAGGTTGTCTGTGTCCAGTTAACTGCTCCTTTGCAGGTAGTCTTTCTGGGATCGTATCACTGCAGAAACCTCTGACTTAAGCATGCTTCTCCCAGGTCTTCCAGGGGAATAGCCTCACTCCAGGGAACAACTGACCTTGCCAAAAAGCATTTTGCAACCCACTCTAGCCTTCTCCACCTTAAGAGTTAATATGTCTACAGCTGGTGCAGGTCTACCTCTCCCTGTCCTGCAGCCCTGTCTAGGGCCTCCACTTGCTGATTACAGCTGGCTGATGATAGGGTCTCTGGCTACCATGCCCTAACTACACTAAGGCTCCTCCCAAGCTGGCTTATATGTGGGCCCACGTTCACCCATTACTTCACTACAGGAGGGCTCAACTAAAAGGGACCTAGCATCTGATGACACTAATTTCTGTTACCAGACACTATTCTGGAACAGAGCCAGCGAGTGACAGATTAACTAACTGCAAATGAAAAGTCAACAGTGTGGCGCTCAATAACTACAATTTCTCTGCAAATCAACAATAAATAAATAATAAAGTCCTAAGGTGAACTACACAAAATTATTGAAATAATTTAGATTCAACAGTCTATTTATATAAGGGAACACTCAGTCTACATGTGCCTTTTCAGCATATAAATAAGAAAGCTCTCAGTCCACATGTGTCTCTTCAGCAAAAAAAGTGTCCAGACACGCACAGTGTTCTGACAGCACTCTGCATCCATGTGATCACAGATCTGCTTACCAGACATAACTGACCACTAATTTCAGAGTGGTGAAGTAGGCTGTTGTAAATGACATTTCCACGGGCAAAGGGATTCCACTTTCATTCTCCAGGATAGGTGGGCCAAATTCAGAAGGGAAGGAAGAGGAGAGACAAAAGCCCCTGTAACGCCAAGCCAATCTCTGTTTCCTCCTCCAAATGTGAATCACCACTCTCGAATATATATAAAATAAGCAACAAGTCTCCAATAGGGTAATATCACCTAGATTAAACTTTTATTAAAACAGCAGTGTACTTACTTTTTTCTCCTGTTTAAAGATCATCACATACCACACAATTTCAGTTTCTAAAATGGAAGCCCACAGGCCAGCGTGCGTGTGTCTTAGTTCTGTTCAATGCGTTTCATCATATATGAAGTTATTGGGGCAGGATGCACACAACCAAGCACGCTCTTTAAATAGGATTCTGAGAGATGTACTAGCTATACTTCTGGCTATTCCAGACCAGGTTATCAATCCAACTATATATAAAGCAAACCTCCATCTAGTGACCAAAAAGTTTTACAAAAAGTGGTAAGGAACCGAATTGTTGCTTAACCAATGGCTACAAAAATTCACCCATTGCTCCTTAGTATTAGACAATTTAAAAAAAAATTAACAATTTTAAAGGCAAAACATAAATATTGACTCAACTTCCAGCATAAAAACACAATCACATGTCAACTAAATCAATACAAAAGCATTTTAAAATCTAAAGTTTACAAATATCATATCTACTAAACCCCATTGGTAAAAAGCCCAAAATAGTAAAATAAAGAGTGAACCAAATGAGTATGCAGAGGGTATCCTCCAGAACAACTAAATAAGCTGGGATGGCCCCAGCTTATCAGGAATCTCCTTGAGGCGGGGAAAAAGAAGAGGGACCTAAAAAACTCAAAATACCAGGAAAACTAGAAGGAGCCAAAAAAAGGGAAGGAGAAAAAATACAAAGAGAAAGAGGAAACATCAAAACCCAAGCCATCAGCTTTTATTGATGAAACAGTTGATGTCCCACTCTATGTTAAGCCCATAAGGAGTATACGTCCTCAGGTCAGAGATCCACTAGTTTACTTTCGGAAAAATTCACGCTTGGCTAAACCACCCCTCATGAAGAATATGCTTATCTATCTCCAAAAAGGGTGCCTGCAGGATTCTTGTTATGTGAAATGGCATCATGTTTGGACACACTGTGTCCCTTAAATCCTCTCCTTCCTAATGTTGCCTATATTCTCAATAAGCCACCAGTCATCGTCCTCTTTCTACAGGAGTTTAGTTGGCAGACATTGCATTTTCTACATAAATAGTAGCCATGCATCTCCTGAAAAAGATCTTCCCCTTCAGTGGGTTAGCCCATTACCCATGTGGACTTATGTTGTAAAATTTCTTTGAGACAACTTAAAAACATGTATAAGCTTACAGTAACTATATAATGCCACAATAGGCTGCCAAATGGAAGATCTAACAAAGCAAGACATTTTTTTTAAGAAGGCATTCCATGCCTTGATGTACAGCAGCCAAATAAATGACTGATACCCATTTTTTAAAACAATGGGTACATTTTCAAAAGACATATTCAGGACTTGGATTCTATTTCTTTTATTTGTGAATACATCTCTGCAACTATCTAAGGTGGCACTTAAACTCCCTGTAGATGTTTTTAAAAATGTAGACAGGAACACATGCATTGTTTATGACACCTCACAATGTAAATATGTTAAAAGGAAATGCCAACAGAGAAACTGGTTGTATTTCTCAATCCTATAAATAGTATTGTGGCTTAGTGAGTGGGTCAGTGTAACATCAGGAAAATGATAGATGACAGGTTTAACTTTGTTAATTCTTCTGTGAATTGGAAGCAATACATGGAAACCAGTAATGGGTTAAAAATTTACCAGGATTTCAGATGGTGTGGTTTTTACTACAAGTATGCTGTACACACACAATATCCAAGCACAATAAAACAAACAACAATGTTGAGACAATAAATTGTTTATGTTGCTAAGAAGAAGCAAACAGTACTGATGCCTTGCCTTATTTGGAGCAATCACTAAAGGGTATATTTTAATCTGAATTGTCATTTGTTAATAACATAGTAGGGTTGATTTACTAAAGGAATATAGAATGTCAATCTAAAGTAAATGTACACTTGGTCTAATGATTAAGGTGAATTTAAAACAAGAAAATTAAAGAGGAAGTAAACCCTGATGAGTTTACTTCCTCTTTCATTCCCTGCAAAGGCAAAGCATAACGGACTACTATGCATCGCATAGTAGTCCATTATGTGTCACTTACCTGACACAGGAGCCAGCTAAGTCGCCGCTGTCCCCTGTAGTCCGCCGCATCCATCTTCTTGGGGATGACGTCACTCCCGCGCATGCGCACGGGAGCTGACACGCGCGGCAGCTCCGTCGTTGAGAATGCCGCGCTCAGTGCGCCTACGTGCCGCTGTCTATGGCACATGCACCGTAGACAGCGGTGCCTGTTTTCGGGCAAATATCTCCTAAACCATATAGGTTTAGGAGATATTTCTTGGACCTACAGGTAAGCCTTAATCTAGGCTTAGCTGTAGGTCAAAGTGGTTTGTAAGGGTTTACAACCACTTTAACACTGTGTTATGCTATAAGAGTAATTTCATCTATAAAAGGTGAACAGTTCATGTACATTCAAAGTCCCACTTTTCTGTGAATAAAGTGCTTTTGCTTCAAGTCAATAAAGGTGCTCCAAATTCAATGTGCAGGCGAAGGTGCCGCACATGGATGTGCACTCACCCTTATGTTTTGACCCTATCTCTAGGATGGTCACTAGTGCATTGTGGGGATAAATTACCACTGGGTTGTATCCTCCAAATCAGCTAAGCTTAGGGTGGTCCTCCATGGGTGGGGAGAGAAATAAAGAGAGGGGGCACTCATAGTGTAAATCTGTTAATTATTAAAATTAATTAAAATACAAGTAAGATCCACTCATATGTTAAGGTGCCTGATTCCTGGCACCTGGTGTGATCAGCATGTGTATATGTGGGATAATCGGCCGCAAATTCCGTGTGGATCGCGGTGTGGCTTTATCCCCTGTGCTAATTCCGTCGGATGTATGGTCATGATGACGCGATCAAGTCTCAATGCGTTTCAGCCAATCAGAGCTTCCCGATGACGCGATCAAGCCTCAACGTGTTTCAGCCAATCAGAGCTTCTCGATGACTGGCAATCTCATTTGCTGAAATGCATCAAGCCTTAATCGCGTCATCATGACCATACATCCGCCTGGAATTACCACAGTGGGTCAAGCCACACCACGGTAGAGGCGGCTACACGGAATTTTAGGCCGATTACCCACATATACACATGCTGATCACACTGGGTGCCAGGATTCAGGCACCTTAACTGCTTCTCGACCGCCTCACGCAGATATACTGCGGCAGAAGGACACGTACAGGCATCACGTACCTGTACGTTGCCCTTTAAGAGGCGGGTCGTTGCCGCTGGGAGCTTCATGAGCTTGATCGCGGGTCCCGCGGACTCAATGTCCGCGGGGATACCCGTGATTGTCTCACGGAGAGGAATAATGGGGAAATGCTAATGTAAACAAGCATTTCCCCATTCTGCCTAATGACACCGTCACTGATCACAGATCCCGGTGATTAGCATTGTGTCACACACAGACCCTCCCCCCCACAGTTAGAATCACTCCCTAGGACACACTTAACCCCTACATCGCCACCTAGTGGTTAACCCTTTCACTGCCAGTCACATTTACACAGTAATCAATGCATTTTTAATTGCACTGATCACTGTATAAATGTGAATGGTCCCAAAATCCCGCCAAAAGTGTCCGATCTGTCGCAGTCATGATAAAAAATCACTGATTGCTGCCATTATAAATATAAAACAATGCCATAAAACTATCCCCTTTTTTGTAAACGCCATTCCTTTGGCGCAAACCAATCAATAAGCGCTTAATGCGATTTTTTTAACAAAAATATGTAGAAGAATATGTATCGGCCTAAACTGAGGAAAAAATGTTTTTTTATATATTTTTGGGGATATTTATTATAGGAAAAAGTAAAAAGTAATACGTTTTTTTTCAAAATTGACACTATAACGCAAAAAATAAAAACCGCAGAGGTAATCAAATACCACCAAAAGAAAGCTCTATTTGTGGGAAAAAAAAGGATGTCAATTTTGATTGGGAGCCATGTCGCATGACCGCGCAATTGACAGTTAAAGCGACGCAGTGCCGAATCGCAAAAAGTGCTCTGATCTTTGGCCAGCCAAATGGTCTGGGGCTTAAGTGGTTAACATGTGAGTTGATCTCATTTATATTTTAATTAATCTTAATAAATAACTGATTTACACTATGGGAGCCCCCTCTCTTTCATTTCTCTCCCCACCCATGGAGGACCCTGAGCTTAGCTGATTTGGAGAACACAATCCAGGGGTAAATTATCCTCACAAGGCACCAGTGACCATCCTAGAGATAGGGGGTCAATGCATAAGGGTGAGTGCACATCCATGTAGGGCACCTTCATCTGCACATTGAATTTGGAGCACCTTTATTGATTTTAAGCAGGAGCACTTTAGTCACAGAAAAGTAGGACTTTGAATGTACATGAACTGTTGACCTTTTATAGATGAAATTTCTCTTATAGCATAGCGCGGTGTTCATTTTTGTTGTTTTAAATTCACAGTGATGCTAATCAGCCCACTTTTACACCAGCTACTGGCGTTCTTTGATTTGGTTTAATTTTGTATTTCTTTGGCGCAATTGTTTTTTCTTTTTTTCATTAAGGGGAATTTGTGTTAACTTTAATCCTAAATTTAGATGTTAACATCTTCACAAAAATCAGTAACCAGTACATGAGCTAATAGCATCTGAGCTGTTTTATTATCAAATGGCATGCAGACATTTTTCTAAGTATATCTCCCTTCCAACGCACACCATAACATGGTATAGAAAAGAAAATGTAAAAAAAACAAAAAAACATACTAATTCCTGGCCATGCTATTGAAAATACATTATGCACCCCTGTTGTATGCAATAATTTTTACTAATTTTATTGCATTATTACAACCTGTTAAAATGTTATTGACACTCTGAAATCCTCAAGCTACACAAAAGTGCAGGAAATTCATTTTAAGATCCTCAATCGCTGTTACCCCATCTCATCTTCATAGGTTTTTCCCGGACACCTCTGCTATGTGAAATACTGCTGCATATCTTCTTGTCCTATACTTAGCTGGAGAGTTTCTGGAAAGAGGTCCGCACGATTAGCCAAAAAATTATTAACTACAAAGTTCCTCAAGATGGGTTTTTTTTCCTGTTGCATGCTTCCAAAATACCCGCCTAAGTTTACAAAAAAATCTGTTCTATGCCACCTTCTAAATGTGCCCAATGCCTGCGTCCCCCTTACTTGGAAGCAGCCACAGACTCCGTCTATTGGACTATGGCTAAGGAAGGTGGAGGAGTTAAACCGGATGGAGGATTTTGCTTTGACCACTTGGCAAAAGCGAGAGACCTACACACAAACCTAGACATTAGTACGTAATAGAGGAAGTTTGGGACTTTAAAATGAAGCACTTGGATAATGGAGGTAGGTTTTAACCATATTAAAAAAAATAATAATTTTTTATTGGGCCCATGGCCCATGGCCCACCCTATGCCCACTGCCGCACACTGCACTTTCCATCCGGATTGGTGAGTCTGCCCTGGCTAACCATTTACACGCATTAAATCCCCATTAATTTATTTTTATTTATATGGTTAGTATATTATATTATTTTTTATTCTATTCCATAGGAAATTTTTTTGGTCGCATCAGCTCCTGATGAGTGGGGAGACACCCACGAAATGCGTCGAGCTTTTGAAATGATGTCCCAGCTATACTTTATACGGAACTATATTTATTTTATTATGAATTTACTTTTTTAACTATATACTAAATTTATTTTTGTTTTACATCTAGTGGATGCATATCTATTATGTGGATGTACTTGCTGATGTCGGTTTTGCTGTCATAGGCACTACCATGCCATACTACCCAATTATTTTATTTATTACTACTATGTGCTGCTATATGTGAATACTATATATCATGCTTCTACTGTACTTACGCCTATATACTTTATGAATTTGATCTTTATTATTTTTTATGATCTGTTACTGAACAATCAATAAAACATTTTTTTTTTTTAATATGGTTAAAACCTACCTCCATTATCCAAGTGCTTCATTTTAAAGTCCCAAACTTCCTCTATTACGTGCCGATTACCGGGATGGAGGCACATACTTGTGCTTCATTTAAAGTCCCAAAATTCCCCTCCTTTTTTGCAAACCTAGACATTATGGCACATCTATTCTGAGGAAGGGAAGACTCTCATTGAGGTGAATCTCAATTAGTGATGGTGACTTTACATCCCATCTCAAACTGCTGTCCCCTACCCCCTCTTTCCTCTTTTTCTTCTTTCTGTTTCTTTGCCTGTTTAAACTTACCTACAAAAACTGGGCAGTTTTTTTATTATGTTTGCCGCTCTTATGGAAGTTATTTTATTTTTGAATATTTATTTGGAATCGCAATATGCCATGTCAGGTTACTGTTTTCTGGGGATGACAACCATGTTCATCCTGTTAACTTTGGTTTATGTTCTGGATAATACGTTTTATGTCTCCTTGCAACTTGCCGGCCAGCATTGGCCTTTTCTGTCTTTTTCCTGGCATTTATTGGATGCTTTTGTACTTCACTGGTACTGGCTCCTTTGTATACTTCCCTTTTTGTATATGTATTCAATGCAGGCCAAGCTGAGAAAAGTACAGCATGACTTACTTTTTGTAGTGCACAACTGCCATTAAAAGGGAGCAAGGCTTTTTGCCTTCGATATGCATCAGTACAGCCCAACACACCTGGTGTTAATGGCTTTTAATATGTACTGCTTTCTACTTTGAGTGCAAGGACAGTGATGTAGGAGATTCTATGTTTCTGTATTTAGAAAAGTGATACAGGTTTATTTGGGAAACTGGGTCACTAGGCTAACCGGAATATGACTGCTCTAGTAACCTTGTATCTAAATCAGTGGATCCATTTCTCTATTGACTCACCGGATTAACATATGAGTAGGAGTTGAATCCCAGTGAAAATGACACAGAGCATGTTCTTTTGTTGCCAAGAAAACAAAGTCAAGGGATTATCTGGGCCCTGATAAAACATAGCTCAACGGCATTGGAAAACGCCACCAGGGGATCAACCTGAAACATTAAATTTCACTCAGTTTAGAAACCCTTCTTGGAAACTCAATTCTTATATTTCACAAATACATTCGTATCTCACTTTCATATCACTAATACAGTCTGCAGTGAGTGATCCCCCACACATGGAGGAAAATTAAGTAAAGTGCAGTTTTAACAAGGCTGGGTCATGCATGGCAAACACCTTCTATAAAGTAATGCGGAGGCCCAGAGATAAATTCACAGCAGGCAGGTGCCTTCTTATATACTGTAATAGGCTGCATGATACAGTATGTTGAAGGTATATAATCATAAAAGGTATTATATTCTTTGATGCTTTCAAACTATTTAAAAAGACTATAGCTTAATATTTCAGAAATTTACTAAAAAACAAAGGTATATTTTATGGTTTTAAAGCCAAATAGCATTTCCAATCATCTCTGGTGAATAATCTTTAAAGTAGATGTAAACCCAATCATTAAAATCTAATATAGACTTTGACATAACCACTTGACCTCTGGAAGACAGTCATGCAACACTGTACCAAAATAAAATTTATGTAATTTTTTCCCCACAAATAGAGCTTTTTTTTAATGGTATTTGATCACCTCTGCATTTTTTATTTTAGGCGCTATAAACCAAAAACAGACCAACAATTTTGAAAAAAATAAAAATATATATTTTTTTACTTTCTGCTATAAAATATATCCAATAAAAAATAAATAAATAGTTTTCATGAATTTAGACTAATATGTATTCTGCTATTTTTGGTAAAAAAAAATCCCAATAAGCGTATATTGATCTGTTTACATGAACGTTATAGCATATACAAACCATGGTATATATTTATGGAATTTTTTTTATACTAGTAATGGTGCCGATTAGTGACTTATAGAGGGGCTACAATATTTTGGTGGACAAGTGGACACGTACTGACACTTTGCCGGGAACCAGTGACACTAATACAGTGATCTGTGCTAAAAATATGCACTGTCACTGTATTAATGACACTGGCTACGAAGGGGTTAAACATCTAGGGAGATCAAAGGGTTAACTGTGTGTCTAGCCAGTATTTTTTTGTACTGTGTTAGGTGCTTTTACTAAGGGAAGAGATGGATTTTAATCGACTATTGGCAGGTTCCGGGGGACATCCAGTGCTTGGCACTTGCAGATAAATCCTCTGCTTTCATTAGAAAAGTTGCTTCAAAGGGCCTGCTCACACCTGAGCTTACTGGAATCGCAGGCAGTGCAATTCTGCCTGCAATTCCAGAATCGTAGCAAAACCCAGGACACGTTTGCAGTGGCATTGTTTCTTAATGGCACCCCAACCGCAGTGCAATTTTGCTGCGATCGTTATGTACCAAAAATGCACAAAAAATGGTGGCAAAAAAATGCAATGCCAATTGTGCCTAGCTCATTGCCAAAATTTGGTATATGAGTTTCTATGGCATGTTCTTGGAGTGGAGGGAGGCCCATTCAAAATAAATGGTGCTGCTTCAAAAACGTGCTGCAAAAACGCAACATGGGAGTGTCGCTAGATGTCACGCAGATTTGAAGAGGGCCTTAAAAAAGCCAATTGTTTAATAGACAGTGCTTTAACAAACCAAATGGTAATTATTTACTATCTAATTTAAAATATAAGTCCACTCAAAACATAGTATTTTATTTTGGGTGGACTTATCCAGGGATTGATTTTGGTAAACCTGTTATAAACCTGAAAATTAAAACATTGCCATACAACCAGTGGTTCTGGCCAGCTCAGTAGATTGCTTTAAGAAAGGCCAGGATTATTTCCTAAGTGTGCATAATATAACTAGGTACTAACATTTTAGGTAAAGTTGATCCGATCTGATTTTTTCCCCTGCTTTAGCAAATTGGATCATGCTCTGCTGGGATTTTTTGCCTTCCTCTGGATCAACTGTGGGTATAGAATTGGGTATATGGGATTGTATGATATTATTATTATTTTATTTTAATTTTTTTTGTGGTTGAACTAGATGGACTTGTGTCTTTTTTCAACCAGACTAACTATGTAACTATGTAACTATGTAAATAAGGCCTCATGCACACTGGAAATTTTTTTAGTACTGCTGGGCATCTGGCATTTTTTTTCTTTGCCTCTTAACACCCCTGCATGTTAGCCCATGTGTTCATGCACACATAGGTGAGTAGAATTATAGGGATCTGATAATATTGAGTTATATAAATGTATGTATATAGAGGCACTTTAAGAATTTGTAATATAGTTTCTTGTTTCTTCTTAGACAGAGTTTTCAGTCTATGATGACCTTCACCGCCAGATAAGAAGTAACAATTTACTCAATTTTTTTGCTCCAAGAAATTGACAGTCTTATCTAGCTAGTCTGAACCAGTACCAAGATGGCGGAGCCCATATTTTCTTTTACTTTCTATCAGTCACAAGATGTAACCACCCATTTAACTGTTCCCTTGCTACTAAGAAGATATGAATGCTGATTGGACTAAACTATACAATCACACCTATAACACGCCTAGTGCTTATGCATATTCATAAAGTATATATTGTTAAACTTGATGTTTTTAAGTCAGAGACACTTCCTTCTATGTTCGGCCTGGTAGTGCTGAATATCTGTGTGTGTGTATTGTGTCTCTCCACTGCAGTGTCTATAATAATAAAAATCACCTATTTATCTTATATTAAGATCTGGACTCACTATCTCATCATCTGTTTTGTTTTGAGACCCCTAAATCGGATTTAAGAGAATGGAGCCTGTGACTCGGATACAGTCCAGTGGGCTCCCGGCCAGAGAGACAAGAAACTCACGTTGAGCAGACAAGTGGCCACGGTAAGAAACTGTTATTCTTACTTATTCTGCTCTCCGCAGTGAGTAATTAGTCAGTGTCTGGGGTCCATTGCCTGAAGGAGTCTTATGCTGTTGATGAAATGGTGAGAGTAAGGTAAAATTAAG
This sequence comes from Lithobates pipiens, assembly GCF_037356315.1. Lineage (NCBI taxonomy): Eukaryota > Metazoa > Chordata > Amphibia > Anura > Ranidae > Lithobates > Lithobates pipiens. The sequence goes on from NW_027507784.1 coordinate 145,145,768, forward strand.
TGTAAATTAGAGTAATGTTCATGTTACACAGTTTGACCCAAATAATTCCTTTATTTTACCTGTTGCAGAAATAATAGAGCCGATAATAATTATCAATGTTGATGTTTTGTTTATATGCTTGGGGTGTGAATAGATTTATGAGACTTGTGAGAAGGTCTGACCAGAGGACTGTAGTAGCAAGCCTGTGTGGTGAGTAATGTCTATGTGGCAAGTGTACAGGCCTGTGTGGCCAAGTGTAATAAGTGCCATTTGACAGCTACTGTGTACAGCCTGGAGAAATATATATATACATTTTTAGGTGATGATCCACAAATTGTTAGAGACTCGAGAGTGAAGACTCTAGATTGAGAGCATGGCACTCTCATGGGACCTTTCAAGCCAGGAAAGGTAGATGTGGCACAAGTAAGTCCTATGACTGACATGACAGACAGAAAGATATGAACAATGGTTCAGAAATGACACTAATGCCGCGTACACACGACCGGACTTTTCGAGGGACTAGGTCCGACGGACTTTCGGCGGAGTTCTGACGGAGTTCTGACAGAGTTCTGACGGACTTTCCGAATAAAGGGACTTGGTCACACACAATCACACCAAAGTCCAACGGATTCGAACGTGATGACGTACGACCTAACTAGAATAAGGAAGTTCATAGCCAGTAGCCAATAGCTGCCCAAGCGTCGGTTTTTGTCCATCGGACTAGCATACACACGAGCGGATTTCTAGGTAGGAACTGGGTTCGGCGGATTTCCAGCGGAAAAATTTGAAACATGTTTCATTTCTAAAGTCTGTCAGACTTTTGCAAATCAAAAGTCCGCTGCAGCCCACACACGATTGAATGGTCTGCCGGAATCGTTCCGTCGGACCTTTGATGTTGAAAAGTCCGGTCGTGTGTACGCGGCATAAGACTAAAACTGAGCTGATCTAATACCAGAAGGAATTATGATCAATTTGGGTTTCTGTATATTTTAAGTGCTATGGCAGATTGACAGAGTTGGACAAGTTGGTTAAATGTGTCCAATATTGGATTTTTGAAAGTATGCAATGTGGTGAAACTTTAACTAGTTATGAGCCTGTCAAAGTTTTTATAATGCAAATGTTTAACAAATGTTTGAGAAGCAGAAAGATAGTTATGTATTGTTGAGTTGAAAAAAAAATCATTTTGGGGATGAGGGAAGCTTGCTTACAGATTCCGTACCCTCCCTTTGAGTTTCAGTGTAAGGAGCGAAGTGCCCCCCCCCCCCCCTTTCACATTCCTGTTTAAAAATTGTGTATTTGTAGAAAAGAGAAACAGGCGGTTTGCAGACATTTTCTTAAAAAGATTGTGCCCATCTGAAGTCAGAGATTTTTTTTTAATCTAAGTACAGTAGAAAATTGTAAAAGAGAACATTGGACAATACAGAAGAGAGAAATCAGAAGGTTACTGGTGGTTTAAAGAGGTAGATAGGAAACATGAAAGTAAATTGCACTGGAAGAAAGTGGACAGAATGTTATAAAATTATTCATGAGGACTGCTGGATGTGAGACAAGAAAAGGCTGAGTAGGAGTGGATCTGGCTGACCGCACTAACGTTACTGCCATAGGTTGTAAGAATGCTGTTGTGATGGGACTCAGAGAAGCAATAAGAAAACGGTTCATGGCAGTAAAACCTGAGTGGAAACAAGGATTTCAATGGGCTTTGCTAAGAGAAGTGTTCAGTAGCATTGAAGCCCAGAGAGAGGAGAGAAAAGAGAATACAACAGACTTGATATTTTTATAGCCCAAAATCATGATAAATATGTTAGTAAAGCAGCATGAACTTTTTGAGCATGCAGAAATTAATCTGTGCATCTCTGAGATGGATGGTAAAGACGCTTTTTTAACATCATGCTTTCCACAACTTACAGATCAGGAAATGCTCTGCCAGGACTATAATTCAAAAGTCCACCTACCAAAAGACATCCCCCTCTCAAGGAAATGCCCCCCCCATACAAATTGGAATTGGAAGCCACAATATGTTTAATAAGCTTCTTGTCTCTGACACTATACCATGCAACCTATTGGGAAGAGACCTACTGAGTTACTTACAAGCCTGTGTACAGTATACACCCAATGGAGTAGAAGTACATGTTGGAGAATAAGATGAAGAAATTATATGTGGATTGGTAGCAATTGAATTAGAGCTAGAGATTGGAGGTAATATTGCACCTGAAATTGTTGCTTAAATACCTGATATTCTCTGGGCCAAGGGAAAATATGATGTATGTGTCTATCAGTCCCTCCGGTAAAAGTCAAAATTAAAGCAGGAGCTCAAATCCCACACATACCACAGTATTCACTATTACCAGATCAACTCGCTGGTGTACGAGTACAAATAAAATAATTACTTGAAGCAGGTGTCATAAAGAAAACAGAAAGTAGATCACAGACGCCATTGTTTCCTGTAAAGAAAAAAAGGGAAAAAAGTCAGTATATTGAATGGTACATGATTTAAGGGCCATCAATCACATCAAGAAGGAAGGCACTCCTGCTGTCCCAAATCCCAGTACTTTGCTCAATCAACATGGAATACAGGAACACAGGTGTACACCGTAATAGAACTGGGAAATGCTTTCTTCAGTGTCGCCTTGGATGAAGAGAGCCAAGAACTCTTTGCTTTCTGGTTTAAAGGAACAAATGTTCATGCTCAGCTGATGCTAGAAACCAGCAACAGGAAGAAAAAGATGGTGACGAAGGCAAAGATGGCACTGGCGCCAGTACTTTAGCATTAAGTTCAACTGAGAGGTGTCCAATTTTTCTGAACAGTCTTCCCTGGAGGCTGGCTTTCCAGAAGTATGTTGTCATGTTTTCTGTATATCCTGCATATTTAAATGATGTGAAACCTCCTCATCCTGCCTTGTTGACCACAAATCCTTTCAAACCATGTATGAAATAGATCCGTTTGGTGGATGCACCAAGATCCATGTTGTGGCAAGAACACAAAAAGAAAACTGCAGCTGCAACCTGTGCCAGTGGTGCTGTAAAAAAGGCAAGATATGTTTTAGAATGGATGTTATGAAGAAATTTTCAAATTAAATCTTGAAAAAAGCAAGGACAAAACATTTGTCATCAGCAAGGCTGAGAAAGTATGAAGCAATCCTGCTTAAATTAGGAGAAATAGAAGTGAAAAGATGAACTACAATCAAGCCTTGCAGCTTTTTCCTAGAGAGAGAAAAAGACCTCGAAGATGAGGGTGACTACAACTGCTTAAAACTTATGGAAGAAGAAATGCAGCAAATCTCCCCAGTAAATGACACTCTTCTTGAAAATTCAGATCTGATCCCTTTTGCAGAGGGTTCACGACTGTACAAAGATGGAGTCCCAAGATTGGCATATGCGGTGATGATAACATTAGAGGAAGTGATTGAGACCCAACTATTCCCTTCATCACTTTCAGTGCAGGTTGCCAAAGCTGTAGCACTCACCAGAGTCTTTGAGGCTGTTTGAACCGCAAAGGTTCAAACAGCCAACATCTACACTGATAGCAAATATGCTCTCGAAGTAGTCCATGATTATGGACCCATAAGGAAGAACCGAAGATCCACAACTGCTGAAAAAGAACCAATTCAAAACTGGAAATATGTTCAAGAACTTTTTGAAGCAGTCACTCTCCCAAAGCAAGTAACCATTCTGAAGGTCAAGGCATATACTGCCAGGAAGACTGCTGAAACACCAATGGAAGCAATCATCACTGATTTTGCAAAGGAATAAGAAGCCTGTAACAGATTGAAGAAAAAGAAGAGAACAAATACTCAAAGTAAACAAGCTGATTAACAAATTGCAAGAATCTGTACCTGATGATTGGAATGAAATCAGGGAAAGGTACAGAGCAAGGAAGAACCAAGAAGGACTTTTGTGCAAGGAAAATGGAATATGTGTCCCACCTCAAACGAAGAAGATGATCATACAACTAGCCCATGTAGGCCCTAAGGCAATGGAGAGAAACATAAGCAAGCCTGGATGGTTTATTCGATACTCCAGAAAGGCATGTCAAGATATTGTTAAGGAATGCATAATCTGAGCTAAAAACAACCCAGGAAAACCGACCAGAGTAACACAAAGAGATTTGGCCAGGCCACGTTTCCTTTTCCAAAGACATCAGACTGATTACATCGAATTTCCCATATCAGGCCCATATCATTATGTTTTGTTGTGTGTAGACATGTTTTCAAGATGAACAGAAGCCTGACCGGTGGCTAAAGCAAATGCCAAGACAACAGCAGAGAAGCTCCTTTCCAAAGTAATATGCTGCTTTGGAGTCCCTGAAACCATAGAGAGTGACAAAGGAACACATTTCACAGGACAGATCCTGCCAATTATATGCAAGGACTTGACAAATGAGCAGGCAGTCCATGCCCCTATCATCCTCAGAGTTCAGGGAAGGTAGAAAAGTATACTGGAATCATTAAAGGAAGGCTAGCTAAATGAATGCAGGAACGGGAGGAAGGGTCAATAAAGAAACAGTGGCCAGGACTGTTGTATCTTTACAACATCAGGATTACCCCTACTTATAGGTCAGAGAACTTGAGCCCTTATGAGATTTTGTTTGGAGGCCCATCTAAAATAGGGTTATATTTTCCACATCAGTCTGCTGTAATGTATAATGATTTTGTTTTTTTATGTAATTGTCTAATACAAGCAACTAACTGCGATGCATGAGTTTGTCTTTGATTCAATTCCAGATCCAGATCAAGTAGCTGGAACACATGATTTACAATCAGGTGATTGGGTCCTAGTAAAAGAACATGTGAAAGTATCTTTGGGACCAAAGTTTGAAGGACCCTACCAAGCGTTCCTGACAACTGTTACAGCTGTAAAGTGACGTGGATACATGCAAGCCATTGCAAGCAAGTACAGCTGATTTCAAAAGATGAGTAAACTACTGTTATGCCTTTGCTTGATCTTAGCAGTCAAGGCTATACTGTAGAGGAAAATCACCTGTACAAATCACACATGCTAACAGGCATAAGGAGTTATTTGAGTAATTGCTAGATATGTTCACATAGGCCAGACAGTTCAAAAAAAGGCACACACCTGGTACCCATTTACTTTCATTTTGAGTTTAAGCCATACAAAGCTGCCAAAAATACCAGTATGTCTAGAAATACCACAAATGTTCTATTATTGTGAAAAGACATTTTATGCTAAATATAACTTAAGGCCTTTGGGGATATCCCCTTGTTTAGTAAAGGAAAGAGGTATACAATGTGACATTATGATAAGAAATATGACAAACCCAGATTACACTTTGTTTAGAAATGGTAAATTTTTCTATGGATTCAACAGATATTTTATTTTGTTCTCATAGAAATCATCGTTATAGGGTTTTTTATTTATTTGTTTTTTTTCAGGTGTGCTAAATGTGAAATACAAGGATTACTACAATGGCAGTTAGAACTGAGGAAGATGACCCCAAGGAAAAGATAGAGTGTTATCAGATAGTTAAATTAGCAGATTCGTATGATGCCGAGATGGGTGATGTGAATGAGAAAAGATATGTATCCACATACACCCTAAAAATTATTTTACTCCACATAGATGTGGAGTAGTACTGTGGACCCTATGGTATCATACTAGGTAGGAAAGATAGGGTAGTGACTCCTCCATAGGGGCCAAGAGGAGGAAAATTAGTAGAATTATAGGGATCTGATAATGTTGAGTTATATATGTATGTATATAGAGACTGTCGCTTTTAGAATTTGTAATATACTTTCTTGCTTCTTCTTAAGCCGCGTACACACAGGGCGGACTGTCTGGCCAACTTAGTCCGTCAGACAATCCGACGGACAGTCCGTCATACTTTCGAATGAATGGACTTGCCCACACACGGCACTTTTTGAGCGGACTAATACGGCGTACTAAGTCCGTCATACTATCCGCCCTACTTTTGAAATGAACGGACTCGCCCACACACGCGGAGGAAAGTCCGCTCATTTCCAGGTAGGCGGGGCCCGCGAAGGAGACATCGCTGGCCCCGCCTAGTATGGACTTAAAGGGGAACCCCAACGCCGAAAAAAATCGGCGTGGGGGTCCCCCCCAAGTCCACAACAGACCCTTGTCCGAGCACGCTACCCGGCCGGCCAGGAAAGGGGGGGCGAGCGAGCGCCCCCCTCCTGAGCCGTACCAGGCCGCGTGCCCTCAACATGGGGGGGTGCCTTGGGGAAGGGGGGGCCGCGCGGCCCCCCCATCCCAAAGCACCTTGTCCCCATGTTGATGAGGACAAGGGCCTCTTCCCGACAACCCTGGCCGTTGGTTTTCGGGGTCTGCGGACGGGGGGCTTATCAGAATCCGGGAGCCCCCTTTAATAAGGGGGCCCCCAGATACCGGCCCCCCACCCTATGTGAATGAGTATGGGGTACAATGTACCCCTACCCATTCACCGCGCCTTCTTATAGCTCTTTTGCAGGCGGTGGCCCGGTCTTCTGTCGCCGCCGCCGCCGCCGCCTTCCGTTCTTCTTCTTCTTCTTCTTCTCCAGGAGATGTTGCCTCGACGATCTCTCCGTCCGGAATGCCAGGGACGCACTGCGCGGCCACTTATATAGGGACAATGGGGCGGTGTCACATGGCTTTATGTCACATGGGTTGGTCACATGGGTTGATGTCACATGGGGACTATGACATCGTAAGGGGGCGGGGTCACCATGTGACACCAACCCATGTGACATAAAGCCATGTGACACCGCCCCATTGTCCCTATATAAGTGGCCGCGCAGTGCGTCCCTGGCATTCCGGCCGGAGAGATCGTCGAGGCAACATCTCCTGGAGAAGAAGAAGAAGAACGGAAGGCAGCGGCGATGGCGCCGACGGCGGCGACAGAAGACCGGGCCACCGCCTGCAAAAGAGCTATAAGAAGGCGCGGTGGCCCGGCAGAAGAACCGAAGAGGGGGACAAGACCCCCGAAGTCGGGAGAAGAGGCCGGCGGCGAGGAAGAAAGCTGGACTCCTCCGCTAGCAAAAGAGCTACAAGAAGATAGCGGAGGAGTCCGGCGAGAAGACCCCCGAAGACGGAAGACCCCCGGAGCTGTGCAATAAAGTATTTTATCTCGTGTGTTGTGTTTTTTTTTTGTACTTTTATTTTACAGGTGAATGGGTAGGGGTACATTGTACCCCATACTCATTCACATAGGGTGGGGGGCCGGTATCTGGGGGCCCCCTTATTAAAGGGGGCTCCCGGATTCTGATAAGCCCCCCGTCCGCAGACCCCGAAAACCAACGGCCAGGGTTGTCGGGAAGAGGCCCTTGTCCTCATCAACATGGGGACAAGGTGCTTTGGGATGGGGGGGCCGCGCGGCCCCCCCTTCCCCAAGGCACCCCCCCATGTTGAGGGCACGCGGCCTGGTACGGCTCAGGAGGGGGGCGCTCGCTCCCCCCCCCTTTCCTGGCCGGCCGGGTAGCGTGCTCGGACAAGGGTCTGTTGTGGACTTGGGGGGCACCCCACGCCGATTTTTTTCGGCGTTGGGGTTCCCCTTTAAGTCCATACTAGGCGGCGGGGCCAGCGACGTCTCCTTCGCGGGCCCCGCCTACCTGGAGACGCGCTCGAAATGAGCGGACTTTTCCCGGGGCGGGAAAAGTCCGCTCATTTCAAAAGTACGGCGGACTGGCACACACACGGGCGGATTGTCCGCCGAAATGCGAGTCCGACGGACAGTATTACGGAAATTCCGAAATACTTAGTCCGCCAGACTGCACGCTGAAAAAGTCCGCTGAAGCCCACACACGAGCGGACTGTCTGCTGAAATGTGTTTCGGCGGACTAAGTAGGCCAGACAGTCCGCCCGTGTGTACACACGGGCGGATTGTCTGCCCAACTTAGTCCGCTGAACCGTGTTTCAGCGGACAATCCGCTCGTGTGTGGGCTTCAGCGGACTTTTTCAGCGGACAGTCTGACGGACTAAGTCTTTCGGAATTTCCGTAATTTTGTCCGTCCAAACTTGGTTTTGTCCGTCCAAACTTGGTTTCAGCGGACAGTCCGCTCGTGTGTAGGCAAGTTGGACGGACTAAGTATGGCGCATGCTCAGAAAGGATTTACACGGCCGAAGGTTGCATTGCAGTGTATTGGACGTCGTTTTTCTAGTCCCGTCGTACTGTCAGACTGTCTGTTCATCGTGTGTGGTCAAGGCTGTTCATTCAAATGTTGGACGGACTGTCTGTCGGATTGTCTGACGAACCTTTCACCGCCAGTTAAGAAGTAACAGTTTACTCCCTTTTTTTGCTCAGAGAAATGGACAGTCTTATCTAGCTAGCCTGAACCAGTACCAAGATGGTGGAGCTCATGTTTTCTTTCACTTTCTATCAGTCACATGATGTAACCATCCATTTAACTGTTCCCTTGCTACTAAGAAGAAATTAATGCTGATTGGACTAAACTATACGATCACAGCTATAACACTAGTGCTTATGCATATTCATAAAGTATATATTGTTAAACGTGTTAAAAATGTTTTTAAGTTTGAATTGAATCTCGGCCAGTCCCTGCTGAACCGGCCGAGATTCAAACCGTTTATTAGACATGTGCAGAGTAAAATATTTCGTTTCGGAATTTTGTTTTCGTCCGAAAAATGTATTTATTTAGTTACACCCGAAATTCGTTTTTATTTATTTCGTTTTTCGTTAAAAAAATTGCATTCGTCTGAAAATCCACATGAATTACGGTCAAATCTGTCTTTGAAGGCTTATGGTGTCTGTTGAATGTATAAAGAAGATTCGACGGAGCTAGTATATAGCATACTTCGTGTGAACTTTAGAACCCTATTAAAGTCTATGGGACTCCAACGTTCAAAATCGAAAGTACTAATTTTAAAGGCTAATATGCAAGTTATTGTCCTAAAAAGTGTTTGGGGACCCGGGTCCTGCCCCAGGGGACATGTATCAATGCAAAAAAAAGTTTTTAAAACGGCCGTTTTTTCAGGAGCAGTGATTTTAATAATGATTAAAGTGAAAAAATAAAAGTGTAATATTCCTTTAAATTTCGTAGGGGGGGGTGTCTATAGTATGCCTGTGAAGGGGCGCATGTTTCTGGTGCTTAGAACTGTCCCTGCACAAAGTGTCATTTATGCATGAAAAAAAGTCCTTTAAAATCACTCGCAGCTATTATGAATTGTCGGCTCCGTAATACAGAGAACACTCATTGAAAGTCATTGATAAAAAAAAAAATAAATAAATAAAGAAAGAAAAGTGTGGGAGTCCCCCAAATTCAATTACCAGGCCCTTCAGGTCTGGTATGGATATTAAGGGGAACCCTGCGTCAAATTAAAAAAAAAAATTTGACGTGGGGTTCCCCCTAAATATCCATACCAGACCCTTCAGGTCTGGTATGGATATTAAGGGGAACCCCGCGTCAAATTTTAAAAAAAATTGACGTGGGGGTCCCCCTAAAAATCCACACCAGACCCTTTATCCGAGCACGCAACCTGGCAGACCGCAGGAAAAGAGGGGGGGACGAGAGAGCGGCCCCCCTCCCTCCTGAACCGTACCAGGCCACATGCCCTCAACATTGGGAGGATGCTTTGGGGGTCTGTGACCCCTCAAAGCACCTTGTCCCCATGTTGATGTGGAGAAGGGCCTCATCCCCACAACCGTGGCCGGTGGTTGTGGGGGTCTGCGGGCGGGGGGCTTATCAGAATCTGGAAGCCCCCTTTAACAAGGGGTCCCCCAAATCCTGGCCCCCCCGTTTGAAATGGTAAGGGGGTACAAAAGTACCCCTACCATTTCACAAAGAAAGTGTAAAAAATAGTTAAATAAGACAAACACACTTTTGAAAAATTCCTTTATTAAAAATGAAAAAAAATTTAAAAAAGATTCCAGCGATGGTAATCCACTCTTGCTATCCAGCGAAGGACGATCATCTCTCCGGGGTTCAGTGACGGCTGATCTGAATCAGCGCAGCGAATCCATCCATCTTCTGTCTCCACTGAGGAGACACTGCGGGATCCCGGCGGCCTGACGTTTGTCATATGCCATATGCCATATGCGGAGGCGTATGGGTGACCCCGCGCCCTCTGATGTAATGGAAACCTGCTTGTGTTACATCAGAGGGGGGCAGGGTTTCCCCTTGCGTCAGAGGGGGCGGGGTCAGGTGATGGGTGGCCCTGCCCTCTGCATATAACAAACGTCAGGCCGCCGGAATCCCCGCAGTGTCTCCTCCGTGGAGACAGAAGATGGATGGATTCGCTGCGCTGGATCAGAGCATCCATCGCTGGACCTCGGAGATCCGTCGCTGGATAGCAAGAGTGGATTACCACCGCTGGAATCTTTTTTTTATTTTTTTATTTTTTAATAAAGGAATTTTTCAAAAGTGTGTTTGTCTTATTTAACAATTTTTTACACTTTCTTTGTGAAATGGTAGGGGTACTTTTATACCCCCTTACCATTTCAAACACTGGGGGGCCGGGATCTGGGGGTCCCCTTGTTAAAGGGGGCTTCCAGATTCTGATAAGCCCCCCGCCCGCAGACCCCCACAACCACCGGCCACGGTTGTGGGGATGAGGCCCTTCTCCACATCAACATGGGGACAAGGTGCTTTGAGGGGTCACAGACCCCCAAAGCATCCTCCCAATGTTGAGGGCATGTGGCCTGGTATGGTTCAGGAGGGAAGGGGGGCACTCTCTCGTCCCCCCTCTTTTCCTGCGTCCTGCCAGGTTGCATGCTCGGATAAAGGGTCTGGTGTGGATTTTTAGGGGGACCCCCACGTCAATTTTTTTAAAATTTGATGCGGGGTTCCCCTTAATATCCATACCAGACCTGAAGGGCCTGGTAATTGAATTTGGGGGACTCCCACGCTTTTCTTTCTTTTTTTTTTTTTTATCAATGACTTTCAATGAGTGTTTTCTGTATTACGGAGCCGACAATTCATAATAGCTGCGAGTGATTTTAAAGGACTTTTTTTCATGCATTAATGACACTTTGTGCAGGGACAGTTCTAAGCAGCAGAAACATGCGCCCCTTCACAGGCATACTATAGACACCCCCCCCCCCACGAAATTTAAAGGAATATTACACTTTTATTGTTTCACTTTAATCATTATTAAAATCACTGCTCCCGAAAAAACTGCAGTTTTTGAAACTTTTTTTTGCATTGATACATTAAACTTTTTTTTGCATTGATACATTAAATAAGACAAACACACTTTTGAAAAATTCCTTTATTAAAAATAAAAAAAAATTCACCTTTTGGATAAATTTGCTTTGGTCTCTGGATTGGAGGTAAACCAAACTAAGTCGCGGGCCCTCAACGTGTCTCTGCCATTGGAAACCTTTCAAAATTTAAAGGAAACGTATCCCTTTCAATGGTCAACATCTTCTATTCCATATCTGGGCGTTAAACTCACTAGTGACCCAGCTCAACTGTTCCAGTCCAATTATCTCCCCGCATTACGTAACCTTACATCCCTTATGACCTCTTGGCAACCACTCTGTGTTTCATGGTTGGGTAGGATCGCGGCCGTGAAAATGACGTTGCTGCCCAAGTTGCTATATCTTTTTAGGGTACTTCCGGTCGCGATCCCCCCGTATTTCCACCGTGTCATGCAGAGTCGTATTTTTCAGTACATCTGGGGGTCAACAAGACCTAGAGTCTCCAGGCAGACCCTGTTTCGCCACAAGGCGCAGGGAGGATTGGGTGTACCCAATCTCAGGCTTTACTTTTACGCAGCGCAATTGGCTCAATTGGCCCTTTACCATGCGACCATTGAGACACCCCTGTGGGTCAGCCTCGAAGCTGTAGATGCCTATCCCCTGATCATATCTAATTTACTGTGGCTACCATCCCCAGCAAGGAAGTCAATTTGTAATCCTTTCACCCGTTTCTCACTGGGGTTGTGGGACAAGTTCAAGACTACTTATAAATTACAATCACCTCACTCCCCCTTACTCTCCTTTATTGGCCACCCAAGTTTCACTCCCGCTTACTCGGATCCTGCCTTGTTCGATGCCTGGTCCCAAAGGGGCCTTATTAGAGTATGTGACCTGGTATCGAGTAATGCAATTCTAAAGTTCCCGGTCTTGCAAGCCAAAACTAAGCTTTCCCATAAAGAGTGTTTTCGATACCTCCAAATAGCCCACTTTGTCCAAATGAACACTAAATCATGCACTGACCTAGGCCGACTAACCCCTTTTGAGACAATTTGTAAAACGGACCCACACTCTCCTGGAATCATATCCTGTCTCTACTCCTATCTTTCCTCTAACCTGAATTCTCCTCCACTATATACTAGTTCTTGGTCTCATGATCTTTCTCTTAGTCTTGAATCTGAAGATTGGGGCAGAGTTTGGCTCAACACTAAAAACGCTACTCAGAATATAATCGCGGCCAACTATAAAGTCTTAATGAGCTGGTACCTGGTCCCAGCCAGGATATCCAGATTTGTGCCAAACTATTCTCCAAACTGTTTCCGGGGGTGTAATGAGCTCGGCACACACCTTCATATTTGGTGGGCCTGCCCAGTGGTGACGGAATTTTGGAAGCAAATTTTTATTATCCTACCCAGACTTTTACAATGTACTCTATCGCCAGATCCAGCGATTGCCTTACTAAACCTAATACCCCGCAAGTTTTCCCGACCCCAGACACGGCTCCTTCTTCAGGTAGTTACAGCAGCAAAACAGACCATCGCAAAAGCCTGGAAATCTGCGACCCTGAGCATTCCTGAAGTTAAGAATCAGGTTACCCAGGCCATGATTCATAGCAAAATTGAAGCAATTATTTTAGATAGACTCCCTCTCTATTGTAGGATTTGGCAACCTTGGGTGGACCACTTCCTACCCCCAAATTTTGATCCCCACCTTTTAGTATTATAACTTAAATGTTAGCTTTTTTACCTAGGGGCGCCCCATTTTTTATTGAGACCCTTGGGGACGCCGGGCCGCCCACTGTCCCATCTTTGTCCCGTTTCTTCCCTGTGCTCCCTTGCACTTTTTCTCTACTTTACTTTTCCTTGCCTCTGTTTCTTTCTCTGTCTATCTCTTTCTTTGTGGCTGGTTGACTTTATTAGTCTTTTTTTATGTTTTCTCCTGTATTTAAACTACAGTAGGGTATAAACTCTTTGAATGGTTTCTGTTCCCCAGTTCTGGGGATGATTAACCCTACTTGGGGACCTCCTCTCGGTGGCATTCCCCCTTCAGTTTACCTTTGATCCAAAGTAGCTGTTTTCTACTAAAGCGATCTGTCGGTACTAATGGATCTTGGGTGCTTTCATTTGATTTATTATGTTTTATACGTTAGCCTCGTACTGTAAGCGTTGCCTGTATATCTATGCTATAATTGCTCACTACTGTGCGACCTTCTGCACTTGTGTAATGATACTTTTTTATGTATTAATAAAAATATTTGAAAAGAAAAATAAAAAAAAATAAAAAAAAGATTCCAGCGGTGGTAATCACCACACTGAGAGGGTTAATAGGGAGTTAGAGGTATTTCTCCATACCTTGGTCTCGGCTCATCATGATGATTGGGCATCACTACTCCTCTGGGCAGAGTTCTCACACAATAATCATGTTAATGTCAGTTCTCAGAAGACACCCTTTGTCACTGTTTATGGAAGACATCCCCAGCTACCTCTTCCTATGAGCTGTTCTTCCGAACATCCCAGCTTTGGCTCCCATTTAGGAATCATTTAATTCCATGTGGGTTGACATTCATGATTCCCTCCAGACAGCTGCCAACAAATTCAAGGGTTTTGCTGACCGTCGCAGGCATAAGCCTCCTCCTCTACAGCCAGGAGACAAAGTTTGGCTTTCCACCAGAAACATCAGACTCCGGATTCCTCTTCTGAAATTTACCCCAAGATTCATTCATTGGTCCTTACAATATAATTTCAAAGCTGAATCCTGTTTGTTTTAAACTCCAGATCCCTAAAAGCCTCAGGATCTCAAACTCCTTTCATTTATCCCTTCTGAAACTTTAGTTCTCAATAAGTTCTCCCATCCTCTCCCTACCTTGTCTCCAATCTCTGAAGATGATCAGGAGTAAGAGATTAGTCTAATTTTGGATTCTCGCTTCTGTAAAGGTGTTCTTCAATATCTCGTTGATTGGAAAGGTTTCAATCCTGAGGAGAGATCTTGGATTCCTGCATCTGAAATCTTCGCACCTTGTCTTCTGAGGAAGTTCCATTTGAAGTTCCCCTCCAAGCCTGGTCCCAAGCAGGGGAGGGGGAAGCCTCAAAAGAGGGGGGTACTGTCATGAATCGCCAGTATTACCTTCATACCCTGTCTTTCTGCTGGTTAAGTAATCTTCCCTTAGCCGGCCCTACTGACCATGTCCACTGCCCTACTGACCATGTCCACTGCCCTACTGACCACGTCCATTGCCCTACTGACCACATCCACTGCCCTACTGACCACGTCCACTGCCCTACTGACCACATCCACTGCTCTACTGACCACGTCCACTGCCCTACTGACCACGTCCACTGCCCTACTGACCATATCCACTGCCCTACTGACTGACATCATTCCCAGTCCACACTGACACCACTGGCCGAACTAGGGCTGCAAAGGTCGCACTTGTGACTGGGCCCTGGCCTTCCGCCACCATGGTGAAGCCCAAGACTGAAGGACTGTACAAGATGTGAAAGGAATCCGCTATGGGCTGTAAAGGGTCATGGGATCAGTTGGAAGGGCTTTGGGCTTGGAGGGAGTGGCTCAGGTCGGAGGTCGGGGGGGCCCTTCGTGATTTCTTGCACCAGGGCCCTGAAGGTTCTAGTTACGCCTCAGTGGAGGATGTTTGTACAATATTATCAATTATAGGTATGGGGGAAAAGGAGACTGAAGTCAAATTCAGCTAAGCATGTCCCGACTGAAGGAATTGATAGAACCATTTGGAGTTAAGGCCAAATTGAGTAGGTAGTTGTGCATAGGATTTTAAAGAGCCGTTTTCGTACAGAAGTTTTTTTAGGATGGTGTAGTAAAGCTTGGTATACTTACCTTTTAACATATTTCGTTTTTTGGTGTGTTTGCCTACAAGGTCTCAAAGGGGGTGTCCTTTTTGGCTATATTAGTAGAAGGGTAGAAAGGGGAGCCTGTACTACTTTACAACAGGTATGTACTGGCCATTGGGACTACAGGGAGTTTCCCGGTGGGCCGATGGCTCAGTGGGCCAGTTTCAGTGACAAAGTAATGGCTGCGCGGCTTGCCCTCAACTTCACGCAGTGATGTGAGAAAGATGAGAAAAATAGAGGAGAATAAGTGAAATAATAAAAGGAGGTTAGTGAGGACTCCTTATGTTATGCTACTTATGTTTTTTTGCACAATTACGTATAGTTTTATATACTGTTTTTGTGCTTGTTTGCAAAATTAAAGTGGGCTGGTCTGGATGAAGTCCAGGGCCAAATTTTTGTCCCAGTCCAGCCCTGCTTTACAAACAGGCATTTCAAGAGCATAGGTGTCAGGCATGAAAAATATAGGTGGGTATTCAAAAGTAGGAGCTAGAAAACAACTTACAGCCCCATTCCAACTAAATGTTATAACTGTGGGGGCGTGGCCGGAAGTCGGTGAGGACGGACGTGTTCAGCCAGAGCTCCGCTGAGGCCTACTTGCATCCGCCGCAATCCGGACCCCTAACACCGCAGATCGGACTTTCTTCGGGCCGCGAGCCCTGCTGGCATTCCCCGCTGTCATCCGGAGGACGTTCGGCACTTCTCCGGGCGGTCTATGAGCTCCGGTCCGTCCCGGGCCTGCCGCCCACTCGCGAGGCGCTCCGCCGCCATCTTGAGGCCTACCTGTCTCCCGGAGCAGCTGGATGTCCCTCGGCTCCAGGGGGGTTCCTCTCCCTCAGCGTCCACCTAGCGGTGCATCCCGGCCCGGGTCCGGTGCCCGAACGAAGCACATTACAGGCGCCTGGAGGTCTGGGGCCTAGCGATCCTCTACAGCAAACGGCGGCCATCTTGGTACACCCGGAGCAGGCCGCAGCCCTACGCCCGCACTTCTGAGGCTGAAAACCGCTTACAGTTATACACCCCCTCGGAATTCTGCTCTCCCAGGCTTCGTGGGGCAACATTAGAACCAGAAAGGGCCTCCCCAGCCCCCTCAGCAAGTATTAACCCTCAGACGGAGCGGTTTTGGAACTACCTGAGCCTACTGGGTCTTCCCTGCCACCGCTTTGCTTCACTTCTTCATCTACATCATATGAGGTTTGCAGGGTTCCTTGCTACAATTATTGCACCAGTGACCCCGGGACTCGCGGTGAGTGCGGCACATCCCCCCCCCCCCCCCCCCCCCCCGGCTGTAGACTTTTTCCTGGCACCCTAACCCCCCCGTTGGTTGTTCATTCCGGGGGGTGCCCCCTTCTACAGGCCACTTTGGAACCGGCTGCTGCCGGGCGGTTCTATCAATCAGGGGCACAGCAGCCCTCAGCTTTCCCAAGGACTGCCTAATGACATTGTGCTAATTGCTACTGCTTCGCTTCACAGCAACCCTACATAGTAGCAGCGCACGCACCTAGTTTTCAAATGTTTTTCTAAGACCCCAGATTAGCTCCGCTCGGGACTTCAATCTATCTCAGAGGTATTCCTGCACCACGTTTCACCTCATCCACAATTTTTTTTTTCCTTCTTACCTCATCTTCTAACCCGCTGAGCCTTAGTGTATGCCGTCTAAAAAAAAGAAGGCACGGAGCACCGCCCAAAAGACTCTCACACAATACCTTCTCCGCTCTCAAGAACATTCTAGCATGGAGCGTGAGGGGTCGGTTGATGGGCGCCTCTCCCCGGACCCGGCCTCCCCGCCTCGCTTATTGGGCCCTACCTCTCCGGCTCCTTTGTCGGATAAAAGAACTTCCAGTGCCCTCTCAAAAGCGGACCTAGAGGACAGTCTGGACTCCATGTACAATAGATTGGCATCCAAGTTTCAATCAGAACTTCAGAAAACTTCTCATGCACTTTCACAGGAAATCTCGGCCCTTGGAGCAAGGACTGAAAGGCTAGAGACTAAACATGACGAGTTGGCAATAGCTCATAATGACCTCAGCCGGGAACACGAAGCCCTTTCCTCCACGGTCCAACTTCTACAGTCTCAAATAGAAGACCTCGACAACAGAAATAGACGTAACAATCTGCGTATCCGTGGCATCCCGGAGTCCGAATCTGAGCTTATTCCGGTAGTCATCCGGTTGTTTAAGTCCTTGCTCCCTGAGCATGAAGCCACTATGTTCAAATGTGATCGGATACATAGAGCTCTGCGCCCCAAACCCCCGGAGGACAAACCCCCCAGGGACATCATTCTCTGCATGAAGGACTTTCTGGTCAAGGAGGAGATTTTGAGAGCAGCTCGTAACAAACAGAGGATCACTCTCGATGACAAAGTTATCCAAATTTTCCCAGATATCGCACCTGCGACCTTGGAGCGTAGAAGGAACCTAAAGGAGATAACCACTGTCCTGCAGTCGGCCCGCATCAGGTACCGCTGGGGGTTCCCATTTCGTCTTGTGATTCCACATAACGGCTCGACATACTCTGCTACCTCGGTCCTGGAGGGTCAGGAGATCCTGGTGAAGCTGGGACTTTTGGACGCCTCGGCGGTTCGCAGACTGCCCTCCACTCCCAGAGCTACACCTATTTGGCAAACCCCTCCGACCAGAAGAGACAGACGTAGAATCAGATATGGTGCAGATGATCGGGTGGAAGATAGTCCTCGATGATGTTGTTTTGCTCTCCTTTATCTGAAGGCTCAGACTGTGGTTTGCTATAAGTTCTCAATGGCTGTTTATATGCTGCTCGTGTTTATATGGTACAGGGTAGTGTGTGTTTAAGTTTCTGGTTTTATACTGTTTCCCCCTCTTAGCTCCCGCTTGCTCCATGCCTCAGTCCTATCGGGCGACGGTGGAGCTTGTCGGAGTGAGGGGCCTTATGTGTCCTAGGTTTTTCCTACCCAACCCACCAGCCATTTACAAGTCCCTAGGAGCTGTTGTATGGCTCCCCTTTCCAGTGGTCGGTTGCTTCTTTGGTGGGCACCCCCTACCATTGCGCAACCCTACTGGGCACGAGACCTTGTTGTCTCGGTGTTTGATTGTTATTTTGGTGTGGCTATGTTTCCCCACACGCTATTATATTTAGCTTTAATGTTGGGCCCCAGACCCTTCTTGGGCTTTGGGCCTTTTCCTTTTCATGCATATTCCCTTCTTTTATGTCTTTTGATCTTCTCCCTTCTAGGTCGATCATATTCCTTGTTCTATGCTCTTACATTCACTCAGACGCCTTTTATACTCAAGATTGGTATTTTCTCTATACACTTGTTTTTATTGCACTGTGTCTTATTTTTCTATTGTCCCGCAGAGGATATGAGGGTCCCCCTGCGTCTCTGGCGCCTGTTGGACGAGTATCCCCCGAGAGTTTCCCTTTCTCCCCCTGCCACCATATCTGACCTCTCCACGATAGTTGTCCTTTTTTATTCGCCATGGCAATAACTTGTGTTTCCCATAATGTCAAGGGATTTAATTCACCATCTAAAAGGCGCAAAGCCTTCTCCTTTTATAAAAGCCTTGGAGCTAAAATCCTTCTACTCCAAGAAACGCATTTCTCCCGCTCCTCTCACCCTAAATTTTTCCATAAGGACTTCCCTCAAGCCTTTTACTCGCTCCACTCGTCCAAGACCAGGGGTGCCGCCATTCTCCTTCACTCCTCCCTCCCGATGGAGGTCAAGCATATATTTAGAGACCCCGAGAGCCGCTATGTTATTATTCAGGGTGTGGTCCACAACAGAGAACTTACTATTGCTAGTATTTACGCACCCAATGAAGGTTCGGCCACGTTCTTTGGGTCATTTTTTGAGAAAATTGCTCAATATCACTCCCCTCACTTAATCGTAGGTGGTGATTTTAATTCAGTTGCCAACGCCACTCTCGACCGTTCATCAACACCAATCTCTTCTAGAGCTTTCCCGAAATCGCTCTCCAGGGGCCTACGGGAACTGCAACTCACTGACACCTGGAGAGCTCACAACATAGGCTGCAGGGAGTACACTTTCTTCTCCCACCCACATAACAGTTATGCGAGGTTAGACTACATTTACTCCACTCCAATTATTCTTGCTAACTCGGTGGAGGCCTCCATCCACCCCTGTGTTTGGTCCGATCATCAGGCAATTTCCTTTACTACAGGGTTTATTCGGCTCGCTCCCACGCCTCACTCCTGGAGATTGAATGAATCCCTTCTCTCGGACTCAGGGGTGGAAGCCCAGGTAGCTCAATCTCTGGAGGAGTATTTCTCCTTGAATGCTCGCCCGGAAATGCAACCCTCGACCCTCTGGATGGCGCATAAAGCCGTCATCAGGGGACGACTTATTAGTCTTTCCGCAGCCCGGAATAGAGCTAATAGACTTAGGATAGTGGAACTAACCAGAGAATTGGATCACCTATACAAAGACGCATCCTCGTTGCACTTGGACTCGTCCAGGCGCACCATAGATCAGAAGCGCCTGGAACTCGACTCCTTGTTGTCCTCCAAGGTTGAGAAGATGCTACGCTGGGCCAAGGCTCGCAGTTTGCTATTCAACAACTCTGCCTCGACCTCGTTTGCTAGGAAGTTGTCTAGCACACTTCGACCGCCTCACGTCTACCGTCTATCTAATAGTGAGGGTTTTGTATCGTCACATCCCAAGGAGGTTCTCAAGATCTTTGAGCAATTCTACTCTAAACTCCTAGAGGCCCCCCACACCCTTCCTTCTCTTGATGACCTATCCTGGTTGCAGGACATCCCTCTCCCAGCGCTCTCCTCCTCACAAGTGGAGGCGTTGAATGCCCCTTTTACTGTTCCGGAAATCTTAGGGGTTCTCAAGTCACTGAAGTTGGGTTCGGCCCCGGGTCCGGACGGCTTCTCAGCCCTCTATTACAAAAAATTCTCCATGATTTTAGCCCCCAGAATGATGCAACTTTTCAACTCGATTCTACTAGGTGGTAGCTTCCCAGAGGAAATGCTGTTAGCTAACATGTCACTGATCCCTAAACCCAATAAGAATCATAATTTACCTCAAAACTTTAGGCCAATTTCGGTAATTAATAATGATATCAAAGTATTTAGCAGAATCTTAGCTGACAGACTAGCAAAATTTATCCCTTCTCTAATTTCCCCCTTCCAGTCTGGGTTTATTCCACATCGTTTTATCACTGACAATATACGCCTTGCCTCCAATGTTATCCAAGATGCCAACCTATTCTCCCGTAAGCTCCTCCTGTTGAGTTTAGACATACAGAAGGCATTTGATAGTGTTACATGGAACTATTTAGACACACTTCTGCCCCTCATGGGCTTTCAGGGTAGCTTTCTAGCAGGATTCCAAGCCCTCTATAATAATCCTATGACTCGCATTAGGTTGCCCGGCTGTAACTCAGAATTCTTCCCCATAGGCAAGGGCACTAGACAGGGGTGTCCCCTTTCCCCTTTAATCTTTGCCCTAGCCCTGGAGCCCCTCGCAATTGCTCTCCTTAGACATCCTGATATTACTGGTTACACTAAGGGTTCCGAAACGTATAAATTTTGCATGTATGCAGATGATGTTTTGATGTTTATTACTAACCCTCATGTCTCTCTCCCCAATCTTTTCTTGACTCTGTCTCATTTTGCAAAAATCTCTGGCCTGTCCATTAATGTGTCTAAATCTGTAGCCCTCCCTATAGGCTTTACACCCAATGATTTGGCCCTTATTAAACAAAACTACTCATTTACTTGGGCCTCCACCCACATTTCTTATCTGGGGGTTGGTCTTCCCGGGAATTTTGGGGACCTCTTTGGGGTCAATTATCCCCCACTGATTAGCAAACTTAAAAACACCCTAAGAAGTTGGCTCTCTTTACGTATCCCCTTTATAGGTCGAATCACTGCCCTCAAAATGGTCATCCTACCCAGGTTGCTATATCTATTTCGCTCTCTACCGGTTAAGCTCCCCAAGAGCTTTCTCCTTGACCTTCAGTCTCATTTCAATAGGTTTATTTGGAACAGTAGACCTCCCAGATTTGCGAGAGGGGTACTCTATAGATCTATGAAAAATGGTGGTCTGGGGGTACCTCAGATTTGGTTGTACTACCTTGCCTGTAGATTTACTCAGCAGGCACAGTGGTCGATCCCTAATTCTAAAGTCCCCTGGGTGAGGTTTGAGGGTGACTCGATCACTCCATTCTATCTCCCCGGCCTTATGTGGTCAACTAATCATCCCCTCCTGACTCTAACCACGCGCAATACTATAGTGGCAGATTGCCTCCAACTGTGGCACCGCTTCAAGCAGAGATACGACATCACCCTGGGGCGCTCTTTAGGGGCCTCCTTCCTGGGTGACCCTAGGTTCCCCCCGGCTTATCTCCATCCTGAATCTTTTGACACTTGGGTCCGTTGTGGGCTTACCCAGTTGAAGGACTTTGTGACGGGCTCTGGCTTTGTTCAATTTTCGACTCTGCAGGCCCAGCACCAACTCCCGGACTCTGAATGCTATAGATACTTGCAGATCCGCCACTTCTTCCTCTCCCGGTACGGACTCCACCCTCGGGCACAGCTCACTGTCTTTGAGGACGTGTGTTTCAATTTCCCACGCCAAAAGGGATTGATCTCTCTGATATATAGGGCCCTTGAGGGACATTCGGAGTGCCAGTCCCTTCGATATAGAGCTCGCTGGGAGGAGGAGTTGGCTCTGGAGACGGGAGTGGTGGATTGGGAAGAAGGTTGGAACAACATGCGCAAATGCACCAGATCCTTGACTGTTAGGGAGACGGCCATCAAGGTTCTCACTAGGTGGTACTACACCCCGGTACGTTTGCACCAGATTTATCCCCTCACATCCCCCAACTGTTTTAGAGGGTGCAATCATCCCGGCACCTTTGTACACATTTTTTGGGATTGTGACTTAATTCGCCCTGTCTGGCAAGAGGTCTTAAGGCTGGTGGATGGGTTCACGGGCCGAACACTGTCCCTCTCTTATCACCACTGCCTTCTATTCCAGACCCCCCCCGACACCCCTAAACATTTTATAAGACTAGTGCACTCTATCTGTGTTGCTGTACTGTGGACTATTGCTCTTCACTGGAAGTCCCCGTCTATACCTTTAGCACAGGTTCTCACTTGTATTGATCAGGTAATGCTGTCTGAGAAGATCTTTCACACTCTACATGACACTGAACACATCTATGACCTTAAATGGACCCCATGGTTCCTGTTTCGTTTACAGTAGTGATCGCACCTTGAGTTTTTCCTTTTGCCTCTCTTTTCTGTTTGCTTTTTCTCCTCTATTTCCTTTGTTCCTCTCTGCTCTCCCTCCCCCTTCTCCCTGTCATGATCTTTCTTTCATAATTGGGATATGATGGTCAGCTCGTTTAACTTGTCATTCTCGTTACTATTATGATTGATGGTTGGAATTTAAGACCCATACAGTATATCATTTATCTATGATTGGTCCTGCAAGGTTCTGTTATGTGTTTATTACCTTTTGGTAACCTGGTCTTCCAACATTTTATGCCAATGTTGAAATATGATTCTTTTTGCTGACTTTGTATTTCTGTTAATAACTTTAATAAAACCTCTTTTGAAAACATAAATGTTATAACTGTGCCGCAACAAAGAAGATCCAGGGGTTAGGGCCAGCCGATTCTCATTCACTTTTAGTGTATTGCAGCAATTCTAATCTGATTCTGGGGAGCTTTTTTCTCCATATCAAATCTCAAAATATGGCATTGACTTTTATGAAGGTTGTTTGGGGTATCCACACATGTGAACTGTGATAAAGGAGTTGGGATATATAGATCATTTTAATCAAGTTGATACATTCAACCACAGAGAGAGGCAGCTTACACCACAACTTACATTGTATCTGGAACCTGGACAGCAAGAGCACAATATTAGTTGAGATATAATCTTTAGGGGAATTGGTCATAAATATGCCAAGGTATTTTTAAGGCAGAGACCACCTTGAGGTGTGCTAGGGATAGGGGCAGAAGTAGAGGCAAGGGATCTAAGAGTAGCAGCATAGATTTCTCCCAGTTAATGGTTAGCCCTGAGAACTTTACAAACTCATCAGTGCGTTGCATCACAATTGGTAAAGAGGATTGAGTATTAAAAAGAAGCAATAGTACATCATCTGCAAATAATGCAATCTTTTCAATAAAAGAACCTCTAACAAACCTGATGACAAAGTAGGGGGGTCCAGGGCAGACAGGCCAGGGGCTCTATTGCAATAACAAAAATGAGAGGTGACAGCAGAGACCTCCATCTATTGCCCGTAAACAAATAAAAGAGGGGTGACTTCAAGCCATTGACCCAAGTGCAAGCCTTCAGAGCAGCACAGAGCAATTTTACCCATTTGTCTATGGTAGATATCATTTTGACAATTTCTCCAGGACAGCACAAAGGTATAGTCACTCAACACTATCAAATGCCTTGATGACGTTAACTTCCAAGTAAGTTATATTAGTTTGATAACTTAACAGCACCTGCATATTCAAGTAGGCTTACCTGATTTTGACTGCTGTGGACAAGTTGGGCATAAATCCTGCATGATCTGGGTGGATGATATGCAAATTAACTTTGTTGAGCCTGTTGGAGAGACTTTAGCCAGGGTCTTTACCTCATAGGGTAATAGAGAAATAGGCCTATATGAGTTGGGATAGATAGAGTCCCTATCTTTCTTGACTTGACTACTATGGCTGCCTCATACATACCATAGATGTTGGGAGTCTGCTGTTTGAAAGGTCCTCATTAAGTGCAAGCAGCAGGGGGAAATGTCGCTTCTCCATATTTTTTGTATATTTTTATAGGAAGGCCATGAGATTGTGAAGCCATGGGCAGTGGAGTCAGGCTGCTGCAGCCAGCAGGACTGACTGGGAGCAGTAGTTCTCCTAGGATAGCAAGCACTAGAACTTTCCATTCTTTTTGCTACAGGAAAGGGGCCTGCGGTTCCTGCCTGCAAAGGGCTGTTGCTAGGGCCTGTGTAAGGCCCAACCACATGCTAGCTGTTACTGAAGAGTTGTGCTGGAGGGAGAGGAAGGAATAGTCTGCAGTAAGAGTTGTGCTGGAGCAAGAGGAGAGTTTATTATTTGTCCCAAGCTATGCAAGAATCTTTCTGGGCATCCCATTAATCCCTTAACCCCATCCAAGTTATAATCCCTCAATAAAAACACAAAACAAAGCTAACGGACTGTTCATTGTTCTGGAGTGTATGGGAAGTGAATGCTAGGCTGGGCAGGGTGACAGGTGGACCACAATATCCAGCAGCCCCTACGGGGGTACCACTACACCTGCTTAATAAGGATACCCCAAAAGTATGACTTGAGAGTATTCCAAATAATACAGTTCAAGGCAGAGCCAGCGTTGTGAGCCAAGGTCTTGATGGAGGAGTCTATATCATTCAACGGTGGGAAAAGCTCCAAACCCAGGTTGCAACAGTCCAAATATCCTGCAACCCCAATTCTCTGGCTATCCCGAGTTGGGACACATTTTCCACAGGGAAGGAATGAATCTCTGGTGTGATCAATAACATTATTGAATCCCTGGTGACAAGGGTTGGTTTGGGAAGTATATCTCTTGCAAATGAGGCAAGGGGAAGGATTATAAACATTGCCAAGAAAATTTCCATGTCATATAGTTTACAACGCAGAAAAACATATCTGTCCCCACTATTAAGGTTGGGCTGAACACCCCCTGGTTCATGCCAGAACTCTCCAGCATCACAAAAGTTCAGACTCAAACTGCAAACCTTATTAAAGTGTATGGGACCTGAATATGCCCGTTATTGGCCATAAAAAGGGTACTGCCCTAGGGGATGTGTATTAACCAGTTCTGGACCGGCGCACGAAGATGTACATCGGCAGAATGGCACGGGCAGGCAAACTGGCATACAGGTATGTCCAGTTGAAATTGCCGCCCTGCCATCATGTACGCACCGCGCGCGTGCCTGTCGGGACCCCCGTGAGTCTGGTCGGATACCCGCCATCATCTCACAGGGAGGCTGAACGGGGAGATGCTGTTTACATCGGCATCTCCCCGTTCAGCCTCCCCGTGAGACGTGAGTTCTGCCTAGCAACAAGTGACACTGATCTCTGCTCCATGTGATTGGAGCTGAGATCGGTGTTCACTAACACATAGCCCAGCCCCCCACAGTTAGCAACATGCCCCTAGGACACACTTAACCCCTACACTGCCAACCCCTGGTTAACCCCTTCACTGCCAGTGTCATTTACACAGGAATCAGTGCATTTGTATAGCACTGATTGCTGTATAAATGACAATGGTCCCAAAAATGTGTCAAAAATGTCCGATGTGTCTGCCATAATGTTGCAGTCACAATAAAAATCGCTGATCGCCGCCATTACTGGTAAAAAATATTAATAAAAATGCCATAAAACTATCCCCTATTTTGTAAAAGCTATACATTTTGCGCAAACCAATCAATAATCGCTTATTGTGATTTTTTTACCAAAAATATGTAGAATATGTATCGGCCTAAACTGAGGGAAAAAAATGTTTTTTTATATATTTTTGGGTGATATTTATTATAGCAAAAAGTAAAAAATAATGCGTTTATTTTCAAAATTGTCGCTCTTTTTTTGTTTATAGCGCAAAAAATAAAAACCAATCAAATACCACCAAAAGAAAGCACTATTTGTGGGGAAAAAAAGACATCAATTTTGTTTGGGAGCCACATCGCATGACCACGCAATTGTCAGTTAAATTGAGGTCAATCTTGAGCAATTTGAGGAGTGTCAAAGTATTGCACTTTGCCTTCCTGCACCACTACAGGTTGTAGTGAATCTCCTTCAGAACTCTCTGTAGTCCCTGTAGTTCATCAAGCTTATAATTAAAGGTCTTCATGAATTGCCTGGGGGCAGGGGTCGATAGGGGACACTGTGTGCACGTTCAACTGCATAGAGGGGAGACAGGTCTCTTTTGAGAAGCCATCACTCTGCAAAATCGGATGGTCTGCACCTTCCACTTTCTCTGGGAGGCCAACTATTCTGATTTTGTTCTAATGCACATTGAATGTATTTAGCTGATTTACACTGAAAGTTTAGCTGGGTTTTAAAAAAACCTCACAATTAATAAAATCTGAACTGCCTACCCATAATTAATGTAAGTCATCCACAGACCTCATATTCCAACCAGCACCTAAATACTCTCATTGCCATACACAGAAAATCCATGCTGCAGCTCTTTCCAGCTCAAGGCCTATTCACAGTCAGACTGCTAATTGTGACTAATAGGCTGCTAATAGTGACTCTTTGCATTAACTTGTAATTGTCAATAAAAGCCTTTGACATATATGAAATACTTGAAATTATACTTCAGTATACCATTTTAACATTTGACAAAAATAAAAACACTAAAACAGCAAATTTATAAAAATGTATATTTGTGTCATTCTCAAACCTTTTGGCCATGATTGTACTGTTAAAAATGCTTATCCGATCCCATTGATTACGGAATTATTTGACCTTCTCAAGGGAGCAACAGTCTTCACAAAGCTTGATTAGAGAGGGGCATACAATCTTGTGAGGATTAAAGAGAGCGACGAATGGAAAACTGCATATAACCACTTAAGCCCCGGACCATTTGGCTGCCTAAAGACTAGAGGACTTTTTACAATTTGGCACTGCGCTGCTTTAACTGGTAATTGCGATGCAATGTTGTACCCAAACGAAATTTGCGTCCTTTTTTTCCCCACAAATAGAGCTTTCTTTTGATGGTATTTGATTGCCTCTGCGATTTTTATAAACGGAAAAAGACCGGAAAAAAAAAGATATTTTCTACTTTTTGTTATAAGAAAAATCCAATAGACTCAATTTTAGTCATACATTTAGGCCAACATTTATTAAGCCACATGTCTTTGGTAAAAATATGTCAACAAGCGTATATTTATTGGTTTGCGCAAAAGTTATAGCGTCTACAAACTAGGGTACATTTTCTGGAATTTACACAGCTTTTAATTTCTGACTGCCTATCTCATTTTTTTAAATAAAATAGTTTTTATTGAAAATATAAAAAGGAAAAAGTACATATACATGAACAATCCAGGTTACAGATGCGTAGAAACACATCATCATACATAAAGACACTTTTCAAACTGAGCATCTTGCCAACACATTAACTGTATATTTCACATTTCGGAAATCCCATTCACCTTGATCATATTGGTATCTGTAAAGTCTGTGCCACATATCGTAAACTGCACTTCAACCTGAATGTATATAGAACCTCTTTGAACCTTTATCAACTGAAGTTCTTTTTTTTAACAGCACGGTTGGTTTCATTGAGAAGACAGTACAGAACAAGCCATATGCAGACATCACAACAGACTGGTACAGTACAAATGTTATCCATAGGTAATACAGCATAACTAGAGAGCCAATGAAGCAAAGATTACATTAAATAAAAATGTTCTTGATCAAGCGGGCTCACAGTCGGGCACATATATGCCCCTAAAATAAATAGGAGTACGGAGGAAGGGGGGGGAAGGGGGGGGGAGGAAAGGGAAAGGAGGGGGAGGGGGAAGAGGGGAGGGGGGACCCACCTTCAATACCATAAGAATTCAAAACTGTTCCACCCAAGGTAACCATACACGGTCGAACTTCTGCGGGCACCCTCTAACTAGATAAGTCAGCTTATACAGGGGGAGGACAGCATTAACCGCTGCATCCCACGATTCCACCGTAGGGGGCGAAGACGATATCCAGTGCCGAAGAATTTCCCTCCGGGCGTAAAATGCCAGGAGGGAAAGCAACAGCTTACTGTACCGTGGTCGCTGCTCATCCTCCTGAATCCCCAGAAGGGCAAACTCGGGTGTCATAGGCACTTCCAGTTGCAACCAAATATTAATACAATCGAAAACATCCCTCCAGAACCTTGCAATACGAGGGCATTCCCAGAACATGTGTAGAAAAGAACCTTCGGGGTAATGACACCTGGGGCATTCCGGGGACCTATGGGGATACATTCTGTGCAGCCTCTGCGGCGTGAAGTACACGCGGTGTAAGAATTTTGTGTGGATCAGCCGGTCCCTAGAGGAGATCAGCAGCCGGGACCCGTCCTCAAAGCACTCCTCCCAATCCTGCCTGTCCAGACTAGGGATGTCCGCCTGCCACTTGTCCCAGAGGGTGTTCATCCTAGGAGAGTCGGAGCGCAACAGGACCTGGTACAGCGTGGTAAGGGTCTTTCCAAGGGATTCCTGCGCCAGGGTGTCCTCAACCGGGTCCGCCCGCAGCACAATAGGCCTGGGAAACTGGCCCTGGCCGCATGTCGCAATTGGTAATACTGAAAAAGCATAAACCCAGGAAGCCCCGACCCCTCCACTAGACTTCTAAAGGGAAGTAAGGTCCCCTCGGCATAAATATCCCTGAGGGTCCGAACGTTGTAGCGGGCCCACAGCTGTGGATCCGGAACCGTCTGGAAGTGGGGGATGCCCAGGTTACCCCACAACGGAACAAAGGGTGAATATTGGTCCTCCCGAAGGAACCGCTTTCTAGCCACCGCCCATGCCCGTAAGGTTGTCTCGGTAGAAGACGGAAGAGACCGATACGCCCTGGGGCCCCTGTATACCAGATTCCCGAGCTCTCGCATGGAGCCCAAGACCGCCGCCTCCAGGCCCACCGCCGCATTGGCCCCAGACTGCTAAAACCACCATCTCACTGATACTAGGATCGCCGCCCAATAATAAACTTGTAAGTTCGGCAAAGCCAATCCCCCACACCGAACCGGCAACTGCAGGGTTGCTCTAGCCAGTCTAGGGACCCCGCCACTCCACAGAAAGGCCCCTAAAAAAGGAACCAGGGAGCCACACCGGGCAGTTGCGGAACATATACAAAAAACGCGGGAGGAACATCATCTTGAGAATGTTAATCCGTCCCAATAGGGACAGGGGTAGGTCTCTCCACTTAGCGCAATGGTCCTTAAGTTTCGCCACCAGGGGCTGAAGATTGAGCCGACGAAACGCCCGAGTCTCCCTCGCGATCACCACTTCCAGATATTTAAACTCCTCTGCCCAAACCAGTGGGGTCGGTGTCTGTGACGCCCTCGCCTGGGGATCTAAAGAGAATAGGATAGACTTAGTCCAGTTAATTTGGATACCCGAGTATTTGCCGAATACAGTGAAAATATCCAGGGCTGCCTGCAGTGAGGCCCCCGCATCTTGTAGGTATAACAGGGCATCATCCGCGTATAGCGAGATTTTCTCCTCCAAAGGGCCCACTCTAAGACCCTTGACCGCCGCCGACTCCCTAATTAGAATCGCCAAGGGCTCAAGGGCTAATGCAAAAAGGCTGGGCGACAACGGGCACCCTTGCCTGGTGCCCCTCTGGAGGAGAAAAAACTCGGAAAGGGTGTCATTCATGCGGATTCTGGCCCTTGGGCTCCCATATAGCATACGCAACCAACCCAAAAATTTAGGGCCCAGCCCAAACCTACGGAGGACTTCCCAGAGATAGACCCATTCCACAGAGTCAAAAGCCTTCTCTGCATCCAGAGAGGCTATGACTCTGGTGCCCATGTTGTCATGAGGCATATCCAAATTAAGGAAGAGCCTACGAATGTTGATATCGGTGCCCTTCCCCGGCATGAACCCCGTCTGGTCCCGGTGGATTAGGCCCTCCAGCACCTGCATCAACCGGCGTGCTAAGACTTTCGCTAGCAGCTTAGCGTCTGTGTTAAGCAGCGAAATAGGCCGATAAGCGGCACAGTCTTCAGGGTCCTTACCGGGTTTGGGCTCCAACACCACCACTGCCTCAGTCATAGAATCTAGGAGAGAACCCAAGTCAGCGAAATGGGAAAAAAAGGAGACCAGCCTCGGGGCTAATAACTCCTGATGCATTGAATAAAATTCGATTGGGAGGCCATCCGGCCCCGGAGCCTTACCCGCCTGCATACACCCCATCGCTACTTGTACCTCCTCAAGAGAGATATCCCGATCCAGGTCCTCCCGCTGAGCCGGGCTCAGGCATGGGAAGTCCACCCCATCCAGGAACCCAGCTAATTCCCCCTCCGAATAACCGACCCTAGAAGAGTAGAGCCCCCGATAATATTGCAAAAACCTAGTGTTGATCGCTTCAGGGGTAGTCAGGGGGGCACCATCCGCATCCTTCAACCGCCCTATGTGGGTCACCGGGCACTGTCCTCTGGCCAACCAGGCCAGAAGCCTCCCATTTTTATCTCCGAATTCGAACACCCTCTGGGCACTGGACAACATGGACTTCTTGGTCAGGTCAATTCTAAGCAGCGATAGCTCCTGAAGGGCACCCTGCCACAGAGTATAATTATTAGGCTGCGGGCTGGTGACAAACCTCGCCTCCAGGTCCCGTGCTCGCTCCTCCAATTGCAGCAGAGACTGCACATATTCCCTCTTCCGTTTACCGATCCTTCTCATGTATTCACCCCTAATCCAGGCCTTGAATGCATCCCAGGCACACAAGGGGTCGACAGAACCCTCATTGTGTATCCAAAAGTCACACAACGCCTCTGGAATCTCGTCCCGGATGCCCACCTCCTCAATCCAGTACTTCAACAGCCTCCACAACCGCGGTCCCGTCGCCCCCATCCCCCCAACCGACACCAGTAAGGGAGCGTGATCCGAAATGCCCTCCACAGAGACCGTCTCCCGAAGCGCAGCGGAGGACGCAAAAGCCATGTCCAATCGGGACAGTGTCCGATACGTAGCGGACAGACAGGTGTACTGTGCATCAGAGGGGTGGAAGTGCCTCCACAGGTCCGTTAACCCAAATGCAGAAGCCCAATTAGACAACCCACAGCTAGACACAGGGGAGGGATGGAGCCTATCCAAGGCATTAGACATGACTAAGTTGAAATCCCCAACCAGTAACACCCGCTCCACCCCCAACTGAGCCACCACCCGCATCACATTGTAGAGCAGAGCACTATCCGCGGGGGGGGGGCAAATACAGGCCCACAATAACAAAGGGGATGCTGGAAATCAGCGCATGGACCAAAACAAAGCGTCCCTCCGGATCTGTTTTGATCAACATGGGCTGAAAATCCAGCGATTTGTGCACCAACACACTAACACCCCTGGCATAGCTAGAGTAGGAGGCGTGATAATGCGCTCCCACCCAGGCCCTCTTCAATCCCAAGGTCCTGGAACCGATAAGGTGTGTTTCTTGGAAAATACATATTTTGGGAGTATATCTGTGCACATACTTAAATACCAGGGACCGTTTTATGGCAGAGTTGAGGCCACGGACGTTCCAATAAAGAACCGTAAATTCAGCCATGATCTCCGCTCCGCCACAATAACAGCATCCCTAGAAAGGTGTGCCATCTCCATCCACCCCCCCTCCACAGGACCAGAACCTCCCCAGCATCACCAGGCCCCTCCTGCACCAGCGACCCGGTCTCCACGTACCAGCGAAAGCACAGCCCGCAGAAATAAACCACACGTGTCTTCCCAAACCAACCAAACAAAACTTACACATCTCCAAACCCAGTATCCCATGGGTCGCAACAGGCATCCCCCCCCACCCCCCTCCCCGTGCACCTCCCAACAGTGGAGGGCACATACACCTCCCAAAAACAAACATGAACAAGTTCAGATGGGGTAAATGGCAGCGGATTCGCAACCACTCGGGTTACACCGACAGTCTCAACCACAGAACAGTGGGGTAATTCAAAAAGAAGAAGCGACAGTCAATGTCTCTGTCCCGAGATGCTGGATTACGGACAAAAATAAAAACATGTTAACAAATAAAAACAATAGAAAAAAATTCGGTGTGCCAGAAAAAGTCCAGGGATATCCTCAGGAGGAATACAATGGCTCCGGGGTGAAAGTTTCCAGGCAAAGAGCGTAACAAGCGGTATATCAGGCAGTCCAAAACAAAAAAAACAAAAAAACAAAAAGGAAGGGGTAGCCAGGGGTGGCTGCTAGGCCCCACCACTAGGTCGGTAAGGCAAGAAGGATAGGGCATCCACCAGAATTGAACGGGAGGACAAAAGTAAAGGCAAAGCGTCCTTATCAGATAGCCCATATCCAGCCATCCCCAAGCAACAAAGAGAACAAACCAACTCCTGGTACCCAATCCACAGCTCACCCACGGGGAAGGGTGTCCATCCAGGCACTGGCATCTTTAGGGCTAGTGAAGATCCGTACAGTCTCGCCGTCAACCACTCGTAACTTGGCTGGGAACAGGATGCTGTAACGAATGTTCTTGCTCCTCAGAGCGGCCTTGACCGCATCGAACGACCTGCGTTGCCGCTGTGTCTCGAGAGTGTAGTCGGGGAACAGCATAAGCTTGACGTTTCGATATGGAATGTCACCCGCTGCCCTGGCCGCGCGAAGAAGTTCATCCCTGTCGCGGAAGTTCAGCAGCCGCAGGATCAGCGTGCGCGGAGGGGCGCCCTCCGGACCGGGCCTCGGTGGGACCCGGTGTGCTCTTTCCACTGTAAAATACGAGGATAACTGTGCGGCGGGGAGAATCGAACGTAGCAGGTCCTCCGTAAAAACAGTGGGATTCCTACCCTCCACACGCTCCGGGAGCCCGACAATACGGAGGTTGTTACGTCGGCTCCTGTTCTCGGCGTCCTCTGCTCGGTATTCCAGTGCCCTGACCTTCGTCTGGAGCGCCCGTATGGAGGCTTCATGGCTGGTCACCGCGTCCTCAGCATCTCCAATCCGCTGTTCCGCCGCCGAAATCCGGGAGCAGATCTTGTCAATATCCTGTCGCAGCAGCCCAACATCCAGCTGTACGGCCTCGATTTTGTTCGTTAGGGCTGCCTGACACGCCGTAATGGCCGCCATCACCTCCGGGATCCCAGGCGGAGCGTCCTCCACGCGGTCTGTTTGCGACGCCATATTGCTAAGGCACACTGAAGCAGGCCGCTGTACCGGGTCTTCCAAAGGCTCAGCGGGCGAGAGGAACTTCAACTTCTTGGCCCTTCTGGGACCCCCGGAGCTTCTAGAAGGCATACACGGGTTTCTGAGTAAAGTAACACCGTAAACGGATAGTCAAACGGATTATCTACCAGCAGAGCTCAGGCAGCACGTCTGCTCAGTCCACCATCCCGGCCACGTCCCCTATCAACTGAAGTTTAGTAACAAAGATGTTAAACAGGTAAGAAAGACATCAGTTTTGTCTACAGAGAAGAGTGAAAGAGAAAGGGGGGAAGAAAGGGAGTAGAGAGTTTGGGATTTTAGGGTACAGAAAAGGAATATAAATGATCCATCACAGGTGCGTACCATTCATGCTTTTTTCCCTATAGAGGAATTCCATGCAGACCAGTTAGCTATGTATTTCTTTCCGGATCCATCTCTAAATGCTAGAATTTTCTCATATTCCGAGATAATATTCACCTTCATTATCAGTTCTGAGATGTTAGGTGTATCCCTGGATTTCCACTTATACACTATCAAGGACCTGGCTGCAAATACGATGTACATAGCTATAGTTCTCATGGGTATCGGGTACTCTGACATACAAATACTCAACAGTGCTTTTTCCAGGGAAGGCCTGGTCAGGACGCCTGTGACCCGGGCAATTAGTTTAAACACCTCGTTCCAGAAGCTCCGCAAATGCGGACACCTCCACCACATATGTAGCAGCGTCCCCACCTGGCCACACCCCCTCCAGCACCAACTAGACTTCTCGCCTGAAAATTTAGCTATTATGTAGGGGGTAAGGTGCCATCTGGCTGTTATTTTCGCAGCCAGTTCCTCATAGTTCGAACATCTCGAGAATCTGGCATTATTTCTAAAAGCTAGTAACCATTGTTGATCAGTAAATTTCTGTCCTAGATCTGTCTCCCATCTCTCCAAGTGACCGAATCGATAAAAAAATGACTTCTCATTGAGTAAATCATACGTTAATGAGATTCCCTTAAGTTTAGGGTTGGGTGAGTTCAAGAAATCCCATACAGTTGTAATAAACTTAGTGCTAGATCTTTTTGGAACCAAGACACAATTTGACGATATGTCAAAAATTCAGTTTGGGGTATATTAAATTTGTTTTGGAGTACCTGAAAGGGCATAATGTGGTTACCCTCTAGAAGGTCCTGAACGTTTATTATCCCTCCTCTTCGCCAAATGGACAGAGACATGTTCGGAATTAACCAAAGAAGAGAGTCTGTGGGGATAGGAACCGAGGTGAAGGATTCTGCGGTGTGGTGAGATGCAAGCAGACCTCTCCAGGCTTGGAGAAAAGCCTGAATGGTGGGGTGATCATTAATAAACTTAAATTGCTCAAAGTTATAAGCAATTAGAAGGGAGCGGAGTGACTAAGGGTGTATCCAAGCCTGTTCTAATTGGCACCAAGACTTCAGTTCTAGGGTGGAAAACCAACCACGTAGCCGATCCAGAACCGCCGCTGTGGCATAGTCCTGTAGGATGGGAACACCTAATCCGCCCGTATGTTTCTTTTTACCCTGCATGGCAGAAGAAAATCTGGCTCTTTTCCCCACCCAAATAAATGCTAACATTTGTCTCTGGAGAGCCTTAAAAAAGGGGGTGGGTATGTGGATTGGTAGAGCCCTGAAGAGGTACGTCAATTTGGGAAGTAGTAGCATTTTATACGCTGCCAAGCGTCCGTGCCATGATATATAAGCCTAATTATGTCTGACTGAAGCATATCTAGTAAAGGGGGAAAATTTGCCTGAAATAACTGGGTAGTAGAAGGATTTAAGTTCGTGCCCAGGTACTTTATAGAATCTGTAGACCATGGATATGGAAGATCTCTTTGAATTTCTGCTTTAAGATGTCCGTCTATACCTATGCCTAATATGCATGATTTGTTTTCATTAATTTTATAATAGGATGCATTCCCAAACTTTACAATAATTTCATGCGCTGCAGTAATGGATTTATAGGGATCGTAAAGTGTCAAAATGACATTGTCCGCAAAGAGTGAAATCTTGTGCTGCTTTTGCTGGGATGGAATGCCTTGCACATCTAGCTGTTGTCTAATGGTTTCTGCAAAGGGCTCCATTACCGTCGCAAAAATAATGGGAGATAGCGGGCAACCTTGTCTGGTGCCGTTTGTTATTCAGAATTTTTTTGAGAACATACCCTCAGCATACACATATGCCGACGGTGAGGAATATAGAGCCTGTATGGCTTGTTGGATTTGTCCCGTCAACCCGAACGTTTGTAGAACCTTGGTCAGGTACCCCCAGTGAATTCTGTTGAAGGCCTTCTCTGCATCCAAAGATAGCAGCAGAGAAGGCCCTCCCGACTTTTCAGCCGAGTAAATAATGTTTATCAGTCTCCTAGTTGCGTCTTTGGCCTGTCGGCCCAGTACAAAGCCTACTTGGTCGTGGTTGATAAGTCCTGGTAGCAGGCCTGCCAACCTACTAGCAATCAATTTCGCATACACTTTAATATCGACATTCAATAATGATATCGGTCTATAACTCTGTGGAAGTGTGGGGTCCTTACCCGCTTTTGGTAATGATAGATGCAGTAAGCATCTCACTCGGAAAAGAGGCACTGGACATCGCGGCATCAAAGATCCATTTCATATACGGTGATAGCTCAGTTTGGAACAATTGAAAATACTCTGACGAATAGCCATCAGGGCCTGGCGCTTTATTATGGGGCATACTTTTAATAATTTTTTGGATTACGGGGATCGTGCAAGGTGAGTTTAAAGCCTCCAGTTCACATTGTGAAATTTTGGGTAGATTAAGTGAGTTCAAAAAATCAGAAATCGATCGTTCAGATGGTTGGAATGTATCTGGATCATCTTTAAGATTATATAGGGTCTCATAGTAGTCGATGAAAGCGTCCGCAATCTCTTTAGGGTTATATACTTTTTGCTTAGTGATGGGATTAAACATGCAACCGATCCTTTGTTGTGCGACCCTTTCCCGAAGCTGGCCCGCCAGCAGTTTCCCCGCCTTGCTGCTGTATCTGTAACTGTGAGCTTTAAGGAAACGAAGGTGGATCTCCTGCTGGGAGACCAGCAAGGCACGCAATTCTTGTCGAGTAGCGAACAGGGCATCCCTTACTTTTTGTGTAGTGTTCTGTTTATTAGTAGATTCCAAATTCTTTATCGTCTCTAATAGACCGTTAAGCCGTTCCGTTGCCTCTTAACCTTAGCACTTAATTGGATTAGTAAGCCCTTCATATACACCTTGTGTGTATTCCAGAGGGTGAAGGCATCAGATACGGATGGAGCATTAATATCGAAAAATTCTGACATAGCTGTCTTCAAATATTTTGTATTATCAGGCTGGGAAATGATGGACACATCATTTCGCCACCTGTTTGCTCTCGTCACAGCACCTTGATCCCCCACCCTCACTGAAATAGGCGCATGGTCCGACCAAGTTATGACATGGATCTCGGATTTGACAATTTTTTGTAACAGAAATTTGTCTACAAGGAACATATCAATACGTGAATATGAATGATGCACATTTAAGAAAAAGGTAAAGTCCCTTTCAGATGCATGCTGGCACCGCCAAGCATCAAAGAGGCCAGCAGTAGAAATGTTTTTTGTCAGA
Organism: Lithobates pipiens; assembly: GCF_037356315.1. NCBI lineage: Eukaryota > Metazoa > Chordata > Amphibia > Anura > Ranidae > Lithobates > Lithobates pipiens. The sequence goes on from NW_027507784.1 coordinate 145,182,179, forward strand.
TTGGACCTGTTGGACTTTCGTCGCTGTGGGTTGGAAACATCTAAGTCATTATTCATAATGGCATTGAAGTCCCCACAAATTAAAACATGACCCTGTTTCATGGTGGACACTTTTTTCCATATTTTTTGTAAGAAGCTATGTTGGTTGGAGTTTGGAAGATACACATTTACCAGAGTGTATTTCACCTGGGCAATCTCACAAATAAGAATGATGTACCTTCCCGATTGGTCCAAGTAAGAGTCCAGAAGACAAAAGAGGATGGTGTTCTTAACTGCAACGACAACTCCTGCTTTCTTCTTGGGACCATTGGCCATGAACACATGTGGAAATTTACAATTAGCGAATGACGGGTGATTCCCCGCCATGAAGTGGGTCTCTTGAAAGCAAATTATATCACAATGTAATTTAGATGCTTCTTTCCACACCATTTGGCGTTTATAGGGACTGTTAAGACCCTTGACATTGAGCGACGAGATTGTAAAAGCCATATTGTGGTGCCTAGCTCTCGTATTTTAAGGCTTGACGGGTCTGGTGAGTTGATCCATTGGAGAGAAAAGCCAATGGAACTTCAATGTTACTACCCTTAACGAATGGACTGTTTATGTCAATCGGATAAGTCCGAATCTGTACCCTCAGTAGGTTATAAAGGAAAGGACCGCAGTAGGGTCCGGTGATAGAGTAGATTCGAAATAGAACAACAACAACAAGAAGAATAAAAAGGTAGCGATTCACTAAGGAATCTGTGCTGGTAAAATACCGCTAAATCCTGGGGGGGTAGAAGCGGGTTTAAGTAGATCCAAAAAATAGTAAGAAAAAGAAAACGTAAATGTAACAAAAAAAACCTGTAGGCCTTTTTTCTGGGCATGTAGGCGAATTTAGTACGACCTTTGTAAAGTAGCCTCAGCCTGTCTCGGTATCCGAGCTTGTGCACGTGGAAAGGGGCGATCCCGTCCTGTCTGGGTCCGTGCATGGTGGTATCAGGAGTTGCCACTCTTCTAGGAGACGGATACCCTCTGCAACTTTAGCCACTATGTGCGACTTTCCTTCATATGTGATGAGCAACTTAGCTGGATACAGCCATCTGTAGGGGATTCGGTGGCTGTTCAGAGGTTTTGTTATTGTAACCAGTTGCCTGTGTTGTTGCATAGTGTAGGCCGAGAGGTCGGCAAAAAAGGACAAGTCTCTGAGTTCAATAGGTAGATCCTCCCTCCTCCTTGTTGCTCTCACAAAACTCTCTTTTACATGGTAGAAATGGACCCTGACTATAGTGTCCCTGGACAGATGCGCCGGGACGCTCTTAGGTCTAGGTAGTCTATGGATACGGTCCACCACTAACTCCTCCATAGGTAAGTCTGGAAGTGCTGCCTTCAGTAGATCAATAAAGTATTCTCTCAACTCCTGCTGCTTAATCGTCTATGGTATCCCACGAATTTTGACGTTGTTACGCCTTGAACGGTCCTCAAGGTCCGCTAATTTTGCCTTAATGGCCGCCAGGTCCTCTTGCCTGTTGTTGTGGGCATCTACCAACTCATTAAATGTTTGTGCAAAGTCCCCCATTTTTACTTCAACATGGGATACCCTGTTGGATACCGCAGTCACTTCTGACTTAAATTGCTGAGTAATAGACATTATGTCTGCATGCAGGGTTGATCGCAGAGACACTAAGATGTCTTTTAACGTGGTGTCCATCACTGGCTGGTTCAGTGTGGGGAAGTCAGTGATAGAGTCCTGCAACTCTCTGGTGTCATCCATGGAGGAATTAAAAGCACTCACCCCCTCTGTATTAGCTATGTGCTCCTCCGTTTTTTGCCTGCTTTTCGCCGGACTGGTAGAGGCAGAAGTCGGTACAGAATGTGAGAGTAGCACCGCTGCTGGCAGGTTGCCATTGTCCGTTCGCCATTCCGTTCTCTCCCGCTGAGACAGTGAGCCTCGTGCGCGCCCGCCATCTTGGGCAGGGTGCTGGCGCTGCTGGACAAAGAAATCCAGCATTTTGCCCGGTCTTGTTAACCCTTTTCTTTTCCTGGATGGCATCAGGGATGTTGCCCGCTGGTACTAGGATGGTTTTCGGCTTGAAACGAGGGCTGTCACTGCTGTATTCGCCTATTTTGCCCAGAATGCGACGGAGCCTCTCTCCTAAGCGTCCATCTGGTTGGCCACGCCCCCTGCCTATCTCATTTTTTGAGGTGCTAAAATGGAAAGACAGTACAAAACTCTCCAAATGACCCACTTTTGGAAAGTAGACACCCCAAGGAAATTGCTGAGAGGCATGTTGTGTCCATTAAATATTTATTTTTTGTCCCATGTGATTGAATAATGACAAGAATTTTTTTTTTTTTTTTACAAAAAGTTGTCACTAAATTATATATTGCTCATATCAGCCATGGTTATATGTGGAATTGCACCCCAAAATACATTTAGCTGCTTCTCCTGAGTACGGGGATACCACATGTGTGGGACATTTTGGGAGAAAGTTGACACCCCAAGCTATTTGCTGAGAGGCATGTGGAGTCCATGGAATATTTTATATTTTGCCACAAGTTGCGGGAAAATTACAAACTTTTTTTTTTGCACAAAGTTGTCACAAAATGATATATTGCTCAAACATGCCATGGGCATATGTAGAATTACACCCCAAAATACATTCTACTGCTTCTTACGGGGATACCACATGTGTGGGACTTTTTGGGAGCCTAGCTGCGTACAGGGCCCCGAAAACCAATCACCACCAGGGGTGGACTGACAACTGATGGGGCTCCCAGGCAATAGAAGATCATGGGGACCATGCGCCCCAAGCCACACCTGCACAGGGGGACATTGAGGGGGAGCACAGCACACAGGGGGACACTGGGGAGGGGGAAGCACACAGGGGGGAACTGGGGGGAGCACACAGGGAGACCCTGGGAAGGGGAGAGGGCACAGGAGGACACTGGGGGAGGGGGAAAGCACACGGGGGACACTGTGGGGTTGGAGAGCACACAGGGGGACACGAGGGGGCAAACAAGGGGTCACTGGAGGGGGGCACTGGGGGGAAGCACACAGGGGAACACTGTGGGGAAGAACACAGTGGGACACTGTGAGGGGGGGGGGAGCGCACAAGGAGACCCTGGGAAGGGGAAGAGGGCACAGGGGGACACTGGGAGAAGCACACAGGGAGACCCTGGGAGGGGAAAGCACACAGGGGGACACTGTGGGGGTGGAGAGCACACTGGAAGACACTGTGGGGGGTGGGGAGCACACAGGAAGACACTGTGGGGGTGGGGAGCACACAGGAGCACACTGTGGGTGGTGGATAGCACACAGGAGGACACTGGGGGATGGGGAGCACACAGGAGGACACTGTGGGGAGTGGGGAGCACACATGGGGACACTGTGGGGGTGGGGAGCACACAGGGGGACACTGTAGGGAGCACACAGGAGGACACTGTGGGGGGGAGCACACAGGGGGACACTGTGGGGGAGCACACAGGGGGACACTGGGGGGGAAGCACACAGGGGATGACACACAGGGGAACACTGGGGGGACACGGGGAGACCCTGGGGGGACAACACCCAGGGGGACACTGGGGGGACGACACACGGGGGACACTGGGGGAGACAACACACAGGGAGACACTGGGGGGGACACAGGGGGACACTGGGAGGGACACAGGGGGACACTGGCGGGACACACTGGGGGGGACACAGGGGAACACTGGGGGGACACACAGGGGAATACTGGGGGGACACATGGGGGAACACTGGGGGGCACACAGGGGGGCACTGGGGGGACACAACACTGGGGGGACACACAGGGAGACACTGGGGGGACACACAGGGGAACACGGGGGGCACTGGGGGGGACACACAGGGGGGCACTGGGGGGACACACAGGGGAACACTGGGGGGCACACAGGGGAACACTGGGGGGGACACAGGGGAACACTGGGGGGCACACACAGGGGAACAGGGGGGGCACTGGGGAGACACAGGGGGACACAGGGGGACACACAGGAGGACACTGGGGGGGCACAGGGGGACACTGGGGGGACACTGGGGGGACACTGGGGGACACTGGGAGGGACACAGGGGGATACTGGGGGAGACACTGGGGGGGAGAGCATACAGGGGAACACTGGGGGGAAAGCATACAGGGGGTAGTGTGGGGAGGGGGGAGAGCCCACTGAAGTCTGGCCCGGACCCCATACATCTGTACTTCACTCACCCCGGTCACCCGATGCCTGTAATAATACTACTAACAGCGCACTGTTCCCTGCCGGCCCCTCCTCCCTTCTCGCCCGTCCTAGGTGATGTCGTTTATAGTGCAAGCACCTGCGACGGAAGGGAGGGAAGGAGGGGCCGGCGGGGAGAAGCGCACCGTTAGCGGTATTATTACAAGCGCTTAAAGGGGCCTCTCGTTGGGCTGGCCACGGGCCCCCAATGGCTCCGGGCCCTCGGACGGTGACCGAATGACCGATGGGTCAGTCCGCCCCTGATCACCGCCTTCAGGATTTCAAAGGGCGTAAATGTTGGCTTTCACTCCTCACTACCTATCAAAGTTTTGATGGCCATAAAATGCCAAGATGGCACAATACCCCCCCCCCCCAAATGACCCCATTTTGGAAAGTAGACACCCCAAGCTATTTGCTGAGAGGCATTGTGAGTATTTTATTTTGCAGCTCTCATTTGTTTTTGGAAAAGAAGAAAGAAAAGAAAAATTTATTTGTTTTTCTTTTTTCAATTTTCAAAACTTTATGACAAAAAGTGAGATCTGCAAAATACTCACAATACCTCTCAGCAAATAGCTTGGGGTGTCTACTTTCCAAAATGGGGTCATTTTGGGGGGGGGGGGTGCCATATGGGCATTCCATGGCCTCTCAAACTGTGATAGGCGGTGAGGAGTGAAGTCAAAAATTTACACCCTTGGAAAGCCTGATGGCGGTGCTCGGTTTTCGGAGTCTCGGCTAGACTCCCAAAAAGTCTCACACATGTGGTATCCCTGTACTCAGCAGAAGCAACAGAATGTATTTTGGGGTGTAATTTCACACATGCCCATGGCATGTTTGCTCAATATATCATTTAGTGACAACTTTGTGCAAAAAAAAAAAAAAAAATTGTATTTTTCCCACAACGTGTCAAAATATAAAATATTCCATGGACTCGACATGCCTCTCAGCAAATAGCTTGGGGTGTCTACTTTCCAAAATGGGGTAATTTTTTTTTTTTTTAACTGTCCTGGCATTTTATGCACAACATTTAGAAGCTTATGTCACATGTCACCCACTCTTCTAACCACTTGAAGACAAAGCCCTTTCTGACACTTTTTGTTTGCAAGAAAATTACTTTGAACCCCCAAACATTCTATATTTTTTAAAAGCAAAGAACCTACAGATTAAAATGGTGGGTGTTTCATTTTTTTTTCATTTATTTGCGCAGCGATTTTTCCAACGCATCTTTAAAAAAAAACACACTTTTTTACATTTTAATGCACTAAAACACACTATATTGCCCAAATTTTTGATGAAATAAAAAAGATGATCTTAGGCTGAGTACATGGATACCAAACACGGCATGCTTTAAAATTGCGCACAAACGTGCAGCGGTGACAAACTGCATACATTTTTAAAAGTCTTTAAAAGTCTTTAAAAGCCTTTACAGGTTACCACTTTAGATTTACAGAGGAGGTCTACTGCTAAAATTACTGCCCTCGATCTGACCTTCGCGGTGATACCTCACATGCATGATGCGATTGCTGTTTACATATGGCGCCATACCAACGCTTGCATTCGGCCTTTGCACAAGAGCAGGGGTGGGCAGAGGTGCTTTTTTGTAAATCATTTTTATTGTTACCTCAGGGAATGTAAATACCCCCTATGATAGCAATAGGTAGTGACAGGTACTCTTTTTTGAAAAAAATTGGGGTCTATTAGACCCTAGATCTCTCCTCTGCCCTCAAAGCATCTGACCACACCAAGATCAGTGTGATAAAATGCCTTCTTAATTTCCCAATGTTTACATCCGGCAAAATCTAAGTCATGAAATGCTTGTAGCTTCTGGTTTCTTAGGCCAGGGAGATGATTGGAGCCATTCTGGTCTCTGATCAGCTCTATGGTCAGCTGGCGGAACCACAGGCTGCATTCTCTGATTACGTTTTCTGGCCACTTGTCTTTCAAACAGTATCTTCCCAGCAAGCGTGCCAGATATGGAGTCAAGATGTATAAGCTCAGTGACAAGTCCACAGGCTATACATAAAGTTTTATGGTTTACAAAGGAAGAGATAGTCACGTAGAGCCGCCAAACTGCCCAGATTACATAGGGAGCATTGGCAAGATTGTCAGGGATTTGGTGTCACCCTTATTCAGAAAGGGGTACCATTTGTATGTGTACAATTTTTACATGAGCATGCCACTTTTTAGTCACTTGTTTGATTATCATATTGGCGGATGTGGCACTGTGCGATTTATTCGCCGGGGCTTACCCCAGAGGCTTGTAGATTCCTGTCTTATGCTGGGGGAGAGAGCCTGCTTGAAGTGTAATAACTTGCTCCCTGTGAAGTGGAGGGATAATAAGAATGTTTTTGTTCTGTCCTCCCTTCATGCAGACACGACAGTCCAAATTCCTACGGCAATGGGTGTTTTGGAGAAACCCCTCTGTGTCCACGAATATAACCAAAATATGGGGTGAAGGGGTGAACCTCACCGACCAGTTGTTGGCGCGGTACTTAACTGCCGTAAGGCCAGATGCTGGTACAAAAAAGTGTCTGTATACTACATATTATTTCAATTGGCTTTGCTGAACACTCATGTGCTATACAGAGCTCCAGAACAAACTGGATCCTTCCTTAAATTCCAGGAAGAGATCATCAGAGCCCTTCTGTTTCCAGACGGTGCTCCACCTCACCTTCCCAATTCAAATGCAGTAAGTCAGCTGCATGAGAGGCATTTTCGGTATGTCCTCCCTAGTACCCCTACCCAACGAGCCCCCCAAAGAAGATGCCGTGTCTGTAGCAAGTGCAGATATAAGCGTGATACCTGCTATTATTGTCCCTCCTGTCCTGACAATCCTGGTCTTTGCATTTGTGAATGTTTTGAATGCTACCATACACTAGTGAAGTTTTACCGTAGGGCACAGCACTGCACAGACTAGGACACACTTTCACAGGGTCTCCCAAGATGCCATCGCATTTTGAAAAAAAAAAAAAAACACAAAAAAAAATTGTTGTTGTTTATTAGCGGCAATGAATTGACCAGTATACAAATTACTTTGGTCCACAATAGATCTATAGAGATCTTCTGTGAAAAACAGTGAATAAAAATCAAGTGACGTAAAATCAACTGTTTCCACCTGAATTCCAGGTTGGCCAGTGAATGGGGGAAGTACAGGTGCTGCAGAAGTGGTGGGCTCCCAATTAGGATTGGCAAATTCTGCAGGAAGGACACTATGAGCATGACGGTGCTGTCTTTGTCTTCTTGGTGACAGCGGGACACTATTCGTGCTTGTCACCTCGCCAGCTTGAACTGCACTTATCGCCACATCACCATGTGATACCGCAGTGCTGGATATACGACCAGGGTGTACTAGGCCGCTGGTGCTTGCCAGTTCACCAGAAGGATGAGCGGCACTAGTACTTCTCTGCTCCATATGAGAGCCCTGTGGTTCTTGCACCTCAACAGCAGCAGAAGAAGATCGGGGTCTGATACGCCTGACCTTGGCAGGGACTACAACTCTGCCGTCAGAGCTATCTGTGATGGAGCCGCTGTAATCTACAGGATCGTATTCTAAGCCTGAATCTGACAGATGAGTGACTTCCTATTCACTATCTGTCATGCTCAGAAATGTGTAGGCCTCTTCACTAGGGTACCTTTGATTTGCCATTTTGGGCTCTAAATTTATGGGTACACTAGTGTGACTCACAGGTAAAAAAAGCTCCTAGGCTGTCAGCAACTGTATCAAACACTACCAAAAAAACTGCTAGCGATCGCAGGGATCAGGCCTGACTCTGAGAACGCTGCAGTTATGTGTTTAGTGTTTTGTAAGTGACAGTGATCGATCAATACTGCACTTGGGTGGGTTGGGCTGGGTGGAGGGGCAAAATGCAGGTGTTAGCAGGTATTTGGGCTTATCCCACTAACACTGTGTTTTTGGGAACCCTAAACTGCTGGGGACGCTAATATAGATCTGATCAGGTCAAATATTTATCCATTCAGACACTATACCACTAAGGGAGGTGTATGCTGCGTGCGTGGGTATTAGCAGTACTGGCACTATTCTAACACTACCTGGGGCTACACAGACCCTAACTGACCCTAAAACCTAACTGATAGCACCCGCCAGGCGATCAAACGGTTAAACCTTTATTGGGTAATAAATGACTGGTATAAAAAACAAACTAACTAACCAGTGTCACCTGTAACACTTATACAGTGATAACTGGTGAAAGGGTTAACTCTGGGGCAATCAGGGGGTTAAAACTTTTATTAGGCAGTATATGGGGGTACCTGACACTATAAAAAGCTGACAGTGAACCTAAATAACTAACAGGCTAACTATTGTCACCTGTGACCAATACGGCGAACAGAGAAATGATCTATTAGTGACATTCGGGGTGAAAGGTTTAACTGGGGGGGTTAGGGGGTACTTTAGACCCAAAGGAGCCTACCACTAATTGCCTTAACACGTATAACAGTCACAAAATGACACCAATGCAGTGATCAGTAAAAAAATTAAAACTGCTATTGGTGTTACTGTGAGGCCGCGTACACACGCGGGGACTGTTCGCCCAACTTTGTCCGTCAAACAGTTTCGGCAAACAGTCCGCTCAAAATTAGCATGGACGGACATGGCCACACACGACGAACGAACAGTTTGCTGAAACCGTGCGCGATGACGTGAACGGCACGTACGACGGGACGAAAAATACGACGTCCTATACACTGCATTATAACTTTCGGCGTGTAAATCCTTTCTGAGCATGCGCGGAACTTAGTTTGACGAACAAGCCTACACACGAGGGGACTGTTCGCTGAAACAAAGTTTCAGCGGACAGTTTTTCGGAATTTCCGAAAAACCTTGTTCAGCGGACTGTTCGCTGAAACTGTCCGCTGAAAGCCCACACACGAGCGGACTGTTTGCCGAAACACTGTTCAGCGGACAAAGTTGGGCGAACAGTCCCCGCGTGTGTACGCGGCCTGAGAGGGTGTGCGGGGGGTGATCTTGGGTGATCTGGGGTGATTGGGGGTGATTTGTGTGTCTATGTGTACTGGTGTTAGTGTGCTGTTGGTGCAAACTCACAGTGATGTCTTCTCTCCTCAGGCTCCGGAAGAAAAGACCGACACGAGGAGAGATGACATAAGCTTCCCATTCATCAGGAGTGATCGTGAGGGGTTGGCCATGAATAAGTGGCCTCCCCCTCAAGACGGATCGCTCCTGCGATGATGCCAACTGCCTCGGGCATCGGGGGGGTGGGCTCGTTCGTGATGGGAGTAACATATGGGTATGTTACTCTGCCTGCCCGTGCCATTCTGCCGAAGTATATCATCCTGAGGAGGTCAGCAAGTGGTTATTTTAATAATAACACCAGACACTACAAATATCTTGTAATGCCCTTTGGTTATTTCAATGCCCCTACTCTTCCAGGAAATTATTAACAATGTCCTCCGAGACGTGCTGCAGCAATGTGTGTTGGCATACCTCAATGATGTTCTCATATATTCAAAATCCCTAGAGAACCACCACACAGATGTCTCCCGGGGGCTACGGAGGTTGAGAGATAACAACCTGTATTGCAGGAAAAGTGTGAGTTCCATCGTGAACAGGTAATATTTTTTGGTTATATCAATTCTGCTGCTGGGCTTTTTAAATGGACCCCGAGAAACTCTGCAGTCTCATAGGTCTATGTCCTTTACAACGTTTTCTTGGCTTTGCTAATTATTATCGGAAATCTATAAGTGATTTTTCTTCTCTGTTTAATCCCCTGACTGATATGACCAGGAAGGACGGCAACCACAGAATTGGCGCCTGGATTCTATTAAAATCTTTGAATCCCTCAAGGCTGCTTAAGTGATGCTGGCACATCCTGATCCTATCTTACCCTTTATTTTTAAAGTTGATGCGAATGAGACTAGAGAAGGAGCTCTCCTGTCTCGACGTTCTACCTCTGAGAGCTCTATGCATCCTTGTGGCTACTTTTCTAAAAAAATTCTCCAGCAAAATGCAATTACGAAATTGGGAACAGAGAATTATTAGCCATCATTTTAGTTTTTAATGAATGGAGGCATCTCCTCGAGGGTACTTTGGCGCCAGTCCTCATTTTGACTGATCATAAGAATCTCACATTTTTGTCTGAGGCTGATTGCTTATCTCCCAGAAGGGCACAGTGGGCATGGTTTTCTGTCAAGCTTTAATTGCATAGCCTCGTTCTTACTCAATATGCAGAATATAAGGGCAGATGCAATGTTGCAGCTGTTTTCCTCCTCTTCCAAGATGGAGTCTGTTTCTACTCCAGAGATACTTCCGGACTGCATTTTGGACGCTGTTCGCACTAGTCTTATTTCACTTTTGAGTGAGAGAATTCTGGACTCTGAGATCCATTCTCCTCCTGAAAAACCTCATGACTACTGCTTTGTCCCTGAGAATCTCTGCACTACTTTGCTCTGTTTTGCTCCAGAATGACCATTCTCCTAAAGCAGCAGGGTGCATGGGAAAGAATCAACTCATATGGTCAACGCAACAAACTCATCAGGAAGATGAGTCCGAGATGTCAGCACCAGGGTCCATTGCTGAATGGAGGAAGCCAGGCAAAAGTCCTCAGGTGGGAAGCCGAGCAGAGAGGATGAAGCTGGACCGCAGCATGGACCGCAATGTGTGCAGATTACATCATCGGAGGGGGGGGGGGGGTCACGACATGCACTCCTTCATCAGTCAGGAGAGTGGAGCAGGGGGATCTGTATTTATGGTGCTCCACTGGGACTAGCATGGTCCTAGTGCCTACCATATGTGGTGGAGGCACCTGGACTAGCAGGGTCCTAGTGCCTGCTATGCATGGTGGTTTAGAACAAGATACTATACATACTACATTATCAGGGGAGCATTTACAATAAGGATTATGGTGGGACAATGGTAGAATCTTGTATCTAATCAAGCGATTATAACAAAATGTGGTTGGACAACAATTACTAAAATCCTATCAATCAATAAAAGATGGGGCGAGAATAAAAGGATCTCAAGATAAATGTATAGATAAAACAGGCATACATGTGGAGTAAATAACAAACATAGTGTGAAAAGGCAGGAAACCACATCATGGACTAATGAAGAGACAATTATGTCTATGGGGAATAATACCATATAGTTATGAGGGGAATTATTGCATCACCTGAAGATAGCATGAGATGGTGTAAGATGTGATAAAAAATGGAATGAGGATCAATATGTAACTGGTGTGCCCCAGGGGCCAAGGGTAACGGGGAGCGTAGAAGAGATTAAAAGATGATGGCAACTGCTAGTGCCTCAATGAGCCCTTTAGGGGAGAGGGTGTCAAGGCTGTAAATCCAAAAAGTCTCCCACTGGCATAGCCTATGAAAGCGTTCTGCCTCAGGGAGATCCCTGGGGACACCCTCAATGACCCATGCTGTTAGGCCAGAGGTGGATTTTGGATGGTGCTCCAGAAAGTGTCGGGGAACGCTATGTTCATCATTCCTTTTCTCAATTAAGTGGTGGTGTTCCCTGAACCTCTTACGGAGTGGTCTAATAGTCCAGCCTATATATAACATACTACAAGAGCACCTAAGGCAATAAACAAGGTAGTCAGATGAGCAGCAGTAGAACTCATTAATCAGGAATGTTTTAGTCTTAGCTGTGAATTTCTTTTGTTTATGTGTAACAAAGGGGCATGCTTTGCATAAAGACTTTATGCACTGGTACATATCCTTTATAACTTTGGTAGTGTAGAAAGGAATTACCCGCTGTCAGTTTGGAATAGATTTAGGCATAAATGCTATGGTTTCTGTGACACGGCACTAGGTCTAGGAAGGCTAGACTCTGCGAATTTTGAACTGAAGTAAATGAGAGGCCAAAGGTGTTGTTGTTACTGTGTCAGAAACCATGAATCAGACCCAGACAGAAGTACAGTTAAAGCACACTTGTTTAATAATAATAAAAAACAGAGTAAACATAGTCAAAACATAACCAAAGTTCAGGAACCAGAACAGATAGTCAGACAAGCCAAAACATCAGGGAGCCAGAAATGAGCGTAGTAAAACAGCAAGCAGGATCTGGAGCCAGAAAGAATGTCAGCCAAGCAAGTCTTTACCAGGAACATAGGAGAGTGTCTCTAGAGCTGTGACCAAGGTGAAGGCAAACGGCATCTGGACTGAACGGCTTAAGTAACCAGGACTGACAAGCAGGATATCATCAACAGGTGAGTCACTGGGGAGAGAAAGGAGCTGGTAATTAGCCGACGGCTGAGCGGCCAGCTCAGAGAAGGAAGGGCTGAGCCCAGCCCTGACATACAGTAGATGACAAAGTCATTTATCAGGGAGCTGGGACCGTCCCAATTGATGAGCATGTCATCTATGTACTGGCAATATAAAAATTAGATGGGCTAGAAAGGGGTTGTTGTTCCAGATGTTAGTAGACTCCCAGTGGCCCATAGTAAGGCTGGTGTACGATGGTGCAAAGTTATACCATGATAATGGCATTACTTTTATTCGTTTCTTACCATGTTGTGACATTCTTTTTACTTATTTTTATTGTTATAGGGTCCTGCATGGGCCCATCCCCTTGAGGTAATGTGTGTTATATTTACTCGTACTTATATATTACTTATATTTACGTGTATGCATATTTTATCTATACATTTATTTTACATTTATTTTATCTATACATTTATCTCAGGATCCTTTTATGTTCGCCCTATCTTTAGCGATTGATACAGCCCTCAAACTTTCTACTCGACTACTCGCATGGGCACTGGTCATGCTGCAATGATGGGCACAGGTCACGCTACAATGATGGGCACTGGTCACACTGCAATGGTGGTCACAGGTGAGGCTGCAATGGTGGGCACAGCTCACACTGCAATGATGGGCACAGGTGAGGCTGCAATGGTGGGCACAAGTGAGGCTGTAATGGTGGGCACAGGTGAGGCTGCAATGGTGGGCACAAGTCAGGCTGCAATAATGGGCACAGGTGAGGCTGCAATGATAGGCACAGGTGAGGCTGCAATGATAGGCACAGGTCACGCTGCAGTGGTGGGAACAGGTGAGGCTGCAATGGTGGGCACACATCACGCTGCAATTATGGGCACAGGTGAGGTTGTATTGGTGGCACAGATCACGCTGCAATGATGGGCACAGGTCACACTGCATTGATGGGCACTGACGAGGCTGCATTGATGGGCACAGGTGAACCTGCATTGATGGGCACTGATGAGGCTGTGCTGATGAGCACTGGTGAGGCTGCATTGGTGGGCACTGGTGAGGCTGCATTGATGGGCACTGGTGAGGCTGCACTGATAGACACTGATAAATATTTATTTCTGTAACTTAATTCTGCATAAAACATTTAAGTGTCATTTCATGAGATAATTTATGAGGACGTGTTTAGAAGCGGTGCAGGGTAGAGATTGGGTGGGGCAACTGGTGGCGTGTAACCCTTAGTAGCTAGTAGCTCAGGACTTGAAATTTTGAGCCCTGGGTTGATATGATTGTAGTAATTGTTGTCCATCCACATTTATATAACCACTTGTTTAGATACAAGGTTCCATCATTGGCCCACCATAATCCTTATTATAAATGCTGCCCCAATAATGTAGTATCTGGTTCTATATTCCACCATACATGGCAGGCACTAGGACCCTGCTAGGCCAAGGGCCTCCACCACAAATTGCAGGCACTAGGACCCTGCTAGCCCCAGTGGCTCTCCATACAGCTTCCCCTGTTCCACTCTCCTGCCTGACAAAGGAGTGTGCATACCCAGGACCGGCATTGCACAGACTCAGAAACACGTCGCATTGCGATCCACGCCCTGGTCCAGCTTCATCCCCTCTGCTCGGCTTTCCACCTGAGGACTTTTGCCTGACTCTCCATGCAGCAGCAAACCCTGGTGGGCCACATTGCAGACATCCAGGGCTGACATCCCAGACTCCCCTTCCTGATGGGCTTGTTATACTTCACTCCATGTGAGTTGCCCCTTGTATTTTATTGCACCTAATAAACCTGTAAACTGTCTGCAGTTAGAGGCTCTTTTTCTTTTCCCTCCTGACTGTCATTTAGAGTCTGCTTCTGCTCCTGCGAATAAGCCTGCCCTAGTGCTTGGCTACCATTTCTCTCGACCCCCCATTCTTGTTGGATCACTTGCTCCTGTGCTATGAACTTCATACTTATATGGACTTCTTGTGAACTTTTTATACAGACACTGCCCCCCTCACACAGGGTCTGCTCACCTGGTGGCACCTTCTATCCTTGTTGTGTTTATGTGCAAAGAACTAGCATCATGTATCGCTCAGTAGGTATTTCCATTACATGGGTTACCTAAAGTTATCATCTCAGTCAGAGGCAGACAGTTTTTGTCCAAGTTTTGGCAAGCCTTTTGTGCACAGTTAGAAATTCAGCTTTTCTTCTTCTCTGCATATCATCAGCATTCTAATGGGGTTGCAAAATGGGCCAACCAAGCAGTCCATATGTTGCTAAATTTACGACCACCATAACAACTGGTCAGATCTGTCACCTTGGGTAGAATTTGCTCACAATAGCGCCATCAATGCCACCTCCTAATAATCTCCATTTATGGAAAACTATGCATTCTAGCTATCCATGTTGCCTAACACATTTGTTCTGAATGGAATTCCTGCGTTAGAGTAACATCTTCGGGAACTCCATTCCACTTGGGTGCAGGTCCAAGAAGCCCTGCAATGCTCCAGAGAGAGGTCCAGACTCCATGCTGACCGCAGATGCTCTGGTTAACCCAGTGGCCTACACATTAGATCTTCCTTCCAACATGCATATTGACAATGTATTCCACGTTTCCTTATTTGGTGTGCAAACGCAAAACCCCCTTGGTACCATGCCCTTGCCAAATAACGGTTGACAACCATGAGGAATATGAGATGCAATCTATCATTGACTCTCAGAAGTTTCATGAATGCATACAATATCTAGTGCACTGGAGGGTTTACAGTCCGGAGGAACACTCATGGGTCTTATACTCAGACATACATGCCCCTGCAAGCCTCTGTACTTTCCATAGACACTTTCCCCTCATGCCTAGGGCCCCCCTATAATTATGATCACCTGCACACATATGTACATGATCATTTGCGTACATATGTCCGTGATCACACAAACCAATTATTATACACTTAACTGAATTTTTTTTACCAAAAACATGTAGCAGAATACATTTTGTCTTAAATTTATGACAAAATTTGATTTTATTGGATTTCTTTTAAAATAGAAAAAAGAAAATATTGTTTTTTTTCCAAATTTCTGCTTTTTTGCGCTTATATCGCAAAAAATAAAAAACGGAGTCGTGAATAAATACCACCAAAATAAAGCTCTATTTGTGCGAGCAAAATGATAAAAATTTCATTTGGGTACAGTGTAGCATGACCGTGCAATTGTTACTGAAAGCGCTAGAGCGATGAAAGCTGAAAATTGGGCTGGGAAGGAAGGGGGCAAAAGTGCCCTGTATTGAAGTGGTTAAAGGTGCAATTTTAACAGCAATTACTGTCTCTGCCTGGTATATGGTTCTTGAGAGTTATGGAGATGAAGCCTACAAGATTTGGACAGTGATTAAATTTGGAGCTGAAAGGACAGGTCAAAGTCCATAACTACACCTACCACCCAGGCATGAGGGGAAGGACTGATAGTTGTGTTATTGATCTTGATGGTGAAATCAGGAGAGGGGGAACAGGCTGGGGGAAATAATATTAGCTCAGTTTTAGAAAGGCCGAGTATGAGAAAGTGGTGTAACATCCATACTGATTTGTCATTTTATAATGCAAGAGGAGACTGAGGGGGTAAGGTGGGAAGTAGAGAGATAGATTATTATTATTATTATATAGGATCTATCTAGTGCCAACAGATTGTGTAGCACTTTTCAACATAGGGGCCGACAGTACAATTACAATGCAGTTTAATACAAAAGAAATGTGAGGGCCCTGCTCGTTAGAACTTACAATCTAATTGGGTGTCATCAGCATTTTTTTTTTGTCCGGGGTCTTCTAAGAACTTCTACATCAGACCCTCATCTAGAATAAGAGTTTGGTATAAATGAAGGGAAACACCCAGCCATTTGTTTACAAGCAGAAAAAATTGAGTACTGCCCGTGAGTACTGCTTGGAACTTGAAGAAGTGGACATACCCCGAAAGCTTGTCCTGAAAAATTGTATGTTAATGCAAATAAAAAAAGTATCACGGACAGTACTCAATTTTCTCTGTCACAATTGCACTAATACGGCTACAATCACATTTACAAACAGAATGTAGCAGCTAGGAGCTGTCATTTACTGGTAATTTAAAGAGCATTTTTTTTTCTTTGTAAATGTCAGTTTTCCTGTAGTAGGCTGTATAATTCATACAGATGTGCTACTTTACATGCAGAGTAAGGGCATCCCCAGGCATATTATTTATAGGAATTTTGGATTTTAATGTTGCCCTTTAAGCATTAATAAAATTGCCACACACTGTTAAATGGCATTTTAAAAACATTTTGTGTGCTTTGGTATATATGCCTCAGGGCACTGCCCAGCCTCCCATTCCATTTGTTATTTGTTTGACACTCCCTTAACTATTAACTTGGAAAAGGGACATTACTTATTTGGGGTTTTTCTTTTTGCAGTTTTTTTGTTTTTTACATACAGTACAGCTCCATTTGGCTTCATTGTGGTTTGGATTCATCACCGAAATTTCAGTAATGTTCAGTGAACTCACCCTGAACAGCACTCAGGTATATTTTTTCTCATTACTAATCACAATATAAAGAATAGTGGAAGCTGGCAGTGCATATGACTATGTGATGGATTTTTACCACTTAACAACCGCCCATTGCCGATTAACGGCTTCAGGGCGGTTGTTTAACTCTGAGAGGCCGTTAATTAACGGCCTCCCAGAATTCTGCTCTCGCGCGCCCCCTGGGGCGCGCACTCGAGAGCATCCGTGACCGCCGGGTCCACAGGACCCGGCGCATCACGAACCACGGTAAACGGCCGCTCAGCGCGGCCGTTTACCACGTGATCGCTCCGTCAAATGACGGAGTGATCACTTGTAAACGAACCGGCGTCATGTTATGACGCCGGTTCCTCCCTCCCCCTCTCTGTACCGATCGGTACAGCGGAGGGGGAAGAGATCGGTGTCAGCAGCGATGTGGGCTGCATCTGCAGTGCCCACATCGCTGCTCACCGAAAATTAACCCCTCAATTCCCTGCCAACACTCTGCAATACCCTGCCATTACTCTGCATTACTCTGCAATACCCCCATTACTCTGCATTACTCTGCAATACCCCCATTACTCTGCAATACCCCCATTACTCTGCATTACCCTGCAACACTCTGCATTACCCTGCAACACTCTGCATTACCCTGCAGCACTCTGCATTACCCTGCAACACTCTGCATTACCCTGCAACACTCTGCATTGCCCTGCAACACTCTGCATTGCCCTGCAACACTCTGCATTGCCCTGCAACACTCCGCAATGCCCTGCAACGCTCCGCAATACCCTGCAACGCTCCGCAACACCTTGCAACACTCCGCAACACCTTGCAACACTCCGCAACACTCCGCAATACCCTGCAACACTCTGCAATACCCTGCAACACTCCGCAACACCTTGCAACACTCCGCAATACCCTGCAACACTCCGCAACACCTTGCAACACTCCGCAATACCCTGCAACACTCCGCAACACCTTGCAACACTCTGCAATACCCTGCAACACTCTGCAATACCCTGCAACACTCTGCAACACCTTGCAATACCCTGCAACACCTTGCAATACCCTGCAACACTCTGCAATACCCTGCAACACCCTGCAACACTCCGCAACGCCCTGCAACACTCTGCAACGCCCTGCAACACTCCGCAACGCCCTGCAACACTCCGCAATGCCCTGCAACACTCCGCAATGCCCTGCAACACTCTGCAATGCCCTGCAACACTCCGCAACACCTTGCAACACTCTGCAATACCCTGCAACACTCTGCAATACTCTGCAACACTCTGCAACGCTTTGCAATACCCTGCAACACTCTGCAATACCCTGCAACACCCGGCAATACCCTGCAACACTCTGCAATGCTCTGCAACACCCGCCAATACCCTGCAACACTCTGCAATGCTCTGCAACACCCGCCAATACCCTGCAATGCAATACTCTGCAACGCCATACTCTGAGATACCCAGCCATAGTCGGTGATACCCTGCAATACCCAGCCATAGACATCCCCCCCCCCCTCCCGCCGTCCTCCGGTGCTTCTATCGAATCGTTAATACGATCAAAGACAGAATCTTTTTTTTTTTTTTTTTTCAGGCTTCCCAGCTTAGAGGTGAGATGTGGGGTCTTATTGACCCCACATCTCACTGTAAAGAGGACCTGTCATGCCATAATCCTATTACAAGGGATGTTTACATTCCTTGTAATAGGAATAAAAGTGATCAAAAAAATTATTTTTGGGGAAAAAAATGTCAAACTAAAATAAATAAAGTAAAATGAACAATAAAAAAAAATGTTTTTTTTTTTAAAGCGCCCCTGTCCCCATGTGCTCGCATGCAGAAGCGAACGCATACGTAAGTCCCGCCCACATATGAAAACGGTGTTCAAATCACACATGTGAGGCATCGCTGAGAACGTTAGAGCGAGAGCAATAATTCTAGCCCTAGACCTCCTCTGTAACTCAAAACATATAACCAGTAAAAAAAAAAAATTTAATTGTCGCCTATGGGGATTTTTAAGTAGCGACGTTTGGCGCCATTCCACGAGCGTGTGCAATTTTGAAGAGTGACATATTAGGTATCTATTTACTCAGCGTAACTTCATCTTTCACATTATGGAAAAATTGGGCTAACTTTACTGTTTTTTTTTTTTTTTTAAGCCCAAAACTGTTTTTTTTTCCAAAAAAAAGCATTCGAAAAATGACTGCGCAAATACTGTGCGAGATAAAAAGTTGCAAAGACCACCATTGTATTCTCCAGGGTGTTTGCTAAAAAAACATATATAATGTTTTGGAGTTCTATGTAATTTTCTAGCAAATAAATGATGATTTTTACATGTAGGAGAGAAATGTCAGAATTGTCCTGGGTGCTCCAGAACACCTGATGGCGCTCCCTGCATGTTGGGCCTCTGTATGTGGCCACACTGTGTAAAAGTCTCACACATGTGGTATCGCCATACTCAGGAGTAATAGCAGAATGTGTTTTGGGGTGTAATTTGTGGTATGCATATGCTGTGTGTGAGAAATAACCTGATAATATGACAATTTTGTGAAAAAAAAAAAAAAGTAAAAAAAATCTTGATTTTGCAAAGAATTGTGGGAAAAAATGACAACTTCAAAAAACTCATCATGCCTCTTACTAAATACCTTGGAATGTCTTCTTTCCAAAAAGGGGTAATTTGGGGGGTATTTGTACTTTTCTGGCATGTTAGGGTCTCAAGAATTGAAATAGGCCGTCAGTACTTCAGGTGTGATCAATTTTCAGATATTGGCACCATAGCTTGTGGACTCTATAACTTTCACAAAGACCAAATAATATCCACCAATTTGTACTTATTTTTACCAAAGATATGTAGTAGTATAAATTTTGGCCAAAATTTATGAAGAAAAAATTACTAATCTGCTAAATTTTCTAACAGAAACAAAGAAAAATTCATTTTTTACAGAATTTTCGGTATTTTTTCCTTTATAGCACAAAAAATAAAAAACCCAGCGGTGATTAAATACCACCAAAAGAAAGCTCTATTTGTGTGAAAAAAAGGACAAAAATTTCATATAGGTCCAGTGTTGCATGACTGAGTAATTGTCATTCAAAATGCGAGAGCACCGAAAGCTGAAAATTGGTCTGGTTATTAAGGGTGTTTAAGTGCCCAGTGGTCAAGTGGTTAATATGATGCAAAAAAACAAAAACAAATTAAAATTACACTATGTGAATAGTGGTTTAGATGAAACACACTTTTATATACATAAATAGTGGAAAGTACTAATAAAATTGTTCCGTCATTCCTCCGAGTTGTAAACTGGAGGAAATAGGGAACATTCATGAGTTTGTGATCTCCTTGTGACAATCTAATAAAACAGGAACTAACTATGAAATAAAGCTATATACAAGCTCTTCTTTAAATATGCATATGAGCGATTAATACAGCTTGACGTTATGAGTAAGGACATCATTTAATAGCAGTCATCTGTGTTTGAAGGAGGAACAAGCCCTGATAATAAAGATAAGATGATGTTTAGATAAGAACAGGGTATTGCTAGATAGGGGTTATTTATTGAAGACTTTTATTACACCCCAAGAACGCAAGGTGCTGATACAAAGCAGCTAATTATTGGTTAATTATGAACTTGGGAGTATTTAATGATAAAAATAAAACTTGGGGCTAGGGAAACAGACATGTTTAGACTTTGAACAACACATTCTTTCAGAACACTGGTGCAATAATTACTAATAAAATAAATAGATAGCTAACTAGTCAACTGATAATTAACTGATCTGCAGTGCTTAAGGTTAAAGGTATCAGACCAATTTAATGATGCCACTTGCTTCACCACCTTTATTCCAGTTTTTTACCCTAAGCTTATCACGTAGTAAAAGTCTATATTTTCCATTTACCATTTCAATGCAAAAGCCTTTTTTTTATTTTTACAGCAGTATTTGGGATTTAAAAGTCTATTAATTGAAGAAATATCAGTTGAGTTGAAACTTCAGATATGGTTATACTATATTGGTATGCTTGACCTACTAGTTTCATATGTTATGGGGACTCCAGAGGTGACTTCTCATCAAAAAAGTTCATGACATTGCCCTCAAAGAGTCTAACTATTCCTGCTTTCTTCTAAAATAGATGTAACCCCTAACAAAATAACATTTAGTCTGCTAAAGTACAGTTCATAAATGAACTGCACATTCTTTTTTTTTTTTTTAAATATATATTTTATGACTTATTTTACCCTTCGTTGTACCTGTTTACATACATTTCAGCAATAGCTGTGTTCTCATGCTGGGGTTCCTCGTCGTACACGTAATACGTGTTTCCAGAACTATGACAGATAAGAAGCGCTGGCATCAGTGTTCTGCAACCAATCACAGTGCTGCATGATCAAAAGCCCCTCCTACAACCTACAGGCCTTGCAGCCCACTTAAAGGGTCAGCTCCCAGCAGCGACAGTGGGTAATGAAAGCTGTATCAAAACATTTTCAAAGCAAAACTCTTTTTAGCAGAGTAGAAAAATGATTAAAATTCAAGATCTATGCATTTGTGTCTTGGTGAAAGCTGTCCTAATTTCTGTCCCAGTGTCACAGGAATTAAGTCACATCTTTGGGGGTTTCCAGATAACAAAAAAAGAGTGATAAAAGTAATTTATTTGCCACTCTATTCAAAACACTTTTAAACAGATTATTATTATTATTATTATTATTCAGGATTTATATAGCGCCAACAGTTTGCGCAGCGCTTTACAATATCAGGGCAGACAGTACACTTACAATACAAATCAATACAGGAGGGATCAGAGGGCCCTGCTCGTTAGAGCTAACAATCTAGATTAGAAGATATGTGTTAACATGTGCATATCCTGTTATAATTAGAAGGGAGTATCAGACAGATGTCTGCTGATCAATTGGGGGGGGGGGGGGGGACTTTACAAAAAGGTAATGTGTGTGCAAGTTATGTAGCTCATATGATGAAGGTCTGCCCTTGACATGTTTAAGCTAGGATGCACTGGGGCAGTGACTATAGGTTGCTGAAGGAGCTCCATAGTTGAACAGTTTCTGTATCCAGTGGGTCAGTGGGTAGAGTGGGTCTCTGCTTGGATGGTTTTGTATATTACCTGTGGTTTTGCCATGTACTTTTATGAGTATAAGACATAATTAAAAAAACATTATATTCAAGATATTACACAATGCTGGTGTGTTTTCTATGTGTACTTTACTCTGTCCACAGCAATAAAGAGAAGGTATGGTATAGTTCCACTAAATACACATTTTGGGTTATTATCCTAACATTTACCTAAAAGTTATTTTTGGTTAAACTTTTACATTTACTTGTTTGTTGCTTCATATTTTGATTATCATCTTTCATGTACAGGCTTGTAAATTGTTTCCTAAATAGTAACCTGTATATCAGGGAATGTGATTATCATTGCTTAACCACTTCAGCCCTGGAAGATTTTACTCCCTTCCTGAGCAGAGCATTTTTTACAATTTACCACTGCGTCGCTTTAACTGACAATTGCACGTTCATGCAATGCTGTACCCAAATGAAATTTACATCCTTTTTTTTTCTCCACAAATAGAGCTTTCTTTTGGGGATATTTGATCACCTCTGCGGTTTCTGTTTTTTGCGCTATAAACAAAAAAATAGCAACAATTAAAAAAAAAAATAATCAATATTTTTTTACTTTTTGTTATAATAAATATCCTCAAAATATTTTTAAAAAACACATTTCTTCATCTGTTTAGGTCAATATACAGTATCTCACAAAAGTGAGTACACCCCTCGCATTTTTGTAAATATTTTATTATATCTTTTCATGTTGCAACACTGAAGAAATTACACTTTGCTACAATGTAAAGTAGTGAGTGTACAGCTTGTATAACAGTGTAATTTACTGTCCTCTGAAAATAACTCAGCACACAGCCATTAATGTCTAACCGCTGGCAACAAAAGTGAGTACATCCCTAAGTGAAAATGTCCAAATTGGGCCCAAAGTGTCAATATTTTGTGTAGCCACCATTATTTTCCAGGACTGCCTTAACCCTCTTGGGCATGGAGTTCACCAGAGCCTCACAGGTTCCCACTGGAATCCTCTTCCACTCCTCCATGATGACATTGCAGAGCTGGTGGATGTTAGAGACCTTGCACTCCTCCACCTTCCATTTGCGGCTGCTTCACAGATGCTCAATAGAGTTTAGGTCCAGGGACATGCTTTGCCAGTCCATCACCTTTACCCTAAGCTTCTTTAGCAAGGCAGTGGTGGTCTTGGAGGTGTGTTTGGGGTCATTATAATGTGTGTTGAGTTATTTTCAGGGGACTGCAAATGTACACTGTTATACAAGCTGTGTTGTCATATAAAAAGCAATAATAAAATATTTACAAAAATGTGAGGGGTGTACTCACTTTTGTGAGATACTGTGTATTCTTCTAAATATTTTTGGTAAAAAAATCGCAATAAGTGGATATTGATTGGTTTGTGCAAAATGTATAGTGTCTAAAAACTATTGGAAAGATTTATGCCATTTTTATTATTTTTCTTTTTCTTACTAGTAATGGTGGTGATCTGCAATTGTTAGCAATACTGCAACATTGTGCTGGACAGATCGGACACTTTTGACAATGTTTTGGGACCATGGACATTTATACAGCGATCAGAGCTATGAAAATACACTGATCACTGTGTAAATGTCACTGGTAGGGAAGTGGTTAACACTAGGGGGTGATCAAGGGGTTAAATGTGTGTTCCCTGGATGTGTTCTAACTGTATGGGGATATGACTGACTGGAGGAGGAGACATATCATTGTTCCTACTTAGCAGGAACAAACGATATGTCTACTCCCCCCTAACAGTATAGGGATTTGTGTGTTTTCACACACAAATCCCTGTGCTGGCTCTCGTGCCCACTATCACACATGGCCGGTGGGATCATGCCCACCGGCCATGCGCATCGGGCCCTCTGCTGTGCTGCCAGGGTGTGTGCTCCTCCAGCGGCTCTTAAAGGGAGCAACTTACCCATATCTTGTGTTGCCCAGCCGTGCCATTCTACCAATGTATATCTCTGCGAGTAGGTCGGTAAGCGGTTAAAGAGTAACGCCACTTTTGCTGAGAAATAATTATTTCCCTCTCGTTGATCTATGTACATTGCAAGGATTTTAACAAACGTTGTTGCGGATTCCTATCTTTTGTTATTCTGAAGAAATCCCTGTGTTTCTCTGTGCCCATGAGTGAGTCTAATGGAAGTGGCTTCCTAATGATCAACCAGCTGCTGCACCTGCCGGGCTCTAATGAGGAAAAGCTGTTGGGTCTGCATCGCTTTAGACATGATTTCCTATTGGGAGTATCTCACCAAAAATGACATTTTTGTTGCAGGTGATGCCTGAAATGTGACTTGTATCTTAGAGCAGACTTCTGGGAAAATCGGTGAGTCAATCACACAAGCAGGAAACAATGTTTCTGGGGGGCGTTTCTGTACACACTCTGTGTACAGGAAACCTACATGTAGTTATATTGCATTTTACAGAAAATGACAACACTCCAGGTTAAAAAGGAAATGTAATTCCGGCGCCACATGAGGAGGAGGTGATCGCCATTAGCTCCCGCGTCCTTCCTCGCCTAATCTGCCTAGAACACCGGCTCAGGCCTCGGGGAGACTCAGCACAACCTCGGAGGATGGGTGAGCCATTATGGATCGCTATGTGGAGCGATCGTACGCTAAGGCGGCTTCGACGGGCATCCCTCCCGCGGGAGAGACACACGCGGCCAACATGGCGGCCGGGCCGCCCTCACACGAGCAGGCCTCGCAGCTTCAGGGATCCCTGACTCAACCGGCGCCCACCCAAGCTGACCCTACATCCCCGGAGGGGATAGCACAAGCAGTGGTTCTCCTGTTGGGACCCACACTCACAGCTACCGTAGATGCAGCGGTACACAGAGGGCTGGAACAGCTTCATTTAGAAGTGCGGGCCCAGGGACAAAGGCTGCAACACATGGAAGAACGTATCTCAGAGCTCGAGGATGAAACGGCCGGTGCTTCGGCAATGATTGCTAGGATTCTCCACACACATAAAGAGATGTGGGAAAAGATTGACGATTTGGAAAATCGGTCGAGAAGGAACAACGTTCGCATCATTGGTCTCCCAG
Organism: Lithobates pipiens; assembly: GCF_037356315.1. Taxonomy (NCBI): domain Eukaryota; kingdom Metazoa; phylum Chordata; class Amphibia; order Anura; family Ranidae; genus Lithobates; species Lithobates pipiens. The sequence continues at coordinate 145,207,225 of NW_027507784.1, forward strand.
AATCGGTTAACTCCGCCCAACTCCCCACTATCTGTGCCAAACTAATCCCTGAACAATTAGGCCTTCGCATACCATGCACGATCGAAGGGGCTCTTCGTATCGGCCAACCGTCTGATACACGTGCTAAACCTCGCCATGTCATAGTTAAGTACTTAAACTATGCTGACAAAACAGCCATTATGCAGAAATACCGCAGCTCTTGCTCCCTGACAGTGGACAGGGCAAAGTTACTGTTATTTGCTGACTACTCGGTGGAGGTAATGAACCGACGCAAAGCCTTCTCTCCAGTTTGTACAGCGCTATACAATAATCACCTCAAATTCTCCTTGTCCTATCCGGCCACACTGCGCCTCCAAACACCGGCTGGGGAACAACTTACTTTTACTACACCAGAGGAAGCAGAAAGATTTGTTGATTCCATGGGCACTGACATGGAACACTCTGCCACGGCTGACAGCGCATCTCCTCAGTCTGCAAACAGAGCTGCTGTGCCTCCTAAACATCAACGCAGCCCCACTAACCCTCCATCTAAACGCATCAGAGTTACGCCTAAGGATGATCGTTCAGGACACCGCTGACACGTCATGGTACACATACCTTTTTATAGTTTGTCAGGGAGTGAGGAACGGAGGTTTTCATTTTCTTTTGGGTTTCCCTCCTCCCTCAAGCTCTCCTGGGGTCAGATGGCCTAACATGGGTACTGCTGATTGCTGATAGTTTGACCCTACATGTCCTGTTATGGACTGTTGGGCCTGCCCTTCTGGTACTCTCTGTAGCTCTTTGCTGTTCCAAATGGTTTACACATTAGTTCTTTGTTGTATGTTATTTGAGGTTAATACTATCTTGGCTTCGGCCTTCAACTCGGCTTTCATACCCTGTATATTTTTCTACCATAGTGGACGTCAATCACGAATACATAGGACCTCTCTGGAGCTGGGGATGCTTTCAATCATCCCCCTATTGATTCCATTACTATCTCCTCGATGGGATACCTGGTTCTACCCGTCCTCACATATTCTTTTTTTTTTTCTTTTTTATATACCTCCCCCTCTGGCCCACCATCAGCCATCAGGGGAGGAGCGGGACAGGGCTGATAGCCGAGACTGAAGTCTGTGCCTCATGTGGAAAAAGGGAAGTCCATACCTGTGGACATATTGTTTCTTATGTTCTGTATTTTATTCATGTTAAGATTTTTAGCCTATATGACCATATACCTGTTACTGTTATTATTAAGTATAGTAGTTGTAGCACTCTTGGGGATTGCAGTCTCTATTAGGGGGCACCGATACATGGGAACCCCGCTTTACAGCAGGATCACCCCTGATACACCCACGATGGTTTTCATTTGTCTAACTTTTAAATGGCATCTGCAGGTAGTGGGCGTCACTTAAACGTTATCTCCTGGAATGTCAAGGGGCTTAGATCGCCATGTAAACGTATGGCTGTTCTGAGACGCCTGAAACGCCTCAGAGCAGATGTAGCTCTGTTGCAGGAGACACACCTTACGACGGATGATCTGCAAAGACTGCGTAAATTATGGGTGGGTGCGGTATATGGCTCCCCAGCAGTTGGGCGCAAGGCTGAAGTTGCCATATTATTACATAAAACCTTACACCATGAAGTTACAGCGGTAAAAGCTGACACTGAGGGCCGTATGGTAACTATACAGATGGTGGTAGACTCTAACCCCATGGCCGTCACTAACGTTTATGCCCCCAATCCGCCGGGTACCCCCTTCTTCCAAGATGTGATCCGTTGGATACTCGCAGCCCCTGAAACTAGGCACCTGGTCAGGGGGGACTTTAACTCTGTAATGTCCACCGTAACTGATCGTTCAAAGATTAGTTCCCACCGCACGTCCCCCTTCACTAACGCAACCCCCAAACCCACCCAACTGGCTCAAGCCATGTCATCCATTCATTTTACTGATGTGTGGAGATTACAACACCCGACTAGCCAGGAATACACCTTTTTCTCCCCGCCACATCAATCATTTTCACGTATAGATTTACTTCTTTGCTTCCCCCTCCCTGATACCCTCCCTACAAGACTCAGACATTCTAGACGCTAGGATCTCGGATCACAGCCCCATAGTGATACATCTATCGCGCACAACGTCCCCGTCTGCACCAAAGACATGGAGATTTCCTTCTTACCTAGCTGACAACCCTGACTTTCAAGACATGCTGCGGACTGCCTGGACTGACTACGCCATCACAAATAATGCACATATCTCTAACCCTACCTTGTTTTGGGAAATGGGTAAAGCCTTTCTGAGGGGAAAGATTATTTCCTATACTACACAACTGAGAAAACACCATAGGAGCCAATATAATAATGCCAGCCATACGCATCGTATGGCCCACGAGCGTCTGCTTGTGAGTCGTACACCCGAGAACATCCAAAGCTGGACTCAAGCAAAGAGGGCATTTGACCTCTGGGCAGAGCAACAAGAAACGGCCGTTATTTGCTGACGACATATTGTTGTTTACCACTGACCCCATGTCCGACTTTACCAGGTTGCAGGAAATTTTTAATACCTTTCACGGCTGCTCGGGTTTCCAGATAAACTTCGACAAAAGTGAGATTCTGTCTTTGAATCCTAGACTGGTTCCCAAATGGATACACCGATCCCCATTTACATTGGCCAAACGCAATATCACATATCTAGGGATACACATAGGTCGTGAACCGGCCTCATTATATGGGCTTAACTACCCCCCACTTTTGTCTAGGATTGTTAAGGAATTGGACCTATGGGTGACCCTGCCTATCTCACTCTTCGGGAGATGCCATTTGTTTAAAATGATATCTTTTGCCAGACTATTGTACCCCTTGCAGACCATACCCCTCCTGCTAAAACACGCAGATATCCAGACACTGTACAAGGCACTGTCTACCTTTATATGGTCGGGTAAGAGAGCGCGCATAGCTTTACCTAAATTATGCCTCCCGAAGGCTGAGGGGGGTGCGGGTTTACCCAATGTCCGTTTTTATAACCTTGCATGTTTGTTAAGACAGGGTCTGGACTGGCTTTCGGGCAACTCTAGATATTGTAATGTACATCTGGAAGGGGCTATGGCTTCTCCTTACACGTTGGCAGCAGTCCTTCACTCCAACCTGCATGCTCTGCCACCTCATCTCAAATCTAATTTGCTTATCAGAGACACCAACATTGCATGGAGAGAAATACGCAAATTATTGGGACTATCAACAACCATCTCGAGTTTTTTGCCCATTCAAGGGAACCTTATGTTCATCCCTTCCACTTTGCACGCCACATACTCACAATGGAAACTCGAGGGTCTCGCCTCCACGAAAGCTTTATATCAAGCAGACCATCGTAAGTTTAAGTCGTTTGAGACCCTGTCTCAGGAATTCTCACTACCTCCGACCCATGTTTTTTACTATAACCAGCTAATCGACTACTTGAGCTCGCAATATGGGCCCCAGACGAATCCTTTCCAGCAGTCCTTCATTGACACTGTGTTGAACTCGGGGGACTACTCAATTACCAACCTTTACTCTTACCTCATTCAATACCAATCGGATAAATACCATCTCACACCTTTCCAGAAATGGGCAACCCTCCTAGGGGATGAAACTCTCCCTACTAAAATTATGGATGGCTACCGGCAAATAGGTAAACTCACACTCTCCGAAACATGGCGTGAAACACAATTTAGGATAATTCACAGAGCCTACTACCCCATTTACAATGATAAAAGTAATATGAACTCGAAAATATGTCCATGGTGCTCTACACCTCGCCCCACTTTACTCCATCGTCTGTGGGACTGCCCTGCCATAACAAGCTACTGGGACACAGTAACTACCTACGTTGAATCTATTTCTAAACAGCGGATTCCGAAAGATGTTATGCTTTGTGTGTTTGGATGGGCACCTCAAACTCCCCCAACGGGAGACGGGAATCCGACGTCTGTTTCTCACTGGGCACAACTGGCACTTCTTGTTGCTCGTAGGATGATTCTGCAATATTGGATATCCAAACATCCCCCTACATTGCTAGCGGTGCAAAAGGCTATCGAATCACTTTTCTATATAGAAAGGCTGGATGCCATCACCAGCACTCCTCGTCCTACACATCGTTTCTTTGCGAGATGGCGCAACTATATGGAGGTCACGTTAACTCACGCTGACATTCAGGCGGCAATGCACCCATTCCGATTTACGGCTTGGTATCTCCAAAGAAATCTTGCTGGCTCTTTGGGTAGGCTCAAACTGTCTCCCCGGGGAGACCCTGCGGCCTTTAGGCCACCTTGACATTCTGACCCTCAGATGTACATTTCTCATCAAGACTGAGCGTTTCCTCGTCCTTTCCCCATTCTAGAGATTGTGACCCAAAGGCTACTGATTTTACCCATATATCTGGTATATTCGGATAGTATAGGCTATTGGGACCCACTTGGGTCCGTTTGTCCCGAACCTGGGGCTTTACTGCCATTGGTTCTTTTCTACTCACTACACAAGTGTTTGTATCTGTATGATTATATACTGTACAGTTATCTTCTGTAACCTTTTCTTTGTAAAACCAAAAAAAAAAAAAAAAAAAGAAAAAAAAAAGGAAATGTAATTTTTAATAACATTCAATTACAATATGACTTGCGTTGCAATTATGGCATATTATTTTTTTCCCCACGAAAGTGGAGTTACCCTGGGAACTAACTTCTTCCTGATTACTGTGTTATTTGCCCTTTCTGGCTCAATATTGCCAATAAAGACCACCATCATGTTTTGTAGCCAACATTGCATAATAAGACATTTGGACATAATAATACAGCTTTCAGATGCCGTTACAGAAACACTCATGGTGTATTCAGGTATCAAGAGTCCCTAACTTACTTACGTAGCACTTAGTTACCTGGGGCTGGAATGGCCTCAGGTAAGTCTTCTTTTGCAAATTTCTGTTAGTTTCACAATTCTTAAATTATTGCTTGTTCACAATATTTAGGGGCCTATTTATAATTGTTTTCCATGATTGGCATTCACTCCTAAATCAGGCACATTTTTTAAAGGATAGGTTCACCTTTTGGAGCATGTGACATCCATATTTAGGGTGTAACATGTAACATGCTCCAGGTCTGCCCCCCTCCTTGATCCCACCCCAGGACAGTAGGAGCCATTTTCTTTTTTTTTCTTTTTTTATCAAGAACAGGGTGGTTCCCCCACACAGTTGCATCATCCATTAATAGCAATCTGTGAATGAATTTTACAAGTCCTGTCTTCCACTGCGACAAACGGCTTGTAGTTGTCAATTAACTAGGGCGCTAATGAGCAATCTTGTCATTTATTGGCACTTCCTCTAGCTTTGTAACTTTTGGTCCATATAGAGGTTTGGGCAGGCAAGCTGGAGGCAGTGTCTGCAGGAGCCTGACATTGCATCTGCGATCTACCAATCGTGAGTGCAATGCTCTGCAGGCTCATTAGATGCACAATTTTTTGCTATACAAATATGTACATTTATAATTATTTTCTTAAAGGTTGTCAGAAACTATGAAATCAGACCAAAACAGAAGTACAGTTAAATCACACTTGTTTAATAATAAAAGTAAAAAGAACAAATGTAGTGAAAACATAGCCAAAGTTCAGTAACCGGAATGGATAGTCAGTGAAGCCAAAAGTCAGGAATCAATGTAGTGGAACAGCAAGCAGGATCTGGAGCTAGAAGGGATGTCAGCAAAGCAAGTCTTTAAAAGAGGAACGCAGGAGATATGCTCTGTGATGTTGACCAAGTCAAAGGCAAAGAACCTCTGGACTGGACGGCTTAAGTAGGCCGGACTGATGAGCAGGATATCATCAACAGCTGGGTAACTGTGGAGAGATAGGAGTTGGCAATTAGCCAACCGCTGAGCAGCCAGCTCAGAGAAGGAAGGGCTGAGCCCAGCCTTCACAAAGGTGAACTGAGTCATTGCTTTGCTATGCATTTCTTTTTTATGGCAAGAGCCAAAATACTTAATTTGGTATTTCCTTAATGTGCATTGCAGGGCATTGAGACATGTTGTAATGCATTGTAGCGTGTTACAGTATACTATGTTATGCTGTGTTCTATTGCTGAGTAATACAGCATGTTGCTGTGAACTGGGCCTGTTGAATACAATTTATTTTCACTCATTATTATGTTGGGTCAAAGTTGAGTAGTCTTGCCTGATGCCACCCAACCTGCATAGTTTGAATGAGCCCTACGTGCTCACTGCACAAATACAGAGGAAGTACAATATACAACCTTTTTTAGGGGTCATGAAACTGCATAGGGATTTTTATGTTTTACAAAGAAGTTCTATAATGTTCTCATATAATTTCTAAACCACAGAGGTGAGGTAAGTCCTGTTATTAATCAAATATATAACAAGTTTTGAAAGCCAACTTTATTATTATTATTATCATTTTTATTATTTTTGGATTGAGTGGGGAATTGATAAAATTGTAGTCTTTTTTTTATTTTAGCTGTCTGTCTTCCTTTCCTATTATTTCTGCCCAGAAGACACAACAGGGTATTAGAGTATTTTTTTCCAGAGTAGGTGATTCATTTTTTTTATTCATCTACAGGTTGAATGAAAAAAAAAAATAGCCTTTCCCCCATCCATACATTTGATGTAGATGGGGGAATCCTTCCCATTGAGCTATTGCATTCTGCAGATGGAGAGCCTTTCCCGTCGGCAGTGCGGATGGC